>NW_028327187.1:112076367-112379200 GCF_987537825.1 Furipterus horrens | reverse complement strand
GGGGGAGAGAATTCCCAAAATCCCCACAGCCCATGGTTTGAGGGATGCAGGAGGAAATAATACAGTTTTTAAGGTACTTTGCATATCTATGGCAGGCTGATAGCTAGATAATAGCTGTGCTACCGCCCCAGGGCAAAAGGTGGAGGTGACTTTCAGGATTTAAAAGGAAGAGCTGCAGCCTTGAGAGAGATGTATAATGGAGGGGGGCCACAATGAAGCAGCAAGTTGGGGAAGCATGATGGAGGGGTGCCGTGATGCAGAAGCATGTTGTAGCAGCCCTGTGGGAAGCGACAAGCAGCTGTGCAGTTTGTAGTCAGGATGCGGCCGTGCGGCCTGGGCGAGCAGGAAGGCAGGCCCGCTGCTGCTGTGACCGTGCCTGCTCCGGCTGACTCTGAAGTCACCAAGGACGCTGCCTTGCAGACCTGGACTCAGTCTGGACTCTTGGAACTTGGGACCTATGGAGAGGACACTCTCTTGGGCTTTGAGCCTTTTCTGGACCTCACCATGATCCAGTGTAAGATGGCCCATGCTTTCCTGGACTATTTTACGGAGACTGAAGACAATGTACCCCAGACCCTGAAGGAGAGAGCTGACAAGATAAGGGATGGGGAACTGTTGAGCTTGGTGCTGGTTTATAGCCTTTGGGGGAGCAAGGGAAGTGCTGGGTCTCTGGAAGAACAGGGATCAGAGCAGGAGTGGCCACTGCCACCACCCCACCCTCGTCCCAAGGTTGGAATGTTTTAAATAAAGACCTGTTTTCCTCAACACTTAATTCTTGAGTCATACCCCAAGGCACCTGTGATACTGATCTGCTCAGTATCAGTATGCGGATTCTTTTAAGCTAAAGGCAGGATCACAAGAAAGCTTTACCTCTTCCCTAAGGAATGTAAATTAGGGGCCTGGCCCATGATAAGGGTTATTGCCAGAAATGACTTTTTGTGACATCTGCTCTTGCCATCCTGCAATGACCTTCGTTCTGGAGCTACAGGGCACCTTACCTCATTCTTAGCCCAGAATGCCATGTACACCTCATTTCCCTTTCTGTCTCTGAACCGCTCACATATGTGGGGGTATGTATGTAATCGAATTTGTTTGTTTTCCCTTGTTAATACATCTCATGTAGATTTAATCATCAGACCAGTCAAAAGAAACTTGAGGGTAGAGGAAAGCTTCTCCCACACCCCTCCCCAGACCATTGACACAGAGTGCAGAGGTGATGGGTGGGATTTCAGCAGCTCTCATGAGGACAGAAGTCACGCACTGACAATGGCAAAAATAGCAGACAGAGTTCCTGGTGTTTCTGGTAACCGCCATCCCAGCCTGGACTCCATATCGGTAATTGTTTCCGTATGTGACACGGTTGTAAATATCCCTCTTGTTCAAACAAATATCGTTTTGTGCTGTTTTTGTGTGTACAGAGATAATACTAACTAATATAGCAATGATCTATCATTTGGGACTAGTCACAGGAGTGTTTTCAGTGGCAAGGAACAAAAAAAAAAACAAATGGTGTCTGGAGGGAGTGTCTCCTGGATAAGCTTCTAAAATCCAACAAGTCACGGCTAGCACTGGCCTTTCACCCATTACCAAAATGACTGCCACAGCTCCTAAAATCACATCCTCATTAAAGGCAGAAAGAAATGGCAAAGGGCTCTGCCAACCACACCTGCTCTTTTCATTGGGAAAGCAGTCGCTTTCTCCAAAATCACCCCAGATTTCCACTGAGGTGCTCTGCCCTTTCTGCAACTGCAAAGAGTCTGGGAAGGTCAAAATTGAGCTACACGCTCATCTACCTGGCACCAATGGCAAAGGCAGGCAGGGGTACCTGGAGATATTGGGTTAGCCGCCTTTCAGTGCCTAAAAAACATGTAATAGTTAGGCACATCCCTCAGAATAAAGGCTCCAATAAGAAGTGCAGCCTTCATATGTCACAGACCTGTACTTCTCAGGTTCTCCTGAGCATATGAGCATATGGATCCCCTGGAGCTCTTGTTAAAGTGCAGATTATGATTCAGCAGACCTGGGGGGCAGCCTGAGAGTCTGTATTTACAGAAAGCTCCTAGGGGATGCTAATGTACTGGTCCTTGGCACCACTCCTGGTATACCAAGGGCTGACAAGGGCTTCACGTTGTGACCTTTGTCTTACTTCTACAGCGTCATCTTTTGCCTCTTCCCCTTCTATTCTCAGCTCCAGCCATGTTTACTTTCAGTTCCCTGGAAGGGTCATGACTAACCGCTGATGGTTTCCCACTCTGTAGCCTCTGCCAAAAACACACTCTCAGCGCCTTTGCTTCACCATGTGCATTGTTATTCTTGCCTTGGGTCCCCCTGGGTATCACTTCCTCCAGGAAGGCTTTCTGGATGCCACTACTCTCCCTCATAGGTGAAATTTCTCCCTCACTCACCTTTGGGTCCCCAGAGCCCAGTTCAATGCCTAGGAAAGTGTGGATTGTTGAACAGAAACATGTTGAATTAATGAACCAATAAATAAATCAAAGAAATGACGCACTCCCTAAAAGCCAAGAGCTGTATCTCAGCTGGAGTCTTCATAGCCAGCTTTGCCATGGATAACAGCTATAAATGATATTGCTTTTCCAATGGCATTTATTCCTTTTAACAACTCAATAGAAGTCACCAATAAAATCACTAAAACTAAGCTCAGTTATGTAACTGAAAGGTGACAGAAAGTTGAACCAAATATAAAAACTTAATTGGAAGAAATGAAGTCATCCCCCCTTAGCCATGGTTTTACTTTCTACCTTTTCAGTTTACTCGTTGCCAAACCTGGTCCCAAAATATTAAATCTGTCCAAGCATCACCAATGTCTGCTCTTGACATCCAGCTATCAACATCATCATGGTTTGATGACCCAGGATCACCCAAAGCAGATGGCCCTTCCCTGGTATAGTCAGAAGCTCAACAGTGATCCAACGCTATGTCACGATGCCTACGTCATTCACCTCACTGCGTAGGAGTGTAAGTACAGCCCAATAAGGTATTTTGAAGGGAGGGGAGAGAGACCACATTCACATAACATTTATCACAGTATATTATTATAATTGTTCTATTTTATTATTGTTAACATTAAGGTCTTACTGTACCTAATCTGTAAATTAAACTATCATAAATATGTATGTATAGGAAAACCCAGTATATATTGGGTTCCATACTATCTTCAGTTTCAGGCATCCATAGGGGGTTCTTAGAATGTATCCCCCATGGATAAGGGGGGGGCTACTGTATGCTGCAAGTATTACTTGATTTAATGCATTGGTTTCTCTCTCTTTCAGACTGATACCCTTCAGATTAGTGGTACTGAGGGCTGGGCCAGACTACTATTCATTATTGGTCCACATAAGCACAGAAATGGAAAGTAAGCTTTTGGAAGCCTTTCGCCAGCTCTGCAGAGTAAGTGTTATTTCATTTGACTCTAACCAAAAACTTGTTTGTATTTTATATACTTTCTTACTTTATTCTTTAAGTAATTCATTTTTCATGTGTTTCAAATCATACCAGTCCACAATAGATGGGAAATTTTTTCAAAATTGTATTCCCCTGTAGATAGTTTGGGTAGCACTGCTCTAAATCTGATCTGGTCAGACCATCTAAAGCAGTGGTTTTCAACAGGCTGTGATTTTTGCACAGACACACACACACACACACACCCCGCCCCCCGTGGGGACATTTGTTAATATCTAGTGACATTTTTTATCCTCCACACAATTAGAAAGTCAGGGCAGGTTCTATTGGCATCTAGTGAGTGAGACCCCAGAGATCGTGTTCAACATCCTGCAATGCCCAGGACAGCCCCTTCAGCAAAGAATCACCCAGCCCAAATGTCAATAGGGCTGAGTTTGCAAAACCCTGATCTAAAGATGCAAACTTCTATTTTAAAGCCATTGTCGAACGAAATATTTTTTTTTCTTTTGCCTCTTTTCCACTGATGAGTTCCTTCTTCCCATCAGAACCACAAACAGAAGAGTCACATGCTCACATGCTTACACAGATTTGATAAGAACATTCTGCTCTTCCTCTTCCGGACAAAGCATCTTCCCCTCTTCCTCCTAACACCCTTGATTCCTTAGTGGCAGAGCAAACAGAGAAGCACCCTAGGATTGTCTTGCTGCAAGAGGGCCTCGTGACTCTTTTCCCCTCCGTTCAGCTTTCTGACAGCTGGTTCTTTGGTTTCTTGCACTTAGAAACTGTAATAGCACTAATCTGAAAGCCATGCCAAGATGTTCACATATCAAAACTTCTCGGCTGACCCCTCTGGCGACCCTCGGGTAGAGGGCTAAATTAAAATTCCTTTCTTGTTCCACTCGAAGTTGTCCTTTAAGCTTCTTGACAATAACTTTTCAAACACCTGTAAACAAGTTCAAATAAGTTTTGCTGGAGAAAAAAAAATGAACCCATGTATTTATTATTGTTTTTGCCTATTTGCATTTGCATTGTGACTAGATATCATTTAATTTCCGTTAGTTCTCATCCCGTGACCTGATTCTTTTCTTCGTTTGGCAAGGTCAACTGGCTATTTGCAGATAAACATGCTCAGTGGCAACGAGGCTGATATAATATCTGCATGTGAACAACAAATTGAATCCAAAATATTTCCTGAACATCTTATAAATGAGGTCCTTGAAATATTTATTGAAGCTGCTCTTAAAAATAACCTTCCTTCTCCTGCTGTTGTCTGGGATTATATTTTTATTAAAAAAAAAAGATGATTGTTTTTATTTTGCTAATTTAATAAAATGATGGTTATAAAGCTTCTATTCCACAATAAAAATTCGGGTCAGTTTATTACGATAAGAACTAATACTTTTTGAGTGCTCACTATATACTAGCTACTATTCTAAGCACTTTAAATATATCCTTATTTAATCTTCATGGCAAACCTACATGATAGGTACTGTCATCGCTCTCTCTTTACAGATGAGGAAAGAGGCACATTGAGGTCACGTGATGTGGCCAAGGTTATAAAAGTAGTAAGCAGAAGGGCAAAGATCCAAAGCCAAGCTTGCTGGATCCAGAAGCTGTGATGCTACCTACCCTCCCTCTTTAAAAAAAAAATTATTTATTTACTTATTTTTAGAGAGAGGGGAAAGGAGAAAGAGAGGGAGAGAAACATCACTGTGTGGTTGCCTCTCACTTGTGTCCCCAACTGGGGACCTGACGTGCAACCTAGTCATGTGCCCTGACTGGGAATCGAACCAGCGACACTTGGTTTGCAGGCCGACGCTCCATCCACCGAGCCACAGCAGCCAGGGCTTTCTATCCTCCCTCTCTTGTAAAGCTGAGAGTCATGTAAACAAGAAATGCAAGTAGAGCAGGAAATAGAAAGCTGTGCTTTGTTCGCTCTCAGGCTGCTCATAAGAAAATCCACGTGGAAACTGTATCTTATCTACCCTCGCTGCTCCCACAGGCTTGCAGTGGACCATTGCCGGAGCCCTGGCAGAAGCAGCGGTCAGTCGGTACTTGCAGATTTGCCCCATACTAAAGCTGGCCCTCCGCGTATTCGTTCTCCACCACTCACCCCATGTTCACCCTCTGTGATTCGCAAGGCTGGTCTGGAACCAGTAGCCGCAAAACCATACATTTTCTCCCTCAACAGCCTCTGATGCCATCCCATGAGGCAGTCACACATCTGGGCTGTAGTCCGTCTCTACAAGCTGCCTCCCCTTCGGCGAGGAGAGTGGGAGCTCAAGTTCAAGGTAGACTAAATGACAAAATCAAGAACAACTTTGCAGGTCAGTTCTGGGGTGCAAAATCTTAGGCTCCCTTTGGGAAGAAGAGAGGAGGACTGCTGAAAAATGGTTATGATTGTCACGCCGAGCATTACATTCCTTTTCTTCAAGTAAAGGTATCTCAAGATATTTCCCTTCTTCATGTCATTAGGTCTCTTTGTGGCTGAGCAGACCCCCAAAACTAAATGGCAGATCAGAATCACATCGAAGAGTCAGAGTTACTTCTCAATTCCTCACAAGATAGCCTCAAAGTGCTATCTCTAAACCAGCAACATCTACATAATAACTCCCGCCCCCCCGAACCCCCTGAGATTCTTGACTATAAAGGACATTTTCTGTGAATGCTTCATACATCTTGAAAGTCACCGATCACAGGATCAGATGAGTTTACAACACTGATTCCAATTTACTTAATGTTATGAGCAGCACCATTTTTCATAACTACTCTGCTCGTCAGTGTTCTCTGTACAGATACTGTCAATCCTCTATATTAATTAATTAAAAAAAAATTTTTGGAGAGCTCCCAGGCCATGTTCAAAGCATCATCCATTTACTGGTTACTTTTGGTCTGTCCACTGTACATGAAATGTGCTTCTTGGTTCAATAAGAGTTGGCTGTGCGCCAACCCCCAGCTTCTACCTGTTATGTCACTTGTAATCATTCATTTGTTCACTCACTATGCAGGGATGACAGTCATAATGAATAGACGCTTTTAGCGGAGCTTCAGCAAAAAGGAGACATCTGACAAAGGTATCATTTTTCTTGGGAAATTAGCAAAGACTTCACAAATGAGAAGGCATCTGAGCTGACCTCATGGGAGGAGTAGGAATCCATCAAGCAGAGAATAGAGGTCTATTTTGAAGATCAATCTTATATCAAAGATTAAATGAGAATTTCTGCGTCCGACTTCTGTGTCTCAAGGAGTCTACAGTACTGTGGCCTGAAACTACGGGTGCCATTTTCTAATTCGTTAAAGACGGTCACAGGAACTTTAGAAACATAATCCCCCCCCCCCCCAATAGGAAAACAAATTGAAGAGTAAAACATACCACAACACTGAAGTGTTAAAAAGAAAACAAGACGACAGGCCCGAAATGGAGTAACTTATGCTAAGCCCCACATCCTCAAAATGCAACTTAATTTAATGACAGTGCCAACTCTCCCAGAAATGAAATCTTACACCAGTCAATGCGGAATCACCTCAGCAGCACCAGTTAGGTCATCTGCCTGATAAACCCCTGTTGTCCCCTATAGGAAAGTGACCTTGCAGAAACCAACCTGCTTTTCTGTGCCTAGAATAATTTTCTTGTTTCTGCTCCCTTCTGCCTATAAAAGTCTTTCATTTTTGTATAGCTCCTCGGAGCCCCTTTTTATCTGCTAGATTGTATACTGCACAATTTGAGTTGATTTTTCTGCAAATAAACTCTTAAAAATGTTCAATATGCTTCAGTTTGTTTTCAAGAGTTCAAGTGTACTTCATTGTGTCAAATTTCAAATGAGGACAAAAACACCCTCTACAAAAACAAAACATTAAAATTAAAAAATGCATATGAATTAGAAATTGATTTTATTCTAGCCCAGGGATTCTCAGCAAGGGAAATTTTGACCTCCAGGGGAGGTCAAATGTCTGCAGACATTTTCAGTCATCACACTATGGAATGTATGGACACTAGAAACCAGACTGCATGGGCAACAGCAGACCCTCCATATCACCCTGCCCAGGCTCTGTAGCTTCAGCTCCACTGGAGAGGACACTCCAGCGTCATCGCAAGATGTCGATTCAACACGGGAGGAGACAGATACCGTGTCACTCCCGAGTCGGACTGCACAGCCATTCTCGGCGGTGCAGATAGACTCTTAAGAAGCTATACCATCGTCTCTCGAGACGGATGGCTGCCGACGAGAAACCAGACATGATGCTAAACATCCTCCAGTGCACAGGACAACACTCCACAAGAAAGAATGGTCCAATCCAAAATGGCAACAGTGATAAGGATGAGAAATTCTGTTCCAGTCCATGCCATGCGGCTATGGGTTCATGTACAGTGATCCCTCACTTATCGCGGGTATTATGTTCTAGACCCCCCTGCAGATAGGTGAAAATCCGCGAAGTAGAAACCCTGCATTTATTTTAGTATTTACTGTACAGTACCACAAAATCCTGCGCTAGAGTGAAATATCTGTGATAATTAAATATAATATTTTTAAAAATCCCGTGATACAGTGAGGCCATGATAAGTGAACCACGATCCAGAGAGGGACTACTGTATTTAAATTGGCATCCTCTCATTGGTGGAATGAAAATCAGTCCTGCTCAGCCCTTTGTTCCTTAGACAGTTGGAAGAACATGTAAGATTTACCCTGTCCCACCCTTACTGCTGTGCAGTTCCATCTATAAACAAGGCCCTCGCAAATTTAGAACGCTATGCAGAATCATGGGAATTGAGTAGCTTTAGGTGATGGAAAGTAATATAAGAATCAAAGCTTGGGGGAGGACATCGTGGCCCCAAGGCTATGTCCCCCCCCCCCCCCCCGCAGCCCAACATAAATGCTTCTGACAGCATATTCCAGCACGAGTGCCTTTGTCTGGAAGAGAACTGTTTTATCCTGCAGTAAGCAGAAACAGGTTTTCTAAATACAGTCTCTATTATTTGGAGCAAATAGGCTTACATTTGTGCCAGGTAGAACGGTACAGAAACTTAATACTCAGTCAGAAAACATGCAAAGGAAAGGAGGGTAGGAAACAGGACTGTCTTGGTGTAACACTGTGCTTTTCAATCTGGTAGCCAGAATGGCGTGTGGCTCTGGAGTGCTTGAAACATGGTGAGTTCAGTTAAGACTTATTCCACCGCCTGGCTTATATGATCTCACCTGTAAGAGGAACCTAATGAACAAAAACAAACAGACGAGCAAAGCAGAACCAGAGGCATGGAAACAAGGAACAGACTGACAGGCACCAGAGGGGAGGGGGGAGGGGAATGAGGGTGGAAATAAGGGGAATGGACTAGTCAAAGAACATGTATGAATGACCCACGGACACGGACAACTGGGTGGGGACTGACTGTGGGAGCAGGGGTCGGTGGGCGGAGGAGGGCAAAGGGGGAAAAATGGGACAACCGTAATAGAATAACAATAAAAATTTTTAAAAAGACTTCTTCCAGAGCAAAGAATGTGAAATGTCTCAGGCACTTGTATTTTGATTACGAGTTGAAATAATTTTTTGATACACTGGGTCAAATAAAATATATTTAAGTTAATTTTACCTAGTTTTTAAATTTTTTATGTAGCTACTAGAAAATTTAAAATTATGTTATATAATATAAATGAATATATCATGTATTATGTATGTTAAGTTTCGGGGGCTCGGCGGAGGGAGAGAAGGCCAGCAGCCCAAATGCTGAACAAGGTGGTTACTGAGGACGCCCCAAGGCGGGCTGGGGTTGGGGCAGATACCAGCAGCCAGGGGCAGACCGGGGTGAGTTTTAAGGAGCTCCGAGGCTTGGAGTACGTAAGCAGCACAGGATGGGCTAAGCTGCCCCCTTGTACAGCCAGCAGGTTGGTGGCTGGACGGCTGCCACCTCCTGATAGTAGCCTGAGTCTAGGGCATCTGGGGGCGGGGGGGGGGGGCGTGGGGGGGAGTGGGAGGGGCTTTCTGCAGATGGCTCAGGTTGAGGAGCAGGAGTTGATTCTGAGAATAGAGAAGTTGCTCAATTCCTGTCTGCAGATAAGGATAACTTTGAAGGCCACAGACAGTCACTGGCGCCAGGGGCAGCAGATTTATCGGGGGTCAGGCGGTCCCTGACACCAGCAGTTACAGTGGAGGCTTGCTAACGCCAGGCCTTCATTCCCAGAACCCAGGTCTGATGCCTAAGAATGTATTTCTATTGGACAGTGCTATTCTAAATGCATGCATTTCTGTCATTTTTCTTAAATTTTATCATGATGCTCATGAGATCTTCGAGTTCAGATTTCTAACAGATGTGTCCTTCAGTCCCCAGGCTTCAGGTTCTCAACCTTGACTGCCCATTGCAATAACCTTGGAGAGCTCTTAAAAAAAAAATGATGTTTGCACATCTATAGGTAGAAATCAAACAAAACAAAAACCCTAGATCTAAATCCCACATCTTGTACAAAAATTAACTCAAAATGGCTCATAGTTCTAAATGGAATGTGTAAAAGTATAAACTTTTAGAAGAAAACATAGGGGGAAGATCTTCAGGAGCTAGGGCTCGGTAGCAGGTTCTAGATTTGATACCAAAAGCACAGTCCATAAAAGGGAAAATGGGTCAACTGGACTTCATTAGAAGTAAAACCTTTTGCTCTGTGAAAGCCCTGTGAAGCGATAAGACAAACCACAAACTGGCAGAATATTAGCAAACCTTAACAAAGTAACTAGACTATCTAGAGAAAGCTCAAACCTTAAAATAAAAATACAAATAACTAATTAGAATGTGGCCAAAAGACATGGTCAGATACTTCACTGAGGAGGATATATATATATATATATATATATGTATGTGTGTATATGTATATCTATGGCAAATAAACACAAGAAAAGATGTTCAACATCATTAGCCATTAGGGAAATGCAAATTAACACCACTGCACATGAATCCACAATCGTCTCAACACAAATTTCAATTTTAAAACATTCCATGACCACCCTGTCCTCTGCCCTGACTCCTCCAGATTTAAATGGACTGGAGTGTGGCCTAGGAATTGAAAATTTAAAATTTCCCTTCGTGGTTTTAATGTTCAGCCAAGTTTAAGAACAATTCTTCTGGGAAAAAAAAAAAAGAGTATATAGCTTAGTAGGAATTCAAAAAAGACAGCCTGAAGGCAGGCGAGGGAATGTGCTCACTTTGGGCTTTGTAATTGAGGGTTATCTCCATAGTTACTCCCCAAATGAGACAATGCAGCTTGTTCTCAGGATGCTTTATGTTGCAGCAAAGTGCGTAGCCAGAGATTCAACAAGTTGTGTTCACTGGAAGGAACAGGATTTGGGCAAATTGACCAACGCAGGTGAAATGTGATGCCTTCCTGTGTTCCCTCCCCTTCCCCACCGTTTTCAAATTTGTGTGTACATTAGACTCATCTAGAGAGCTTATAAAATGTATTCCTCTCCTCTGGATTCCTCTCCTGGAGATTCTTATTTCATTGGTGTGGAGTATGGCCTGGGCATCAGGATTTCTTATAATCCCCTCCAGGGGATTGTAATATATACAGTGAAGGAGAGCAGAATATGGTGTCCCCAAAGCTGCCTCTTTGGCATAGAGATTACTTTGAGCCAATCATTTTGGAAATCTCCATTTGTAAGGGTGTCTCCCTCTCTGTACTGGGAGAAGTTTGTAAGTGTGAGGGAGAGTGTTTGTAACTGAACCATTACTGGGAACCCCAGTATTCCAAACCCAAATGCCCCCTCACACTGCTAAGACCACTACGGTGCGTCAGAGTCCACCGTGGGCACTATGCAGAGTTCTGCATACGCACAGTGCATGCCAGTTCTACAGATTTGTTGAAGGGAAAGTAGGTCTTATGCAAAACAGTGACGCTCAGCTCATCAACTCTTTACCTCCTGGTCAGCAAATGTTCCACCAACATCAATAGCAAATTACAGATAAACTAAGTTAAGTACTAAGGGCCTCTCTCTGCCTTATACCCTGAGGGGGCTGGTGCTGGTGATCATACTGCCAAAGTGCCTAAATACACAGCCTCGGTTTGAAGTTACCCTCCTGCGTTTACTTCCAGATTCCACAGAAGTGGAAGACCTTTTCCCTAGTTAAAAAGCTCCTCTCCACCCCCTGTTAGAGGGCACTTTCAGTTTCAAGATGAACATCTGAGAGGAGTCACCACCCCTGGCAGCAATGTTTCGGGCGACTCGGAAAAGAAGTCTCAATAAATGTCATAAGAGAGAATCGTATGCTTTGTACTACGATTAAAAGTCCATCTTCTTGTTGAAAGGGACGAGTTCCAGAAGATGAGTCACACCAACGAAGGGAGTGCGATGCTAATAGCAAGCAACAGTCTGTGACAATGGCCCTCGGAACCCTGGCTAAAGGCAGGCAAACAAGTGGGATGAGTGTGTTGTCCCACATTTGCTTGGGTCCAGCAACCTGGAAGCAAGCACTTAACACACCTGGGAGCGGCAGTGGTGGTTTTGCCCAGCTGAGCCCACTGGAAGCTCCTCACACATGCAGATGGGTCATGGGGCCAACAAAAGTGGATGTTAGAATGAAAATGGCATATCTAAGCTTCCCACTGGTTCTATACAGGCCTTTTCCTGCCCAAGGGGCAGTCTCTCCTGGGCTGAAGAGATTACTAAACCTGGGAGAATGACTCTAAATTGAGCCTAAAATCTCAGGCAAGTCTGCCTGCAAAGCTGTGTATCCAGGTCACGGCCAAAAACGGAGACAAGAGGCAATTTCATTTCATTATGCACAACAGTTTTCCCAGACTGTTTCAAAGTCCAGTAAAATTAAAAATCTATACACTCGTCCTCACATTCCATTGCGCATCTGAATTCCCTGGAGGGGCTGTTGAAACACGCCTCCACTGTTTCTGGTTCTGCAGGTTTGCATTGGGGTGGTGCCTGAGAATTTTCATTTCTAACAAGTTCCCAGAAGATGCTGAAGGGCCAGGGACCAGGCTCTGACAACCACTGCCCTGAGGGTACCTCTGGGTATTTTTAAACCTTAAAGGATGACTTATATAAATGACCCATGGACACGGACAATGGGGTGGGGATTGTCTGAGGGAAAAGGGGTGGGCAGAACGGGCAGAGGGGGGAATCAATGGGGGAAGAAGTGGGACAACTGTAATAGAAAAATAAAAAATAAATTTTTAAAAAAAGGATGACTTACACATGACTCTGGGCACTTACATCCAAGTACCTCTTTCTGTGTAGATGTTTGAATCCCCAGTAGGTCAAGTTAGCATGGGACTTGGAGTCACATGGAAGATGCTGACTTTGGATGCCCATGATGTGAGTCGTGTGACAGGAACTTCTGGTTTCACATATAAAACAGCAGCTGACTGCAAAACAAGAAAAATAATGTAGATAAACTGGAGCATAAAGGGAAATAAACCCCAATGCAGAGAGGAGGGCAGGGAGACCGTGAAGATGAAGGAATGATATGTTGTAGAGGAGATGCTCAGCTTTAACACAGAGGACAGACTACCCTTGCAGAACTGATCAGGAGGGTTTTGGTTATTCGCTAGTTTCATGATTATTAGTGTTTACAGGGCGCACGGGTTGTGCTGAGTTACACAGTTGAAAGAATTTCCTCAGTGGGAGGTTTGTGATGTTTGGATCCGGAGCCAGTGAAAGTGGAGTTTGGCTTCTCTGATGATTTAAATTGGGGACTTGCCCACTGTTTATTGGTCAGCCTGGGCTGGTTTGTGCCCCCTAGATGCAAGAGAATGGATTTAATGACACCTTAAGTTCCATTTCTTTTTCTTTTCCATGAACATTAAAAACCATTTCTTCTGTAGGTAAAGAAAGTATGTAAAGAAAAGTTAGTGCTTTGTTGGAAAGCTGCGCATTATCTGTAGCTCACCTTTTCCCATTATCTTAAGTATATGAAAGCTACTTTATAACTCTGTAAGCAGTGCGTAACTGATAGGAAAATAATTCTTGTCTATGGACAGGCAAATTCTGTCTTGTGAAACTTCCATTAACTTCCCTTCCTCGTTGGAACGAGGGTTTTGTCTCTAAAAGTCACCGATACCATGCTGATACTAACCACCTGGAATTAATGCAGACCCAGTTAGGTTAAAGGCACAGTCTCCAAAACTGCCCTCACTTCTGATGTCAACTGCAAGTTTGGTGATCCTGAAGCCTCCTGCACTTCTGACCAACTGGCTACAAGTTCAGGGATTCCCACTACCCCTTCACATTGGACAATGGACTAGAATGACTTACAGAACTCAGGAAACCTCTATATTTATGATCACAGTTTTGTTATAAGGGATACAAACGAGGACCAGTCAATTGAAGAGGTGCACAGGGTGAGGTGTGGGAAGATCCCAGATGCAGAGCTACCATGCCCTTGCCCTGGGAATCAGGGCACGTCTTCCTCTCAACATGCATGTGTTTCCCACCCAGGAAACTCACCAGAGCCTGGTGTCCAGAGTTTTTACTACAGAAGCATGATTGATTGATTGGATCATTGCCTACATGATTGAACCCAATATCCAGTCTCTCTCCCCTCCCTGGAGGTTGAGCTCATATCACCTGACTCAAAGCCCCAACCCACAGATCCTATGGTTGGTCTAATCATATGATTGGCCCCCATCCTGAGTCATCTTCTTAATGGACCCACTGTGGCCCAAGGGACCACCTTGAATAACAGAGACATTTCTATTCCAAGTTTTTAAAATTGTTTATGCTATTACAGATGTCCCATTTTATTCCAAGGTTTTAAAAGTTCCCTCCTCAGATCTCCTGGAACAAAGGCCATCCCAGTTCTTTATTATATGATGGTTCCAATTTCCATGTTCATTTTAATATTCTTGATCTATACATGTTTCTGGTTTTTTTTAAAAATTGTTCTTTTAACTGGTTACAATATCTACTGGGCTACTTTGTTTTTAATCTTAAAACTTAGGCATCTGCAGCAGGGGGAATGTCAGAGATGATCCTGCACCTCCCCCTTATTTTGTAGTCAAGAACTCCATGCCCAAGGGTGACAAGTGACGTGTCCTTGGGCCTCACAGGTGCGGCTGACCTGGGATTGGAATTTCTGCTATTAGACTCTAAGTTGTGTTTGCACAAGGAGAAAAATAATTTTCCTTCTACACTTCTAGGTTCTTTGCTAAGAGGCCCTCTAATAAAAAAAAAAAAAAAGCAGAGGTTCAATAACATGTAAACTTCCTGTACAAATGGGAGAGACCCAGGAAAATTGAGTAACTCTCCGAAATGGCCCAAGCCAGTACCTTAAATAGCATCCCCAGCTAATGACACAAAAATATGTTGGAGGTGGGGAGGGTCAGTTACGGGAGGTGACCAAGAAAAGCACAGTAAACAAGGGTATGGTTGTTATTCGGATGTAAGTCCATGCCTTCTCCATTGATAAGTTTCTAGAAATTTACAATCATCATCCTCTTTCCCTTACAAAGGGGGAGATACCCTTCCAAATGGAGATTTCCTTCATAAATGGATATCTTGCTCATGAAAGGGCAACCTCTACTTGGTTTTCAAGAGATTCTCCTGTGTCTGCTTGTCCTTAAAAATAACCAGCTCAATAATCCCTATGCCCAAGAGATCCGTTTTCGGGTGGCAGGTTATGCTCCCCTTCATGTTCTTCACCAACATGTATACCACAAAACCAGACTCTTTTCCCCCTCTCCACCATTCCATGCATATGCTTGGCCCCCCAAAGACAGGCCATCCAAACTCACATTTACACCAGTGAGGAGCTCTCTGCTTTTCAGGTTTGATTATTCCTTTAGGCCAAGAACCATTGGGGGTGAGCGTGGGGCCTTGTCCCACTTTGTACCTGCATTGCCTAAGACAACTGCACTGGCATGTAGGACATGCTCAATGGAAAATTATTTATAAATACATAATGATTCATAATAGATGAGTACATAAATAAATAATAGCAAGCACTGAGAGTGAACACTCATAGAACACTAGCTGTATGTGCACAAATTACTTTCCTTGTGTTATCACATGTAAAGCTCGCTGCAATTCTACATATTTGGTACAATTATAACTACTGTTATCTTACAGATGAGAAAACTGAGGCTCACAGAGGTTGAAAAACTTACCCAAAGTTATCGGGACGGGAAAGAAGGTAGTAAAAACCGGTCTGTTTCCTGAGCTAAGCTTTCAACCTCGAGGCCAGCATTTCTCAAACTTGAGTATTTATCAGGATCACCTGGAGAGCTTGTTAAAACACTTGGGGTGGGATGTGTAATTTGCATTTCTAGTAAGTTCTCAGGGGGTAATGCTGATGCTGACTCATAGTCTACAGGTGACCTCTGCTCTAGCCTCTGTTGGCTTGGAGTGGATAAAATGAACAAAGGGTAACACAACAGAAGGGCAAATGTAAGCCAAGTTTTATATACTGAGGGTCATCTTCCACGTTTTCCATTTTGACCAAGCAGACATGAGCAACTCTGGTTTACTCTCTCATTGTTTATTGAGCATATGACGGGATTGGGGACGACCCTGAAATTGAAGGAAGAACTGTCCTCTAGCATTGTTAGAAACTTTCATTAGATTACATGCCGGAAAATGCCAGTGAAGTTGAGTTTTTCTGTGCAGATTTCAAAACTGATATACGAGGTTGTCTCAGAAGCAGAGTATCATGTCAGTTGTGTGTTCTGAGAAAATGATACAAGGGAACAGAAAAATCTTGATTTGAAACTCCTCTTTTCTATCCAGCCTGTGCCAATAAGAAAGAAGGTGGTGGTGGCAGGGAGTACCTGTAGTGGCCTTTAAGGAAAAAATAATAATACAGGCATTGTTTACCAGCCCAAGCCTTTTGCAGGACCATAACCCACCCCCACCTATGACATCATGGTCAGCTGCCATTCTGCTGACCAAGGTCCACATAATACCCCTAGTCTTTCTCAGTTTAAGGTGAATGGATCTGGACTGTCAAATTCAACAACAAACACAAGCTGAAGCAATCCTTTCAACAAATACCCATACTGATCAAGGAGGAATCTTTGGGAAGGAAAAGTGGCCATTTAAAGTGGTGGTTTTCACTTCTCCTAGGAGGACCTACAGAGGGCCCATAGGCATATGAAAGAATGCTCCATGTCACTAGCCATCAGAGAGATGCAAATAAAAACCACAATGAGATACCACCTTACACCTGTCAGAATGGCCATCATCAACAAATCAACAAACAACAAGTGCTGGCGAGGATGCGGAGAAATGGGAACCCTACTGCACTGTTGGTGGGAATGCAGACTGGGGCAGCCACTGTGGAAAACTGTTTGGAATTTCCTCAAAAAACTAAAATTGGAACTGCCTTTTGATCCAGCAATTCCGCTGCTGGGATTATACCTGAAGAATTCTGAAACACCAATTCAAATGAACCTAAGTACTCCTATGTTCATAGAAGCACTATTTACAGTAGCCAAGTCCTGGGGAGAGCAATGGGGGGAAAGTGGGACAACTGTAATAGAACAACAATAAATTAATTACAAATAATAATAAAGTGGTGGTTCTCAAACTTAACTGCAAAATGGCATCAGCTGGGCAGCCTTTATGACTCCCAATGCTCAGGCCATAGACCAACCCAGTTAGAACAGAATCTCTGAAGGTGGATCCAAGCCATTGGCATTTCTGAAGCTTCCCAGGTGATCACAGTGTGCAGCCAATTTTAAGCCAGTGCTCTAAAGCAGCACTTTGGAGATTTTAAATTGCATAGGGTTTCCCTGAGGCTCATGCTAAAATGCAGATTGTGGCTCGGTAGGTCTGGGATGAGGGCCTGAGATTCTGCATTTCTAACAAGCTCCTAGATGGTGCTGATGCTGCCGTGTATCTCAAGTGTAAGAAAAGTAGCTAAAATGACCGGTAAATTTGTGCCGCATTGAATGCAGAAATCTCCTACTGCTAAGCCCTCCCTGCTTGCCCACTGTCTTAGCAAGCCCCAGATAATGTCAGGAGAATGCCTGCTATTCGGCCCCAATCAGAGTGTTAATATTCCGTCTCTGGTGAGGAGTCAAGGGAGCTCCAGAAACAGCTGAAATTCTGGTATCTCATGCGTAGCCTCACAGCATGAAATGCTCCTGGATTTCCTAGCAAAGCATATTGTACCCCTCTGTGTAGAGTGTTGGATTCACAGTGAAATCAGTTTTCAAAGGACAGGATATTCTTCCATATGCTGTGCCTTGGGCTAAGCATTGCAAATGGTTTTCCAAGTACTCAGGCATTCCTTTCTCCTTCCACCACAGAAAGTATGCAAAATATGATTTGCTTTGGGCACATCCACCCTCTTCCTTCCCATGCTATAGCTATTCACTGAATCCAGTCATCTTCTGCCTAACTAGTCTACCTATCCCAGCCTCCTTTGCTGTTAGATATGGTCATATGACTGAGTTTTAATCAACAGAATGCAGTAGAAATGATGTGTGTCGCATGCAGACTTGGCCCATGAAAATGTCTCCCTATGTGATCTTCCAAGCACTTTCCTCTCTGCCAACTTGGTTCAACTGAGCTTAGCTACTTGGAAGCCATGTGTTGCAGATGGCAGAGCCACATGGTGGAAGGAGAGCTTCCTGCCAATTAGAAACACCTCTCCTTGACTCTATGGAGAAATAGACTTCTATTGTGTGTGAGCCATTCCCCATTTTGTGACTTGTTACAGTAGCTAGCCATCTTTTAATAAATATACCTTGCACCCACACAAGTCCTCTCTTCATGCAGAAGCAGAAGTTGGGGATACATGGATAGAACCCTGAGTTGTTAGAGACACACTGTGTGGCCCCCATCGTATCCTGGAGAGCAAGGGCTTTGTTAGGGGAGTTGAAGAGGTTTTCTTCTTCTTCATGGATCCCTTTCTTTATACCTCTCTCCTGTTAGATTGTTGCGATGGGGCTTGGGAAAGTCCCTCTAGTAAGAGAAGAGATACAATAGCCAAGGAAGGAGCAAGGAGAGGCTGATCACTCAGGTCTGCTTCTCTTCTTGGTTTTAACAATGAGAATGATGAAAAGACAGATTCACACATTGTCCAAATAACCTCAGCAAAGAAGACAAAGCAGAAACAATAACCGAGGTGATGAGGATGATGATAACCAATACTATTAAGTGTTTAACACATGCTGCCCCTCTTTATAAAAATTTATACACATCACCTCACTTATTCTTTAGAATAACCTTATTATTGAGTACGATTAATATCCTCATTTTTCAATAGCAAAAGCAGAGACCCAGAGAGATTAACTTGACCCCCGTGCAAGTCGCAGAGCCAACACACAAACCAGATCTTATACTCTTATCCATCGTACTGTTCTTCTTCAGGGTCTGGGAAACAAGACCAATCACCAGGGAAAGGGATGCAAGTGTCTGTAGTGTCTCTTGTCTCCCAGGAATGACACTTCAGCTGAAAAGAGCATGGATCTGACAGAATCAGGGAGCCCCAATCACATGGGGACCCTCAACACATGTGCCATAGTTATAAGAAGGAGCCCTGGGGTAGCTCACACGTGGCAAACTACATGGTCTATTTTTCACCACTGCTCCTGGCTGAGACCCAAGGTAACACATTGACTTCATGTGAACTTTAGAGAAATGAATGAATGAATGAATGAATGATGACTGCATCAGAAAGGCTCAATTACGCCTGTGCCTGTCCCCTTATAACTTATTTGTATTCTTGTAATTTTAAAATTTTATTATCTTGAAAACATTTAATTATACAGGCAAAAGTATTGCAACGTATAAGTGTATTTGAGGAGAATAAGAAGCACATCTGTGTACCTACCACCAAACTGAAGATAGGGAACATTCCGGGATCTTTGAAGTGGCCTTTGTGTCCCTCCCCAGTATCATATGTTTGTACTCTCCGCCCCCAAAAGGCATTCAGAATTGTGTGTTAGTCATTTCCTTGCTTTCTTTTTTGCCTTACTCTAGGGTTTCTCAGCACCAGCACTATTGACATTTTGGGTAAGATAACCTTTTGTTGTGGGAGATTATCCTATGCTGTTATGAGTTGAATTATGTCCCCCTCAGAAAAGATACATTGAAGTCCTAACCCTCAGTACCTCAGATGTGACCTAATTCGGAAATAGGGTAGATGTAATTAGTTATGATGATGTCATGGTGCAGAATGACTCTTCAATCTAATATGACTGGTGTCATGTAACTCTACAT
The DNA here is from genome assembly GCF_987537825.1 of Furipterus horrens. Lineage (NCBI taxonomy): Eukaryota > Metazoa > Chordata > Mammalia > Chiroptera > Furipteridae > Furipterus > Furipterus horrens. Next base: position 112,359,625 of record NW_028327187.1, on the reverse strand, counting down.
GAATGGCATTATACTACATGTGTTGTTCCGTGACTTGCTATTTTTTGGTCGCCGTTAAGTATATTTGAGATCGACCAAGGTTGGTGCATGGAACTGTATTGTACTCATTTGCTCCACTGTATAGTGTTCTATGTTATGAATATGCCCAGTCACCCCCCACCACACCCTTCCAGATTTAAAAAAAGGCGGGGGCAGGGAGGTTTCTGAGCTGTCTCCTGTATATTATGGGTTGATTTCTTGTTTCCCCTAACTCTAAGGCTGAAGTTCTTCAGGGTCTCAGCTTTATGGAGGGTTTTCCTGTTAAGGGCTCCACCTTAGCATTCCCTAGGTTTTATTTTCTGCTCCCTGGGCCCCATGTAGGCTATACAAGAGAACTCGAGGGGATCATTAGTCATCATCAGGGTGAAAGCCACATTGACTCCTCCCCAGTTTGTGGGATGCCCAATTTCCCATTCCCCTCGGCCTTTGTAGATCTCATTCTTTCTTGACAGCCTAGCAGTGCATTTGAAATGCATATTTTCCCAGGACTATCAGAAATAAGGTGTGCCTTTTCTTTTCCAGGAAAGAAGAGAAACAATTCTTGGAAATGAAGTCACCAGGTTGGTGAACCTTGAGAGGTCTTGGAGTTGAACACTGGCACATCTCGAGAAATACTATGATAACAGCCGGCCATCACCTTTCGCAAAGCACAGAAAGGTCTTGCATCATCTATAGAAGATGGCCCTCCAGCATCTGCCTCACCCATGGCATCGCTGTGTCCCTGTCTGTTTCTTCACTGAGTAATTTCACTGTTAAGCACACATCCACCCCTGAGCCTTGTTCCAGAAGAATCCCTTTTTGAAAGTTTTGTGTAGAGAATCAGGAACCCTGAATTCCTAGGCTGAACTTACTGAGATCACATGTCCCCTCGGCATTCTGTTGATATTTCTAGGGCCATTCTATAATTTCTGGGTCCAGTCATTTTCCTGTAGAAATTTCCCTACAGTCACTAATGAGGTTGGCCTTGTCAAAGCCGCATGATAATGCCAGAAATGAGCTCTGGCTTCAATAGATTTAAGTACAAAAGGCAAAGCAAAACTTCTATGCAAAATGAATAAAAGAAAACCATGTTGGGAGCAGGGGGTTGGTGGTGGTGGGGGGATGACTGTAAATGTTCTGATATATTCCAAATGCCAAAAGCCCACAAATCTAATTTCTACTCTGCTGGTTTATGTGTCTTTTTGTTAAGAGGTCAGCTTCCTAAGAAACACCTGCTACCTGGCCTGGGATTGTCAGAGCTTTGTTTTGGAGTTGCTTGGACTTCATGAGTGTTTAGATACAACCTCAAGTTGAGTTCAATGTCATGTTTAACTCCTTCTCTTCCTTGCACATCAGCAAGCAAGCAGATGACAGATATTTCCCCCCAGCCTTACTGAGGTATAACTGACAAAGAAAACTGTAAGATATTTAGTAAATGGGTGGATCAAAAAACTGTGGTGCATTTACACAATGGAATACTATGCATCAGAAAGAAAGAAGGAACTCCTACCCTTCACAACAGCATGGATGGAACTGGAGAGTATTGTGCTAAGTGAAATAAGCCAGGTGGTGAAAGACAAATACCATATGATCTCACCTGTAAGTGGAACCTAATGAACAAAACAAACAAAGGAGCAAAATAGAACCAGAGGCGTGGAAACAAGGGACGGACCGACAGCAACCAGAGGGGAGGGGGGAGGGGGATAAGAGGGGAAAGAAGGAGAAGGGTCTAGTTAAGGAACAAGTATAAAGGACCCACAGACACGAACTACACAGTGGGGACTGACTGTGGGAGCAGGGGGTGGACAGGGCAGGGGAGATCAACGGGGGAAAAATTGGGACAATTTTAATTGAACAACAATAAAATAAGATAATGGAAAACAATAGCATTATGTAGTGAAAGCAGCTGATTAAATGAGTACTAACTTCATCTGAAATTCCTGGCATCACTAGCTATGGGCAATTATGAAATATCTAAATATCAGAAAAATACACGATTATACATTTTGTCCTTTATTTTTTTCATTGTAAATGTTTTTACTTAATGGACATTAAATGCATGTATTGTAAAAAAGTGTTTAAAATGGTAAATTTTATCTTATATATATTTTACCACAATAGAATCTATTTAAATGAAAAAAAAACCCATAAGATATTTTTAAGTGTGCATAGTGATGATTTGATATAGTTATACACGTGGAAGTATTCCCCCATCTGGTTAATCCATACATCCAAGGTAACAGACACCTGGACGCTGTCATGTGCCATTCCTGTCACCTTTCAACCAGCTGCTTTCACTTGGAACTGGGCAGAAATCACACTACAATCACACATACTAATTCCTCTCTCTGAGGCTGCACTCAAGCATAAACCTACTTTTCACGCCAGGAATAACCAAAGCAAGACTCTAATCCCACGGAAAATCTGTTGTGACGGACATCTGGACCCTTGGAACCAAGCTGATCCTTTATTAAAGTTGGAGTGGAAAGATATTACTGGCAAAAGCCGAGTGAGGTTCATAACAAAGTGCAGGTAAAATTACATCATTCTCCTGCCAACAACCCTCCAGTGACTCCCAGTAGCAAGTGTAATAAAGCCCTTATCATGCCTTACATGGTACATCACAGGCTGGGGGCACCACGCAGGCTTTACCCTGCTGCCTTCCCTCCCTTTTCTCAAACGTCTGTGTTATGGTCCTTCTCCCTGGATTGCTCTCCTCCTAGGTCTTTCCATGGCTGCCTCCTCCCTTCTTATAATTCACTTCTCGGACCAACATTGACCCACAGAAAGGCCTTCCTCTATCAGCCTTTCTCAAATGTTCCCGCCCCTTTCATCTCAGCCTCTTTCTGGCCTTTACGCTGCTTTATTGTATTCAGAGCACTTAACCCTACTACAATCACATTTACTCACGTTTAATAATATCACTATAACATTGTTATGGTCTTATTTTAAATATATGTGAATGACTTATTTTAACCCGGTTACAGTCTGTCTTCTCCAGAAGCATGTGTGCTAGGAGCTTGTTGATCTTGGTTACCTCTGTAGCCACAGCTTCTCTCAGAGTCTCACACAGAGTACATGCTCAATAAATATTTCCTGAATAGTGAGTGGATGTGAGATATGAATAGAGAATTGGGAGTAGAAAGTATATCTAGAGATACATTTTTACTAGAAAGCATGTGCTATTGTTTGAATATTTCTACCCATTTCCTACCTCTGTACATAGGGGTATCTTAGCCATTTAGGCGGGCCGGTCTTCTCCATGTGAATACCATGGTGTTAACATTAGAACACAGCTGATTTTTGAGCAAAGGATGACATTTCGACTAGCTTTTAATCATGATTACGTTTCTTCCATCTGGAAAAAAAATAAAGACAGGAAGCCTCCTTTGAGTCCATTTCTATCCCACCCCAAGAAACTGCCCTGTTTCCCTCACTCTTTACACTAAACTTGGTGCCTGAGCTGTCTTCCAGCATGTCCGCCTTAACATGGTGCCAGCTGGACACGTGCTTTTTCTCCCCTCACAGTGCTTATCCTCTCTTGAGATGGCACTGACACCCACCCACCCAGCTGGGAAAAGCTGGAGGCCCAGGAATCATTCCTGACACCCCCTTCTTCATCTCTATGTCCCAAATCATGACAATTATATACGTGACACTGGGCACTTCACTTTTTCTCTATTGCCCGACCATAGTCCTGGGTTTCTATGACAGTCTAGTCTTCCTTAAAAATAAGGGGTCCCTTTCAATCAATTCACTAAAGACACTCTTTTAAAACCCAAACCTGGTCATGTTTAAACGTTTCAATGGCTTCTAATTGTTCGTAGGATAAAACTAAAAATTCTTTCCAGGGTAGTTAATGTTCTCACTCTTCCTCTAACCCTCCATCTGCAACATAGAAAACTTTCTGCTCATTATGTAGTTCTCGGTTTAAGTATATTTTCCACCAAAAGTCCCTTTCCTGATTCCCAGATATAATAGATCCCCAGTATATGCTTTCTTAGCATCTAGTACTTAGCACTTACATATAAATGATAACTATACCAATTAATGTTTTATGTATGGTTTTATAGCAGGATGCAAGCTCTATGAGCTCAGGAGTTTCCTACAGTTTTTAATTGCTTCCAGACCTTTTTATGCATCATGGTACAAGTAGAAAAATTATACTTATAAAAGTAACTGAGATAAGCTGAAAAAGAGGCAACTTCTGGCCAGAGGCCACCAACCTGTGGTTTCTAGCTGTCCTAGACTCTGCCCTCCACACTGAAGGCTGGGGGAATAAACATACTGACATATAAATGTATTGGTACTGGGCTAGTTAGAAAACTTGGTTTTACTATATTATAATATGAGGCCTGCCCAGAAAGTATCCAGCCATATAATAGGAAAAATAGAGACATTTATTGAAGAAGATACAAGAAACTGTACACAGGACAATGATGCCTCAGTCCCCTTCAAAGCAGGCACCTTGGGACCTCACACAGTTCTCCCAGTCACCATCAGCTGCCCCGTCGTATTTTCCTAAATCTCATCAATGGTGTGAAATCTCTTCCCTTTCAAAGGTGATTTTAGTTTTGGGAAAAGCCAGAAGTCCCAGGGCGCCAAATCTGGGCTGTAGCGGGGCTAAGTCACCTGGGTGATTTGATGTAGCTAAGGGACAGGAAAGCAGGTGCTTGCTTCCAGCTCACCGAGTCAAAGCCTTGAGGGGAAACGACCAGGGTCCCACATCAGAGGGGTTCCCGTGTTGTGTGTTGGGTTGCACGATATGAGAGTGCTGACGCTTGACCATTATTGACAAGCAAAAATGGCATCTTCACATCCTTAAACTTACATATATGCAAAAACAAGAATAGTAATGGTTGGGGTTTATGGAGGACTTGCTGCACTCTTGGTACCGGGCCCATATTTTGCATGTATTCTTTTATTTATTCTTTACATCAAACTTGTGGGGTGACTATCATTATTTGCATTTTCCCAGTAAGGAAATCGAAAGGTAAACTGTTTACATACCTTGCCCAAAGTCTCATGGCCAGAAAATGAAACTGTACTCAGGCTTACTGAATCCAATGCCCTTGCTCTTAGCCATCAACGGGTTTCACATGGACAATAACCACTTTGGGAAAGCACCTAAAGCTATTAACAAAGAAGGAGAAAAACACAGGTTTATTTTGACTCACTGTTACATAAATGAGCCAAGCATGCCCCCCTGTATATTGTCCTCTATATCGTTTACTTCTTCACAGCAAGCTGTGATCCATTAGCTCAAAAGCCTGCTGGTGCCAAACTCATATTTGTACACATTCATTTGTTTTAAGTCTTGCCCCCTGAAACATATATGTATAGACTATAGACTCATGAACCAGGATATACATCCAAATCATTTAAGTGGTTACATCTGGAGAGGGAGGGAAAGGAATGGCCTGGGGAAGGGAATAGAGGAGATTTCAACTTTTGTCTCTGCAGTTTTATTTAAATAAAAAACTACAAAAATTTTAACATGTTTAGAAATAAGTATATGGCATTTTAATATTATTTTATATATCTCTACTGTATTTCAAAAATATTTTTGAAATAAGTAACAGAAGACAATAATTCACCCGAGGAACCATCCTATCAAGCAGAGAAAGTGAGATTTGAACCAAGAAATTTGACTCTTAGAGCCTGTGCTGTTAACTTCTATACTTATATCTCATGGAAAGTCTCTCATGCCTTTTTTAAGATGTGGACTCTTCGGGTAGGTTTTATACACAGCCTTTCTCTGCTCTTCAGTACATAAAACCTTGATATACTATGCCATTAGTGGTCAGTGATGTAATGTTAATTTACCATAAAATGTCTAATTTTTGTTTTTTAAAAAGCACCCCTGCTTAATTAATAATCTTAATATTCCATTTCCATGTTCATTTGGTAATTTATAAATATCACTGGCAGAATGTATTTGGGTCATTACATTTCTCTTCATGACAAAAAGTAATCATGTCTAAACCTAGAATCGTAATGTAAATGCAGCAAAGATATTCTCTCACAGTTCAGTCATTTATTAATAGATTGTCTGTGTTCTATTAGAGTTTGGCCCAATACAATCACAGTATATATACTCAAGCTCCAAGCAGAAATATAGATTATGCTGCTAACATCCATTTCCATAAGGTTGTTAAATAGATCCCATCACATTCTAAGCTTTTCGAAGAATCTCTATACATTTTATGTCATGCTGAATTTGTATGAGGGCATAATATTTAAATCTATTATAAAGTCTGTTCTGTGAACAAAAAGAGAAATGAAAATTCTGGTGCCCTAGAGCTAAAGAAGTACGTTAGAAAAAGTTACCAAAGCATTTCAGATGTTAGCCTTATGGGTCTTCACCGAGAGGATGGTGAACTTTTAATTTTCAAAGACCACTTATGATGAAAGGATTCTGTGCTACTTTAAGACTGATGGCGTCTATCAAAACATCAAGCATTTACATTTTGTAAAATACCTGAGGCAAGTACGGTATAACTGCTAAAGAAGGAAGTTCTGGAGCCCATAAGTTTCCTCCAACAGAGTTTCAAAGGATGCCATTGAGACATCAATAACTGGAGCCCTCGTTACATCTCAACAGAGGAAATTTAAATGGTCGAGATCATATGAAAAGGTGCTCAGCTTCGTTGGCTATTAGGTAAATGCAAGTCGAAACCACAAAGAGATGCATCGGAGTGGCAAAAATGAAACATCTGATAACACACATGTATCAGAATGGCAAAAATTTTAGAACTATAAATATATGGATGGTATATATCGTGGGGCAAAAGTAGGTTTACAGTTGTGAATATTCAAAACAGAGTTTATTCTTGTATTATCATTTATTAATCACTGGATTATTTTCCATAAGAACAACTGTAAACCTACTTTTGCTCACCCTACTTTAACAAGGATGTGGAGCAATAAAAAGTCTCATTGGCTGTTAATAGATGTCTACATTGTAAAATCACTTTTGAATAATGTCTAATGATAAAGCTGAAAACGTGTACAGTCGATGACCTTGCAATTCCATTTCTGGATGTCTAAATCCCACAGGCATTCATGCTTCCATACACCAGAAAACTTGCCCTAGAATGTTTCCAACAGCGTAATTAGTACAAGCTCCAAACAAGAACAACTCAATAGAAGAACTGAAAAACAAATGGAGGTAGGCCCATACCATACTATACTATATTGCAAGAAAATGAATGAACTACCCAATCCATACAAAAACATGGATAAAGCTTTCTGTTTTTTACACAATACAGAGTACAGCATGGATAAATCTTAAGTACAGAATACTGAGTTGAAGAAGCCAGGCTATGTACAGTACTGTATAATCCCATTGATACAAATTTCAAAAATAGGCCAAATTAAACCATTATTGTGCCATACAGTACCAATAATATAACAATATATTATCATTTATAGCACACACACACTAATTATGTAGTACGACCCCAAAGGAAGCAAAAACATTAATAAATACAATGAATAGGGGGCAGGAGTTGTTCTGTTTCGATCTGTAGGGATGACACACTAGTGTTTTTCAATAATATTTTAAACTAAATACTTATATTTTATGCATATTTTATATGCTAATTCACAAGATGAAACATTAAAGAGACTTCATTGTCATTTCAGAATGATGAGTTTTTTTATGATGTAAATATTTAATGAGTACCTAAGTGTACCTGGGCCTGTGCTAGAGATAGCTCATAGGTGAGCCGAAAGAGTAGGAAGACAGTCTTAGGGCGTTTCACTTCTTTTATTTAGTTAGAGTTACCAGCAGAAATATGACTGGAAAACACTCTAGTTAGAGATGAAAGGAACAGAAAAGTATGTGACTGAATAAAGATAAAAAAAAACTGTAAATGGTCCTTTAAAACCTCTTATATCTGGGAAGAACTTAATTTGCTAATGAATTTCTTTCTCAGGCTTTTTTGAAAATTGCTTGACTTCTCTCTCCAGTTCTTTGCGCTCTTTCCACGTTGCCTGTAAGTATGTTTCTTATTAATTTCTTTAAACTACTGACCAAGCACTTACAACATTCATTATTTGGAAGAAAAGAAAAGAAATCAAATTCAATCTGTTTGAAAGCCCCTGACTAAAGTGTTAGAGTCTATGGGGGTAAACACAAAAATCAAACTTGAGAACTTCTGACCTTACCCTCACTGGTGTATGTTGAAAGTAATTATGTGAATTTGTATTTCTGGCCTGGAAAAGAAAAGAAAAGGAAAAAACAAAAAACAAAAAAAACACTTGGCCACAACTAAATTTCCTGCAAACAGCTTACTGTGTCATTTTTGACAGCTTCCTCTACTACTATAGTTTATAACCTTGACTGTGACAAGAGGTTTTTCAACAAAGATTGTGACTATTGACTGAAGAAGTTTAGAAGTTGAATCCCGAACAAGGGAGTAGGTCTTCAGTCAGAATGTTCTTGTACATCAACCAGCATAGTGGCTACAAGAATAGTGTTGTAATGAACCACAATGTACTAGAATTTTCTTGTGAGTGGTACAGCGGACCAAATGTGAATGCAAATCCCTGAATTAGAGCAAGCAAGCAAGCAAGCATGTGTCCCACCATTATAGCCAGGCAAGAGTGGGCAGTCAAGAAACTTGGAATAGATTTAATTGTCATGAAGATTAGCAATAGAGTATGACTACTGAGATGAAAGGACTCTTATCTCTGTTAAAATACCTTCCTATATGCTGTTTAAGTACATTTTAAAAAACATCCTCTGGGAAGTGTAGATAGTAACTTGGAATCTTTTCAGAAAAGTACATCTACTATCCATGCTGAGTGTGTGAATCAGCTGTGGTTGCCAAGAGACCAGAGCTTTTAAAATTAGTTCTACCTTCAAAGGGCAATGTTAGGAGGGAAAACCTCATTTTCTCCTAATTGCGAAAAACAGGTATGCAGTCTAACGTTTAACAGTACAGAATATCACTATTTTTCTTAGAGTTTGTTTGTATGTTGGGGGACATCATTTAGAGCCATGTGTCCACTAACTCTTGGGAAAATATTTTGTGCCTAAGGAATGTTAATTAATGAAAAACTAATCCCCATTCTTTGATTAAATGTGTGCAGATGGTTAAGCTTTTTTTCTGGAAAGATGTAGAAACTTCCAACATGTTAACCTCATAGCTGCTTTGACCTTCTCCATCTAGTGACCTTCACTGTCCCGTCCACTTGAACCTTCTACACTCCTAGTCATCTTTGAAAAGTGAACATTGCCTGGAACGCTTCCACCACTGCAATCTTGGACTCTGAAGTACCACTCTCAGTTCGCCACGTCCTGTGCGATGGCTGTCTCATTCCGTCACACCCGCGACATGGTCATCACATTTTGACTCTCAGGTTTCTGCCGTTAGCATTTGGGAAGACTGCCGGGGCCATCTACTAAGATTGGAAACGCTGAAGGAGCTGCAGATTTGGGAGGATAAAATGATGAGTTCAAGTTTAGATACAGTTTGCTTGATATGCCTCAGAGAAACTAAGGGTATCTAGAGTTCAGCAGAGAGGACCTGTTTGAAGCCACTGACACAAACATAATAATGAGGCCACCCACGGTGCCTGTGACATCATCTAGGAAGAGAGTAGGGATTAAGAAGACAAGAGGGCCCAGGGCCGGTGTCTCAAGAACTCTAACATTTAAGAGTTGATTAAAAGGAAATGGGCTTAGAGTGGCCAGAAAAATACAGTGTTTCAGAAAGGAGAGTACAATAGTGTCAAAGGTGCACAGTGAGATGTTAAGTCAGAAGCCTGAAGGCGATACATGGGATTTAACAACAGGGAGATTGCCCATTATCTTAGTGAAAGCAGTTTTGATCATGTGGAAGTTGTAAAATTAGAATGTGAGGTCTGAGAGGAAAGGGAAGAAATGAAAATGGCAAAGTATTGAGCATTCTTTTGAGAAGTCTGAGTGTGAGGGGTGAGAAAAAATAGAGCAACTGCTTGAGGCAAAAATTGAATACAGTGAGAGACTTTAAATTGCAAGAGGCTTAAGACAGTTTGAATGTTGAGACATAGATGGGTAGATAAATGAAGAGAGAGAGAGAGAGAGCTGTGGTCTAAAGCAAAGGAGAGACAAGAGGTTTACAGAGGAAAAGACATTTCATAACTGTAAGTTTGGTTTACAAATTTAATGATGGGCTTCCTAATACTTTCTATTTCCTCTGCAGTAAAAGAAATGGTTATCTGCTGAGTTTGTGGGGGAGCTAGAGAGCCCGCCTGACTAAATGTCATGCTCTAGGTGTGGCTTGAGCAGGGCTCTAGCTCCATTTTTTTTTCATTCCTTCAGCCCTTGCCTTCTTCAGGAGTCAGCATTCTTCCCAGACAGGCTTTTCTCATGGTGGCAAAATGGTGGCAGAAGTTCCAGGTTTCACATTTGCATACCACAGAGTCAAGAGGGAGAGAGGTCGGGTGTGTCAGAGTTCCCCCAGAAGTCGAGATTCACTCGGATTAGACAGACATGGGTGTCACACCCAGAAAGGTGGAAAGTTCTGAACTGGCTTATCCTAATTCATAGGTTTGCCTCATTAGACTGAGATCCATGCATCTCCAATGAAAACAGAGGGATCTTTAAAAGGCGAAGCATAAAAATAAACGATGAGAAAGAAAAGAATGTGTCCATTACAAAGAATAAAGAAGGGATTCTGGAAACCTCTATGGAGGAACAGGGAAGGAGGGAGGAAGAGATAGAGAAGGAGGGAGGGAGAGAGGGAAGGGGGCAGAGGGGAGGGTAAGAGAGGAGAGGAGTTTCTTGGAGGCAGTATGCAATTGGGTCTTGATTAATCTGATGATTTCTCTTCTAACTGTAATGTTTAGACCATTTACATTTAATGTGAATATTTTAATATTTGGAGTTAAATCTGTCACTTTTCTATTTTTAAACATTTGCTTTATTTGTTTTCTATTGCCATTTCCCCTCTTTTCAGGAGTATAAGAGTGTCATCTTAGATAAAGTTTGAAATATTAACTAGAGTCTCTTATTCCTAATGGAACAAGAATAGAGATATACATACATTATTTGAAATTACAAAAAGAACCAAGAAGAAAACGTAGAATAATAACATAACGATCAAATATTGAATGTACAATATAGGAGACAGGTAGAGAATAGTGTGTGAGGTAATCTCATATTTCATAAAAGGTGCTGGTAAGTATTGTCATAAGTTGTTCAGTCAAGAATATTATGTAGAGTTACAGAACTCATCACTACGAGAACTAAAAATGCAAACAAAGAGTCCCACCAGGGAGTATTACTGGAGTAGTATATAGAGTGAGGCAAGGAAACATTCTTTTTCCCCATAAGCTTGCCTTTTTCCTATGCAGTCATTTTTCAAATGAAAACAACTAGACGGTGTAGAGAGTAGGAAAAGTTGACTAAAAATATTAGTGAGACTTTCAATCAATATTAAAGGCCTTTCTAAATTACTGTCTCCTTAGAAAAAAAAGGGGAGGGAACTCACCTTGGGAAGCAGAGGTGGAAAGCACACCCCGTGACCTGAGTGTTCTCTTGAATCAACGTTCCTACATTGGGTTGACAAAAGGGGCCCCATCTAACAGAAAGAGCCTCAGAATTATCCATGGAACCCAGAATCGTCCCCATCAATATTTAAGCCAGAGCAGACAACAGTTACCAAGTAATTTGAAACCATAGCAATGAAAAGAATGGCTTTGTTTTCCACAGCGAGGCTCCTGGAACAGCTGGTCAGCTAGCTGCACAGTGAGCGCACATACAAGAGCAACCAATGACTGCATAACTAAATGGAACAACAAATTGATGTTTCTGTCTCTCTGCCTTTCCCCCTTCCTTCCTCTCTCTCTCAAATCAAATAAATATATATACCTGTCTGTCTAGAAAAAGTTGAACCATTGTTAATATAACAAGAACAGTTTGCACAACATTGATGTAACCTGGCAGCCAAGAAGAGTGGACTGGAATGTGCGTGCGTGAACAATGATGACTTCACTGTACTAGTCAGTGGGGGCGGCAGATGTCATTGAGTGAACATGTGTACCCTGTGGTCATTGCATTCAAAATGACTGAGCAAGTAGAGCAATGCATCTACATCAAATTTTGTCTTAAGCTTGAACATTCATCTGCAGAAACTATTTGGATAATGCAGAAGGCCGCAGCTATGGGCGACTGGTGATTGGCAGCTTCATCATCACAATGCACCTGCTCATGCATCACATCTCTTGAAAATCACCCAGGTGATTCAGTCCCCCTACAGCTCAGATTTGGCGCCCTGCAACTTCTGGCTTTTCCCAAAACTAAAATCACCTTTTAAGAGGAAGAGATTTCATACCGTCAATGAGATTCAGGAAAACATGATGGGGCAGCTGATGGCTACTGGGAGAACTGTGTGAAGTCCCAAGGTGCCTACTTTGAAGGGGACTGAGGTGTCATTGTCCTATGTATGAAGTTTCTTGTATCTTCTTAAATAAACATCTCTATGTTTCATAGTACATGGCTGGATACTTTCTGTATTCCCTTATTACTTTACACTGGGGAGGAGTTCCTGTATTTTTTTAATCCTTGACTGTAATTATATGCCCTTCTGCTAAACATGATGATTTATATTGCTCCTTAAGATTTATTCGCTTTGCTGGATTTCCCCCGCTTACTCTCACATCTCTACTCCTCCAGATTATTCCCATTATCCTACCACAGTTAGTATGCTTTTTTTTAATGAGAAGTTTTGCTATCTTAGATTAAGATATTATTATCTACCTAGTCAAAGTATAGTTCTGATACAGGTAAAATACACATACAAAAAAAAAACAACACAAAAAACTAGATCAGTGTTCATACAAATCTAAATCTTCAAAGCAAAAGGAAAAGCCATTCTATTTACCAGTCTCTGCTTTGTATCTCAGTAGGGTAAAACTTGACTCTCCACTCCTCTCTTTCACTTTATGACTACCTGAGTAGTACATAATGTAACCATGGTTATTGGAATAAAATTCCTTCATGTGTGAAGGCAGGGGCTGAATATGTTTGAAGTGTTACTCATATTTCTACACCTTAAGATTGTTTAGCAAATTGGACTTGTCTCCACTGTTCCGCTTCAGATAGCTTTCGTCATTATTTGAAAGGCATGTACTTCTCCATCTGAAGTACCTGCTGGTTTAGTACTTGCTACACCTCCTTCATATCATATTGAGAGAAAATTCTCCTCCTATCTTATTGCCTGATGTTATCCCCTGTATGGAATTCATTTCCAAGTAAATAGCCTAAGAAGTGGTTTTATGAGCATTAAACAAGTAATTTTTTGGTACATTAATTTGAAAGCATTAGATGATAGCAAGTGTGAAGAAAAAACAATTCTCAAGGTTGATATATTCTACTCGAGGGAAAAGAAAGCTTTTATTCATAGATTCTCTAAAAGCAGGCAGCTGAACTTTTCATTTAATAAAAACATAAACAAAAATATAATGATTATTAAGTACCAGATAGTGTATTAGGCAAGGGACATAAATTTTCTCATTTCTAATACTCACATCAACCTTGCAAAGATTTTATCATCCTCATTAAACATTCCAACTAATAAGTCACAGAGACTGAAGTCCAAGACCATCCCCTGATATATCACTTACTGCCCCGCTTTTTAAAAATAATTACTAAATACCAATTTTTGTGCTAGGTACTTTTTTCTATAAAAAGTTTATCCTTGAGAGATTATATCTATTACTATCTCACTGTGTTATGGTACACTTTGCCTCTATATATATATATATATATATATATATATATATATATATATATATTTACTTTCTGCTTCTTAAATGTAGATAACATAATAATAAATGGCCACTATTGGTCTTGATCTTGTTTCATCTTCTATTACCATATAAACTATCCTGTTGTCCTTTTGATGAAGGTAGCATATCTAAGAGAAATTGACCATATGTAGTACTTATCAAAACAATCATTACTGACATATTAGTAAGGTTTTGCCCTACTACAATGCTTTCTTTATAAGGACTCTAGATATCATGAAATGATAGCATCTCAGCTTAGCCCACAACTAGCTGAGCAAACTCAGGTCTAACCTCAATTTCTTCACTTATAAAAGACAGGTAATAATACCAACCTTTCTGGGTTTTGTGAGACTCTAAGAAGAAGGGTAAGAGCACTTTAGAAATGCAAATGCTCTTGACAAATTTTATGTTATTACAATTGCTGCTCAATTGAGAAATGCTTTCTCTCCATTTTATTATTTTCAAACCATAGTATAATTGAATCATGAATCCAACTGGTGATTCTCTCAATTCAAGAGTTTTTAACCACTTTTCATGAAAACCCAAGAAATCCTGAGATATTGACAGGTTTTTAAAGAAAATATGACCACAGTTAGTACTCATCATTCTTCAGATTCAATCTGAATACTATACTAGGAAGGAGAGTTTTGAGGTTTGAAAAAAACTCATAAAAGTATTTCCAAAGCCTACAAATCTTGAAAGTCATTCTTCTATTATATGTTACAACAAAGTATTCTGAAGAAGACAGCTGGTGACCATAAACACTATTGTCCAAGTACAGAGAACACATACTAAAAGAAAAGTACAAAGTGTTAATTAACAAAGTTAAACCTCAAGAATTAAAAAAAGGTCAAGAACTGTCAAGACAATATCTGCAAACTCTAAGAAATTTCAAATTGCCATCAGCTCTGAGACAATGATCAGAATCCTGCCAAAAAACTAAAACAATGACAACGTTTTTTTTTTTTCCCCTCTATTTGGCTTACAACCTGGGACCACAAATACAGGTAATTGAGACAGCGGTTTTTTGAGTTGTTTGGGAAGAGTGAAAATCAAAGAATTCCTTTCTCCCCCAGTGATTTAGCTATTGAATCATTTACCTATATTAGTGTGGCTGCCTACCCATTTAGTTTACACTTTGTGTTATAATCCAATATTACTTTCACCTGTTGCACAAATTGTTTCTGTTTTGGCCATTGAGTGCAAAACGAGTGTGGGTGGTGGTGCCAGAAATAGGGGTGAAGCTCTAGGCTGGGAATGAGCACACTTCAATTCGAGTCTCAGTTTTGAATCAATTGGTTTTGTGACTTGGAGCCAATCTCCTAACCTCTCTGAGCCCAAAGACCTAGGGCACTGTAGCTTAGTGACGATCGACAAGACTTGGGGCCAGCTACCTCTGCTCATAGTCAGGCTCCTCCACTTACTAGCTGCTGAGTTAACTCGAGCAAGTCAGTTAACGTCCCTGTGCCTAATTATCTTCCTCTGGAAAATGGGGATGGAAATGGTAACTCCCCCAGGGTTATTTGGTTACAGCTTGGTTACTCAGTTGCAATTGAGGGATGTTGTAAGGATTAAATGAGTTACCTGATATTATACCTAATCTGTTTTGGACTGTGCCCAATAAATGGTGAGCATTGAATGACATGGTAACATGAGGACACTAAAATCTGCCTTGCTTTACTGATTGAGGTTCTGTGCAATAGGGGGGAAAGTAATATACTCCATCAAATTGTTGTTAAAATGAAGAATAACTAACAATAACACAGTTCTATATTCACAGTTCATAGTTCAGATTCCCACCTCCCGCCCCCCCCCCCTTTTTTTTTACTTTTTAAAAAACCTTCTTTGGATTTCAGCAGTTTTTCCCTAATGATCTTTTTCTGTATTTCAGGATCCATTCAGTATTACCACATAGCCTTTAGTTGTCATGTCTCCCTAGGCTCTCTGGTCTGTGACAATTTCTCAGACGGTTCTTGATCTTAGCAGTTTTGTAGACTACTGGGCAGCTATTGTGCAGAGTGTTCCTCATTTTGGGTTTGTCTGATGGTTTCTTACGATTTGAACTGAAGATAATAGATTTTGAAGGAAAGAACCACAGAGGTGAAGTGCCCATCTTGTCTCATCACATCAAGGGCTAAGTCAGGTTCACATGACTCATCTCTGGTGGTATTAACCGTGATGATTTTGATAAGGTGCTGTCTGCCAGGTTTCTTCACCATAAAGTTACTTTTCTTTTCCCATTCTCTATTCATTAGGAGTCACTAAACCTAGTCCCCATTGGGGTACCGGTAGAGAATTAAACTCTACCTCCTGGAGGGGATGTGTTGCTAAATAAATTATGTGAAATTCTTCTACGAAGAAGGTATGTCCTTTCTCCCCTTCTTATTTATGTATTTATTTATCTATTCAATTATCAGTATGAATTCATGACTATTTTATACTTTGGGTTATATTCTAACACTACTATATTTACTTTGTCCCTCAAATTGTCCCAGCTTTGACCATTGGAATCTTGTACAGGTTGGCTCCTGTGTCCTTTTGACATGCCCATGTCCTTGTGTGTTTTGAGTACTTCCTTGCTTTTTTGCACTACAAAATGCTCCAGGCTCATCTTGTGTTACCTTGTCTTCCCTGCTCCAGTTCTAGAATCAGCGATTTCTCTAAGAAGCTCTCATGACTTTTAATAGAAAAGGTAGATCCCTGACTCTTAACATGATGGGAACAACATGGGGTCTGAATTTCAGATCTGAGTCCTGACTCCAAGCACATAGTAGCTTGTAGCTGGAGGCAAGTTCCTTCATTGTGGGATAAAGACGGCACTTCATAGCACTTAGCACCATGCCTGGTACATGGGATACACCCAATAAAAGTCGCTTATTATATTAGTTTCATATTGCTGCTGTAACAAATTGCCACAAATTAGTGGCTTTAAATAACACAAATATATTATGTTACAGTTCTGGAGCTCAGAAGTCTGAAACAAGCCTGAACGGGCTAACATTAAGGTTTTAACAGGGCTGGGCCCTTGGAGGCTCCAGGGAAGAATCTGTTCCTTGTTTCTTAATGTTTCTGGAGGCTGCCCTCATTCCTTGGCCCCTGGTTGCATCACTCCCATCTCTGATTTCTTTCTTCACATAGTCTTCTCCTGCTACTACCACTTTGATCCTCCTGCCTCCTTCTTATGAGGACTCTTTTAATCACATTGAACCTACCTGCAAAATCCAGGATAATCTCTGCACTCAAGAGCCTTTACTTAATCACACCTGCAAAATTCCCTTTTAATGTAAGATAACACATTCACAGGATGTGGAAATTTTGGGAAGATATTATTCAGCCATTATTGTCTTTACGCTTATTATTTCAGAGTTTGCTTTGTCAAATTAGGAGTATAAAAGAAAACTGAAAGATAAAAGGAGTGAAAACCACAGATACTCATTTTCATGACAAAATTAACAATGGTTAATAAAGTTATCTTAACTAATAATTAGTTTGGAATCTTGCCAGAAACATCTTAGAAATATTTATACATTTCTAAGACATAGGCACCTGTCCCTCTACTTGTCTCTCCTCCCTGCCCTTCCCTATAGTTGGTTCTGGAAGTGAAGTGGGGAAAAGCACGTTTCAGAGTTGATTAAGCTTCTCCCCACTAGTTGCAATCATTGTTTCAGCTTCAGTTTGCACTGGGGGCAAATGAGTAGATGAGCTATCTGAGATAGAAGTTGTAACCTGGAAAGATCTTGAAGTAACTGAAAACCACCAGAAAGTAGTGAAATATTCCAAGATATCCATTAAGTGACTCACTATTTGCCAGGGAAAGGAAATCTGGCAGTACATGGTTGAAAGTAATGATTGGGAAAAAAATAAATCCAGTCATGTTTATGCCCTCTTCTGAATAAGGTGGTTATAAAAGCGACTTAAGATGCGAATAAAACTCAAGCACTTGTGTTGGAATGGTTTTACCCTCAAGAAAAAAATGTCTAGATGTGTAGCTCATATCTTCCCATATACCATCCCAGAGTGAACGTCCAAATGTTTGTCTGTGAGGATGTTAACCGTTATATTGGGAGTTCCTCTGAGGAAATCTCTTATGCTGAGGAAACCCATTCGTGGTAAAGAGAAACAGTTACTACAAAATCCCCAACGTTTTATGCTTATTTAAGCTCTTGAAGGTCAAGAATAAAATTCTTTTGGAAAAACAAGATGTGAGTGTGTCTGTGTAGCCCTTCAGAGTTTTAAACTGCATGTAAGAATATTAAGCCAAGAAAGCTGAAAGTTATGGGGTTTAGTCAACTTAACCTTCTCATTATTTCTAGAAGGAGAGAGGTATGATGGAGAGATTGAAGGAAAGGGATTTCTCATATTCTATAAAGTAGGGGTTTTGTACAAAAGTCTTTTCACAAACTAAGAGTTTTTCTCTCAAAAATAAAAAGAACAAAAAGAAAGAAAATTTTTCCAGGAGGGCACAGCTATATTAATATACAGTCTAAAATGTTATAGCTGGAAAAGACCTTAGAATACTCTAATATAAATTTGATAAATCTAGAAGCACAGCTTCTGGATGCCAAGGCTATTGGTTTTATTAATCACCATGCATTTACTTCAGAGAAAATGCATTCTTAGAGTTGTAACCTTATGATCACGTAACTGGAAACCCTCTACGTTTGGGCCACTAGGAAAAATAAGGCCAATGACATTGGTGTGGATAAATCTTCTGCTTTTGCATAGCCAGACTTCGTGAACATTTAATTTTCTAAAGATCAGAAATTTCTATTGCTTTCTAGATCTCACTTTACAACAATTTCCCCACTAACTGGAGAAAGAAGAATGTATGGATTTTAAAGAAACGATTCATTATTCCACCTTCTGGATATTTTCCAGGCAGAAGGAGGTACTTCCCAGAATCCTTGAGAAAGCTATGGAAACCTTTAGACTGGGCCCTGTCTCACTTCCTAACTCTGTATATGCCCATGTATGATTCCTTGTCTGTTTCATTGTAATGATATCACCAAGTTGTCCTTAAATTAGGATGTATACCGTACTTGCCTCCAGATCAAATACTGAAAAGCTAACAAGCATTTTAAAATCAGACAAGGTTCAAAGAAAAACAGTCACACTATGTTTAGCTGTAGAGTCATATTTTGGGAGAAAGAGCAAATAGAAATATTCAAAATGGAAAAATTGGCAAAAGGTAAAAAAGAAGTAGTGGGATAGAGTCATGGATCCGACAGAAAGCAAAGGGTATAGGAGGGGAGACAAACAAGGACTGGAGGGTCCTCTTGGGGCCTTAACCACCAGATGGTGATATCTGAAGGGTGCCTGGTCCTCCTCCCCAGGGCCTCTAAATGCATTGCCTCTTTTTGGTGATGCCCAGTTCCTTATTTTAAAATCCTGGCCCTACAAGCAACTCCTGGCTCTGAGATAAGAATTTATTTCTTGCTCGTATGATACTTACTGTGGAGCATGAAATTCAATTAGTGATTTCTCTTTTTCCTCCAGCCCTAGCAGCTTATAAGGCCAGAGGCTCATGTGAGATAGAATTGACCAATAAATTTGATAAACATCATTTTACCAATGTTTTCAAAATCAGGCACATTGATTACACAGATCTCTAAAATGTTTTTGACAGACAAAACTACGAGATATGTCCAGAAGGTATCCAGCCATGTACTACAAAAAATAGAGACATTTATTGAAGAAGAGACAAGATACAAGAAATGTTGCACACAGGACAATGACACCTCAGTCCCCTTCAAAGTCAGCACCTTGGGACCTCCCACAGTTCTCCCAGTTGCCATCAGCTGCCATATTGTATTTTCCTGAATCTCATCGATGGTTTGAAATCTCTTTCCTTTCAAAGGTAATTTCAGTTTTGGAAAAGCCAGAAGTCACAGGGCACCGAATCTGGGCTGTAGGGGGCTGAGTCACCTGGGTGATTTGATGTTTCACCAAAAAACTCTGCGTGAGACCTGATATGTGAGCAAGCACATTGTCATGATGAAGCTCCCAATCATCAGTTGCCCATAGCTGATGCCTTCTGAATCATCTGAATAGTTTCTGGGAGGAATGTTTAAGCTTAATGCAAAATTTGATGCAGGTTTGTTGCTCTACTTGCTCAGTCACTTTGAATGCAGTGGACACGCAGTACACATGCTCACTGACAGGTGTCTTTCACCCCCACTGACTAGTACAGTGAAGTCATCATTGTTCACGCATACACATTTCAGTCCCCTCTCCTTGGCTGCCAGGTTACATCAGTGTCTCACAAACCATTCTTATTATAAAAACAATGGCTAGACTTTTACCAGACAGACCTCATATTTCCAGGTAAAATTAATCATTATTATGTGCCCTCTTTTTATGGACATAGAAAATGAATCAGGCCTTGTGGATACAGCACTGTGACACACAGACTCACAACTGCTTTCCAGAACAACCTGATTTTGCAGGAATGTAAAGTTTATGATAACTATTTTTAGAGCACTGAAATGCTAAAGGATATTTTACATTCAGACATGACTTAGCCCCCAAAAAGTGAGTATTATTATAGTATTCTAAATTCTCATTTATCGTAAAAGAAACTAAACCAGAATTAGCTAAATAATAGACATACTTCTCAAATCGAGAAGTTATTTCCCAAGTTCTAAAAGGAGTAACTGGAAATTATGTAAGAAATATGAGTTTTAATGTGGTTATGTAAAAATGTTCAAGATAAGAATAGTTGTATTTGGGAAATAAAGACATTATGAATAAAAGATGTTTACACCATTATCACAAACAAGCTAAGTGTGGAAAAACTCTAAGAAAGAGGCATTGGTATGTACACCATCAGGAGGAAATCAGTAAGAGTGAAAAATATCAAATTGGAGAACAGTCTTTGGTACAATTTCTCCCTATCTGAATAGCCCAGAACCAAATGAAATCTTTGAGAGAGAGAGGATATGGCACTCAGAATAAATGTGAATTTATCATGACGGTTGCTTGTAATGGTACTTTTGTGTCTGTTTTTATATTATTCATTCTCACCATTGCTATATTGGACACCGGATGACACACTGGTACTCACAGGGTATATGAGCCATTATGAGAAAGCTGAAGTGAAATGATGAACAGTTGATGGCTCTTTGCATTTTTAGGTGGCAAAAGCTACATTACTTTCAGGCAGAGAGAGAAATATTGTGAAAGATATCGTATCTGTCAAAAACTTTCAGTTGAAGGTCATAGAAACCCAACTCAAAAGAAATGGGGTGCAGTAGCTGAAGTTACAAAGAAGTTAAGGAATATAATTAATCAGATCCAGGGCTCAAGTGATGTCATCTTCATTCTGTCTGTCTCTCCATCTCTTGAAATCTCTCCACATGCATAGGTCAAGATGGCACCTGAAAGTCAAGATTCATGTCCTACTAGCTCAGTAACATCAGGAATGGGAAGCAGTTTTCTCCAGTCATCCAAGGAATATGCTTATTAACCTGGCCTGGGACGACATGCTTATTCCTGGATTGAAGGACAGTTGATGCGACTGGGCCTCTTGAGAAGACATTCACACAATTGCCAGAAAGTATGGAATTTAATTATGTTTAATGAGAAGTAGAAAGAAAATTTATTATTGCTGTATAAAATAAGGCAGTTCACGGGAGAACCAAAAGTGTATGGAAGGAAAAGTAATCATATTTTACTACAAAGCTCACCCATGTGTAGAATTTCTATAGTCATAATAAGGTAAACAATAATATTGGTCTAACTGGAATTAAGATATAAGAACATGGAGAAAAGGGGAAGATGTTAAATGCTCATTTCCACAGTTGGAAGTTGATTAATTTTGCCTGAGCTAAAAAATGAAGAAGCAGCAATTATTGAGAGAAATTATTTATTTAGAGAAATAGAATAGTTAAATAAAAATAAATCAGGTAGAAGAGGAGAAAGTAATTTTCTCTGGAAGGGGCCAATGGCAGGGTGGACAATCTGGTTTTTATATAAATCTGTAAAAACATTATATATGCATTTTAGGCACATTATAATTTTGAACATAAAAAAATGTAACTTTGATCAATCTAGAACTATAGAGAATGAAGTCGTTCATTCTCTATTCTTAGAAACCAGAACTCTAAATATTTTTGGAATTGATAGTTTTCATGTCAACAAGTAGGTAAAAGAAGGTGACATCAAATGGATATGTTTTCTTTCAAGATGTAAATTTGGTAAGAGTGACATAAATCAAAAGGAGATTGAATAAAATATTGTTGACAGCAAAAGAAATCATTTTATGCTACAGCTCATTTATTTACACTAACACCAAGCCTTATTTTTTAAAAGACTGGTTTCCATATTAGATAAAAACTATTTTACTTTTCCCATGTGGGCAATCTATAATTACCTTATAGTAATTACTTAATAACTTTTACACTTTTCTGACGTAAAATCAGAACAATGCCTTCTAAAACTGATATGTATAAATCAATAACAAAATCTTTCTCAAGTGAAAGTCATTCTCAGAATCAACTCACTTTATCGGGATTATCAAAAACTGGGAAATTAAAAATAAACTATGTACGTTCTTATAGAAATAAAACCTTGAGAGCTTTCTCGTGAGTCACATATCAGTTGTACCGCTCAAGTTGCTCACAGACTGGTATTGGTTGGGGAGACAGAAATGTAAGCAGATAAAATGTAAACAAGTAAGTATAAGACAACATGGCCAGGGTTTAAATGGGGCTGTGGAATAAAACAGAGGGTATGCCTAACATCATGAGGATGGGGAGGGTGTATTTTGGGCACAGAACCCTCTTCTGAAAGGCCAGAGGGCCAGAAGCACCAAAGCATGAGCTGCAGGTGACCTCTGGCTCAGTCCACACCTGTATGAGGAGATCCAACACAAAGTAAATGCCAGTCCAAGAGGGAGCCATTTGACAGGGAAGGGGCACAGGCCTTGGGATGCAGAGGAGCAGGGTGGTCCTGAGAGATGAACCTTGAACAAGAACAGTTGAGGTACAGGCTGAGGAATCAAGGCCAGAAGGTCAGCAGATGAGAGAAAGAGTGGGTCTGAGAGAAACATCTACTGAGAGTGGGGGCCATAATGAACTCTGAGATTTCTCTATGGGCCTTCTGTGAGAATCAGGTCGGAACGGCGAGCAGCAGCAGTAAATAGGTCATCGGCTACCTCATGCATGGTCTAGAGGTCCCATTGTCTTTTTTATTTTTTTTTCACATTTCTAGAATAAAAATGAATTGTTGCGTATGAGCACACGTAAAGGGAGCAGAGGAAACTGGTCAGTGTGGACAGTCAGAAAATCCCAGCTAACGCTCTCCTGGATATTCAGGTTCTTCCGACTTTCCACTGATTCACATTATGCGGGACAGGAAAACGTAACTGAGACCTAAATGTGCCGCTTCCGGCCGCGGGCCTTGGTCTCCTCCCTCGTCACGCCCAGGCAGCCCATCAGCTCCTGCACGGAGAGGGACTTGTCATTGTTCACGTCACAGTCCTCCACAAACTTCTTCACACACTTCTTGGGCTTGGACTTTTTCCGGAGGAATCTCTTGAAGGGCTTGATCTCCTTTTTGCCGATGTCCCCGCTGGAATTTTTGTCAAGGAGTTTGAAATACCAGTGGACCACTCTCTCCTCCAGCGTGTGACTGGGGTCGGGTTTGGAGAGCCTGCCGGCGGAGGCGAGGTCGGAGACGGCATGGACCATGTCGGTGGACAGCGCGTCCTGGATGCTCGTTAGAAACTCACTCTTCTTGGCCCCAGGACAGCCCTGCAGCTGCCAGCCCTTGTGGAGGTGCCGGGGGTGGGGCGCCCAGTGTCCACCAGCACACACCAGCAGTAGCCCGTGGACGGGTGGCACTGCACCGGCTTGTAGAGGCCGCCGTGAGCGCACTCGGGGATGACCACGTTGTCGTTCTTGGGTTGCCTGGCCTCCTCCAGGGCCGACTGCTGCTCCTGGTCGCACGAGGTCGCCAGACAGGTAGGAGGGGCAGAGCCTGGGTGTAGAGGACACGGTGAGGTGGTGGCAGTAGCGGCACCAGCGGCGGGCCCTTTTTTTTTTTTTAATGTGATACAATTACATAATATAAGTTAGCCTTTTAATCTTTTTTTAAGTCTTTGCCCAAGGATATACTTACTGATTTTAGAGAGAGGGGAAGGGAGGGAGAAAGTGAGAAACACTGATGTGAGAAGCATCTCTTGGTTGCCTCTTGCACGAACCCTGACTGGGGATGGAACCTGCAGCCTAGGCAGGTGTCCTGACCAGGAATCGAACCCACGACCTTTTGCTTTGTGGTACAACGCTCCAACCAACTGAGCCACACACCAGCCAGGGCTTAACCATTTTTAACTGTATAGTTCAGTAGCGTTAATCATATTCACATCGTTGAGTACCATCTCTAGAACATTTTATCTTGCAAAAATGAAACTCTATACTAATCTTCTTCTCTTCTTAAATTTTCCCTCCATGTTGGGAGACCTATAAGACAGTTAAAGGATCTCCCACTCAAGTCCTCCCTCTTGGAAAAGTTCAGAACCCCGAGCCATGCTCTTTGAAGCTCCAAGTGTTGGAATTTTTCAAAATCTGTTAGTGTACTAGGGTTGAATTCTCAAGTTTGCTTCTTTTCCTATGAGCACATCAGCAAGGATCTGCAAGGGGCTGCATGAATCAGTATCTGTTTTGAAAGAAGATCAATACAGCTTAGTGTTCTCAATAAAATAAAAACAGGGAGCCAATTTAATTATTATGATTCTGTTGAGGTTTCTATCCCCAAAGCTAATTATTTTTTGGTAAGGATCTCCACCATTATAGCCCATGTTACATAAAATTTAGAATTCAGCAATGTTGCATCTGGCTTTGGGAGTCAGGCTCAGCAAACACATTTGTATTAGTAAACGTTCTGGCAAAGGCAGAGTCCTGACAAAAACAAAAGTGAGAGAGGGAGAAAGCGGCACAGACCGACTGGACTTCAGGGTAGAGAGTCTTTAAAAATCTCGCTATGAACAGATTTTTCCACAAATTAAAATTACAGATACAATGAGGTAAAGACAGTCTATTCAATAAATGGTGTTGGGAGAAGTGGATAGATACATGCAAAAAAAAAAAAAATGAAACTAGACCACCAATTTACAGCACACACAAGAATAAACTCAAAATGGATTAAAAACTTAAATGTAAGACCTGAAACCATAAAAATACTAGATGAAAACATAGGCAGCAAAATCTAAGACATGTTTCATAGCAGCATTTTTTTTTTTTTGATATGTCTTCTTGGGCAAGGGAAACAAAAGATAAAAACAAACAAATGGGACTACATCAAACTAAAAAGTTTTTGCACAGCAACAGAAATCATCAACAAAATGAAAAGACAACCCACTGAATGGGAGACCATATTTGCCAATGATACATCTGATAAGGGGTTAATATCCAAAATTTATAAAGAACTTACACAACTCAACACCAAAAAAACAAAACAAAACAAAAAAGCAATCCAATTAAAAAATGAGCAAAGGACCGGAATAGACACTTCTTCAAAGAGGACATATAGATAGCCAATAGACCTATGAAAAGATGCTCATCATCACTAATCATCAGAAAAATGAAAATTAAAACTAGAAAAAGATATCACCTCACACCTGTCAGAATGGCCATCATCAACAAATCAACAAACAAGTGCTGGTGAGGGTGTGGAGAAACGGGAACCCTACTGCACTGCTGGTGGGAATGCAGACTGGGGCAGCCACTGTGGAAAACAGCATGGAGATATCTCAAAAAATTAAAAATAGAACTGCCTTTTGAACCAGCGATTCCACTTCTGGGAGTTTATCCAAAGAAACATGAAACACTAATTTGAAAGAACATAAGCACCCCTATGTTCATTGCAATGTTATTTACAATAGCCAAGACTTGAAAGCAGCCCAAGTGCCCATCAGTAGATGAGTGGATAAAAAAGCTGTGGTACATTTACACAGAGAAATACTATTTGGCTCTAAAAAAGAAGGAAATCTTACCCTTTGCCACAGTATGAATGGACCTGGAGAGCATTATGCTAAATGAAACAAGCCAGTCAGGGAAAGACAAGTACCATATGGTTTCACTCATATGTGGCATCTAATGAACAAAATAAACTAACAAACAAAATAGAAACAAACTCCTGGGTAGAGAAGACTGACAGCTGTTAGACGGGATGGGGTTGGGGGGCTGAGTGGAAAAACTGGGGAGATTAAGCAAAAAAAACAAACAAGCAACCCTCATAGACACAGAGAATAAATAGCAGTATGGTGATGACCAGAGGTAAAGGGGATGGGGGAGGTAGGAGAGGGTAAAGGGGGATAAACAGTAATGGAAGGACACTTGACCTGGGGTGGTGAACACTCAATACAATATACATTGTATTATACAATTGTACACCTGAAATCTATACAACTTTATTAACCAATGTCACCCCAATAAATTCAATACAATTTTTTAAAAGTGAAAAATACTGTAAGTATTCATTAGAGCACATGTCAGCTTTACTCCACTGTGTTTCAGATACCGTGGCTTCATTCTGACTAATTGATTTACACTCCTGGAGATGCTGAGTGAATTCAATATTTGGCTATGATCCCAGTTAGCTTCATTTTGTCCATCATCTTTGGCACCATCTCCCTAGACCTTTCCTATGAATCCTTAAGCAGGTGAGGGAAGGGGGAGTAATTACAGGAGGTGACAGTACCCTCTAGCATTTTCCTTAAAGTCTGCTGTCATGGGTCTTAGGGGAAACTTGTCAACTTCTAAGGAAGGCCTGAAAAGCAGATTCTGAGGAGAGGATTAGCATGTAGGACATTTATTAGGAAATGGTCTTGAAATCAACACCTGTAAGGTAAGGGAAGGAAGTAGGCTTGGCAGGAGAGGATGGGCCCCAGACCATCACAAGGGGATCTCTTAAGGTGATCAGCTTGCCCCAGTTTGCCTGAGACTGTGCCAGGTTTAGCACTTACAGGCTCATGTACTAGGAAAACCAGGTTGGTCACCCTAGGACCTTTGGAACTGGGTTGGCCCTACAGAGATATCCTGAATCACAACCAGGGGTTTGGGCCTTTCTGTCCATGACTCAGCCATTCATTTAATAGAGCATGTCCTCCTAACCACCAAAGAAGTGTAACCTTGGATGAAGTGGCTCTCTTCAGATGAGGGCAATTTATGGAAATGGACTCAACTGTAAGATGTCACTCACCAATTTTTTCAGTAGCTGGAGGAGTGTCTCAGTCCCGAAAGGAGAACTATTAAGAGGTGCCTGCTTTTGCAATAAGTTATACTCTAGACTCAGAAAGTCTTGAACATGGATGGATCCAAATATGGGCCCAACACTAAAATTCTTGGCACTTGGTGAAATTCTGGTCACCATCTGTCTGTTGGAGGAGTTGTTCCAGCCCTTTGATGTGGGTACCTCATCATTCCAGTGATATGAATACTGGTGGCCCTAACCTATCTTCCCTTTTCATTTCAGCCACCTTGGAGAGGGACTCTAGCCAGGTCAAGGGTACACATGAGCACTGGGAGAACCATGGCTCTCTCTACCTGCTGAGGCAGGTATAATCCTCCCTATGCTAGAAGCGTGTGCTCAGAAGTAAGTCAGCCTGCATGCGTTTCCATCTATCCTTGACCTGTGGGCAAGTTGTTAATATCTTTAAACTTCAGTTGCCTCCATTACAGATGAGACTAACAATGCTTAATTTTAAAAGGTTCTTGTGAAGATTAAAGGAAATTTAGATAGCTAGCTAGCTAGACAGACAGACACATATTGAAAGGTACTGTATCTTAATGGTTAAGTACTCATATTTTCTCAGTTTTTTGGTTTTGGTTCCACTGTTCACTAGCTATATGTCACATGTCTCTGGGAAAATCATTAGTTTCTATATACCTCAGTTTCCTCATCTATAAAATGAGCTGTAGTAGGATTAAATGACTGTGATTAGAACTCAACATGCAGGTAAGCACTAAAGGTATGTTACTTCGATATTATTCAAAGTCCTAGCATAGTGTTTGGCATATATTAGAGCAAGTGTTCAACAAATTGTGTGTTATTAAGATGGCGGTACAATTCATTCAATTAGTAATGAAACGATGATAGAACACCTCCTTCTGATGATGCTTCCCGTCTCCTTTATAATGGGGCACTTGGGGTTGTGAAACTGGCAGGGGTATATGCCTTCTTGGGAGATGCCTTCAAGACAGAAGAGCTGAGAAGGCCTGGAGTAATATCCAGGTAAGAATGATGGGGGTTGTGGTTGCTTGGGGCTGGCTATGTCCTGGCCCACTGGTTCAAAAAGTGTGGTTTCAACATCTACATTATCATCAACCCGGAATGTGTTAGCAATGCAAATTCCTAGGCTTTACTCAAGAGCTACCAAATCTGAAACTCTGGGGCAGAGACTCAGCGATCTCTGTTTTAATAAATCCTTCAGGCCATTCTGATACATGCGCAAGTTTCAGAACAGATGTCTTAGGCTTTAGAGAAGAGATGAAAGTGAACTTCAATTTTCTGTTAGATGGGGAGCAGTGCCTCCAGAGACAAGTAACTTTCAGCAAATTCCTTCAAGGATGTCCATGGATGGACATCAGTCAGCCTTTGGGGCTGGCCTTCCATGGAGCAAGCAGTGAGGACCAGTGTAGATGCATATCAGCTACTCTCTGTGTGTTTGGCCCACAGCAGGTGTTCACTAAATAGTTACTGAGCTAAGGAACAAGAAAAGACATGCAGAGGACAAAAATCTTCAATATGTTCCATTGTTTAAGCCACCACAGTCTCTTGTCCACCCAAATCCTCAAACAGATAACCATTCATGTGCAGGTCTCCCTGCTACACACCTGTGTGCCTGCCTCAGCACAGCTGTTGAATTAAACAGGCATATGATTTCTTTCAGGTTGGGGATATAGCCACCCATTGCCTCAACTACCCAGGTGGCAAGTCCCCCCACCCCTTTACCCAAATTTCTAAAATGTTAGGCATTTACGGAATCAGGAGAAGACCCATTGAAAAATCTCTCCTGCCAAAGGTTTTGATGTTCATGTAGTTCATTGCTCTTAATCACATATACCTTGGAATCTTGCTGTGATCATATACATGGAAATTGTGAGAGTTGAGAAAAAATTGACACATTTGTTTCTGCATTTTTATTTTAAGATATGAAAGCATATGAGAGTCCTGTTGGGCACAAATGGCTCTGTATTTTTTACATCTCTAAAACAAAATGCATAAGTTAGAATCTTCTGCTCTAAATTCCATATGGCTTCAATTAATTCACAAAACAAGTAAATGTATTTTCCATTTAATGGGAAAGGCTTTTGGCAGTAGGACCACTTACTTTGCGCTAGTTAATGGAGCATTAAGGAAAAGACAGAGAAATGTGAATCATATTTGAAAATATGGCTAGCTTTGGGGTTTGGCTATTAACCACTTATAGCGCCACATGTAGAAATAATATGACATATTCAAAGGGAATGATCATCCTTCTATTAATACTATCTTGTAAGAAATTAATAAACTAAGATGCAATTTCTTTAAACATGAAGAAGTAGGAAACACTCTCCTGCTGCTGCATAATGCCATCTTCCTATGTAAAGCATCTTGTTTCAAACGTGGCTTTCCCAGTCACCACCTCTTCTCTAAGAAAAACTAATAGAGTAGAAATAGTAGAATTCTTGGTCACAAGATTTGTAGGAAATATTGTTGTTTGTTCTTTAAAAAGTGAGGGAAACTAAATTCCCCCAAAACAAAGTTGTCATGAATAGCTCAAAGGCAGCTTCCTTAAAAGGTACTGCCTGTTGCCTCAAAAAAAAAAAAAAAAAAGTCTTTTGTATTACTATTGATTTCTACCCACATAGTGCTGGTACTACACATAACATCAAGGTCATTTTATCCCCCAGTTGATAAAGAAGGGCTTTCAAGCTGAATACAGGGGACAATGATGAATTCTGCTTCATTCGGAGCAGATGGGAGCATCCTGGCAGAGTCAAAAATTGTACTTGACAAAGTGGCAAAGTAAGTGAGAAGAGTCCTTGAGGAACAAGATGGCATTGGATGCATTCCAAGATAGTATACACCAGCCCATTGAGATAACCAAGATGTATGAGTTTGCCAGAGCTGCCATAAGAAAATTCACAGATTGGGTGGCTTAAATAACAGAAATGTATTCTTTCACAGTTTGGAAGGCTAGAAGTCCAAGATCAGGTTGTTATTAGGTCTGGTTTCTTCTAATATCTCGCATTGCATCCTTACATGGTCGTCCTTCTGTCTGTGTTGTAAGGACACCAGTTATATTGGATTATAGGGCCATCCTAAAGTCCCGATTTTAACTTAATTATCTCTTTAAAGACCCTATTTCCAAATACAGTCATATTTTGAGGTACTGGGGGGTTACGGCTTCAATAAATGAATTTAGAGGCACAATTCAGCCTATAACAGGAGATAAAATTCTAGCTTTGGGAATGCAGCTTTTCATTATTCATTGATCTAATGCAGTTATTCATTTAATGAACAAATAATTGTGACCCTCACCTGTAATCACTGGATATAGTAAATTTGGGTTTCTGGATCCAATTCCACTGTGGAGGATGGGGTTCTCCTAGAATTCAACTCAATTTTGACACTAACTACCCAGAGAGAACATCAGATTCCATGTGTTAAGTCCTACAAGGCTGCACATTCTCTCCCACCCCACATCACACTTCAGACACCAGTTGTACTTCTGAGTGACTGGCTGTAAAACAGAGGTTCTCACAGCCCTGCTCTTGGGTTCAATTAATTTGCTAGAATGGCTTGCAGAACGCAGAGAAATATGTTACTTACTAGATCACTGGTTTATTGTAAAAGGATATAACTTAGGACCAGCCAGATAGAAGAGGTGCAGGGGTCAAGGTATGAGGGAAGTGGTTTAAATATGGGGAGGGGGTGAAGATGGACACAATCCTATTGTTTTAACTAGTGTTGAGAATGGATCATAGCAGTAGAGAGGAAGTGGGCCAGCAAGTTAGGAGGTGTTTGAGGAGGTTCGGGAGATGGTGGCGAGACAAGAGGTTGACAGGATCAAAAATAGTGAAGAGATAAAATCAAAAAAATTTTTTAATGTTACTGAACTTACTGGGGTGATATTGATTAATAAAATTATTAAGATTTCAGGTGCACAGTTCTATAGCACATCATCTGTATATTGTATTGTGTTTTTACCACCTCAAATCAAGGTAGAAAAGGGTAAGGGGGCCATAAACTGTGATGGAAGGAGACTTGACTTGGGGTGGCAAACACTCAAAACAATTTAATTAATGATGAATTAGACATGTGTTTTGGGGAATGGTGAGGAAGAAGAAAGATGAATTGAGAATGATTACTAAGTTTCAGCTGTTCAAAAATAGGTGAATAGTATCAAAATTCCCTGACATGAGAGCAATAGGACAGTACAGGGTTTGGGAGGAAAACTTATATTTTCCTTTGGATCCTCTTGAGTTTGAGATGTCTTTAAGATATCAAAAAGGAATGAAGTAGAAAATTACATATGCATGTCTGGAGTGCAGGCTAAAGGTTTGTGCTGAAGATGCAAATGTGTGTTATTCCCTTAAGGGTGAAGATGAAGATGTGGATGAAATCAGCCAGAGAGTGTATAGAGTTAGAAGAGGGGTAGATTAGAATCAAGTCTTGAGGAACTTCAACATTTAATAATCAGTTAGAGACAGATGAGACCACAAGGGAGAGCAGGCAGACACAAGAAGAGAAGTAAAAGGAGAACCATTCAAAGCGTCAAGTTGTCAAGAGGTGTATGCAGGCAATTTGTGTAATGTCACTGAGAGACTATGTAAGGATTGAAAATGTCCTTTGCATTCACTGACATGGAGGTCTTCAGCAACATGATGGGGCAGAACCCACACGGGAGTTGCTGGAAAGTGATGAGGGGGGATAAAATACAGATGGATACGTGTGTCAGAAACAGATTCTGAGACATGGACTCGACTTCAAGTACTTTGTTTGGGAGACAGTCCCAGGAAGCAAGAGTAAGGGAGAGG
Organism: Furipterus horrens; assembly: GCF_987537825.1. Taxonomy (NCBI): domain Eukaryota; kingdom Metazoa; phylum Chordata; class Mammalia; order Chiroptera; family Furipteridae; genus Furipterus; species Furipterus horrens. The sequence goes on along the minus strand of NW_028327187.1, from coordinate 112,327,802 downwards.
GGGATAAGAACGAAAGGGAAAGAAGTGAGTAAAGAAGCAAAGGGTGACATCCTGAACATATTATTGCTGTGGGAAACTGTCTGGTAGCCCAGCTGGGGAATCTCTGGGAGATGATGGAGAACACACCTCAGATTATACTCATCTCACCACAAACTAGGAAGTTTGTATTTATCCTCCAGTTCTCTTCCATCATTGGCTGAGGGATATTTCCAAGGGCATGAAGTCCCCATCACTTCTGGTGTGCCCTGCATTTCACTGGAGAGAAGTCCCCAGGTGGAGTGTCCCAGGTTCTTAAAGTAGGATGCCACTGGCCTGTACCGGAAGCTGAGTGATGAGAGGAGTTGAGTGGGACACTAACTTTGTCTGCCTCGGGGTAGTATGGATAACACATAAACTTGAAGATGAGGGATAGAAGGGGGATTTGGAGTTGGCTAGAGTGAAATAGAAGGTTAACAAATTATTTTGTTGTTTTAAAGGGAGAGATTTTAGAAGTCCATGGGAAGGAAAGAAATGACAGGTAGAGAGTAAACAAAAAATAATAATGATAATGATAATAATCCATTAGACAAACTGAGTACTCATGTTTTAGACCATTGTTGATAGATATGTCAACTTGTGTATACCATATTTCCTTCATTCCTACACCATCTACAATCATGATTACTACCTATACCTATATCAGCTGACAGAAACTTATGTGAACAAGACAGAAATTACTACATGCATTAAATGACCTCCTGCACAGCTTTTAATCTCAGACAATCTGCTGAGAGGCTAGCTGGAAAGGACTAAAGAGTAGAGCTTGGTTCCTTTAGAGGATACTTAAGTGGCACTGATGTGGGAGAATTTCATTTTCAAATGGGAGTAATAGATCAACATATTCCTCACAATGCTATATATATTCTTCTGGGTGATTGAGATATATTAAAAGATGATGTAAGCTGAATTTTTTACATCAGTTTCTTCAATTTACACTGAATTCTTTATTCTAGTCCCACTATGGAGTTTTTCCCTTGCCAAAGTACATTATGTCAAAGCCAGCAAAAGCTTTTAGTCTCTGCTTATTTGCATTCCATTTCTTAAATTTAGAATATATCTAACCATATCAAAAATGTGTTTGGCAGTTTGCAACATCTGAATACTTGCTGATCTTTGGCATTAAGATAAATTGCTTTATGGAGCAATTATCTAAGTGTGTTCACTAAGGTTTATCTTAGATCTTGATTTTTGTATTTTCACCCCCATTCATCATCTATTTGTTCAATAATTTTAATAAGTATTTATTGAGTGCTGGTCAATATGATATGTGCTTTGGATATTATAATGAATGATAACAAAAATACAATAAATAATTCAGGTATATTTATATAAATGTAGATCAGTATTCACTCATTCACTTCATTTATTATGTCTTCTTTATGTGATGCAAGTCACAGAAAACCCGACTAACATAAAGACATTAATTCTCTATTACATGAAATCTGTTGGTAGGTGGTTCAGAATTAGCTCAGCGGTGTAATAATGTCATCAAGGACCATGTCTCTTACTTTCCTTATTCTTATTGACCCAGCTCTAAACATAACATCCTTTCAAGACAGTTTTTAAAGAATGAAGGGAAGGGAGAGGTTAAAAGCGCTTTCTCTTTGCGTAGATTTTAACTTTGGCTTCTCGAAAAGCTCCTCAATATACCTACCATTCCATCTCTTTTTCCAGAACTGAGTCACAACCCACTGAGCAAAGGAGAACAGGACAGCCATTATGATTTTGAGCCATCATGGTTCACCCTCCAGTGCTGGACCCAGGGAGGGAATTTTCTTTCAGGTTCAGCTTCAGAAGACACGTCCTTAGAACAGCCTTCCCTGACCATCATGTCTAATGTAACCCTCACCCCCATCATAAAATCCCATTTTATCTTCTTCTTGGCACTGTTCACTAGTTGAAATCATCATGCGTTTATTTCCTGATTGACTTGTTGTCGATCTTCCATTGCAGTAGCCCTGGCATGTAGATCAGTACCTGGCCCATGACAGATGCTCAACCACTATTTAAAGAATGAAGTATTCAACAGATATCTTTTAAAATGTGACCCTAAAAACCCTGATCACCCTTACCTTGTTCTTCTTGCTCAGCAATTCCTTTGTTAAAATACTATTCCACAGAAAGAAGAGTACTGCAAATAAAGATACGTATGTCAAGGTTTATGGCAGATTTTTCACAGTGTCCAGCTTCTATCTACTCATTTTACTGAATTGGCGCCTCCCAGTCTGCCTTCCAACAGACAGCACACACATCTGTTTGCCTGGAGCCCCCTTAGCCACACTTACAAAGTACTGGAGAGCCAATGCTCCCTGTGAGCGGCCCACAACAAATCACTGGTGTAAATTGGTCTAAATACCCGCAGCTCTCTCATCCTTGGATAGAAAAATCGGGAAGCACAATTAAGTTCCAACTGTGTGCAGGAATAGCCGTGTAGACACTGCCCTCTCCATGGGCTGTCTTCCCTTCCCTGTCTCACTTCCCTGCTCCCCTCCTGGTGTTCCTTCCACTTTCAAGCCCTACTCTTGGGACTTGCTTAAGGGATCCCCAAAAACTAAGATAAGGGTGTAGTGGCAAAAAAAAAAAAAAAAAAAAAAAAAGCCCGAACCATAAAACAAAGTGAATAGGTCAGTGGGTCAATCGTTAAATAGATTAGATTACATCCACATAATGAGATATTAAGCAAACATCATACATAGTTAATTCATGTTATAGCCATTCATTTTGAGTTATTTTTATTAGTTGTAATTGAGTGAGAAAACAAGATGTAGAGACGTGGATTTAATATAATCTCAATTTTATAAAGAAGCAACAACTAAAACTTATATGCATGTATATATCTTGGAGTTCCTTAACCTTGGCACTATTGACATTTTGGGCCAGGTAAATCTTTGTTGTGGGGATTGTCCTGTGCACTGTAGGATATGTAGCAGTGTCCCTGACCTCTGCCCATGAAATGCCAGTAGCACCCTTCAGCTGTGACAACCAAAAATATATCCAGAACATCGCCAAATTTTTGCCCCAAGGCACAAAATGTATCATCATTTAAGAGACACACAGCTGTGTATATATAAATATGTATGTGTATATTTGTTGTGATTACCTGAGCATGAAGAAAAACTAGAGAAGGATCATATATTAGATTGTGAACATGAGTTATCTGTGAGGACGAGAATGTAAAATGAGTAGAAAAAAAAATAGAGAAGAAAAAGGAAGGAGCAAAGGGAGCAAAAAACATAAGATAAGAGACTGACAAATGTTTTTATGTAAAAAAATGATAAAAACTTAAAATACAAAAAGTTTTGTTGCTTGAAAGGGAAGGCTTTACTAAGAAGTTTTACTCATAGGCAAGGATTGGATATCATTATTTTTAAAAGCCTCACACATCTCTTTTTGGGGGGACCTGCCACTCTCCCAGCCCACGTGATTGTGATGGGACTGATAACCCCAGAAAATCACCTGGACAACAAAAGTGGGAATTTGACCCAAGTCTTGCTAATCAAGATGCCCCATCTCCCTCCCCACAGTGATTGGGCTACAGGCCATATAGATACACAAGATTTTGAACCACAAGCTACAAGGTTGAAAGGTTTGGGTTGCCTTTGACCATTTTTCTGGTTCACTTGTAGCAACAAAGAATGGAAGTTGCAGGCAAAGAATGGCACAGAGACAAGCAATGCACGGAAAGAAAGAGGGAAAAGGAGACAGAGAGCCAGGAGGAGGAGGGAGACCTGGAGGCATCATTTGAGACCCTGGATATAGCTGAGCCTGAAATTAATTTCGGCCTAAGACTTCTAAGATTTCTCCACTATTATACAAACCACTAAAGCTCCCCTTTTATTCTCTTTACCTTTAGATCACGTTTCTCTCACTGGTACCCAGAAATATCCCAACTAACCCAAAATAATAGTGAATTCATCACAGTACGCATAATAGGGTATTACTTTATGGAGATGATGTACAACATTGTTTAGCATGGGAACAAAGTGGATGGTTTTATATCATAGGTGATTCTTTGATAACTTTGAGAAATTTCTAAGGGAAATATTTAATGGAGTAGTTATGAGCTAACAAAAACACTTTTTCAAAGTAGGGATGAATCTAGGTTTAAGGAGCAGCTTGCTTTTCATAACAATTGAATCCCAAAGAAGCACAGCGTTTTGATCACATGTTCTATACTATGGTTTCCAGCAGTTTCACAAAGACGCACCCCACAAGGTCTTGCCACATGTCATGCCTTTTACTTCGTGCTTCCTGCCCGAAAGTTTCTGTGATTCCATGGCATGAGCCACTCAGAGGAACCCACTTGGCCCTCATGTAAACACAACCAGAAAGTCTGTGTAGGAATGAACATGTGTAGACTCACCTTTGGCCAGTGAGGTTGGCAACTGAAGGACCAAGGCAGCCTCTTTGTGCCCTGGGCAGGCAGTTCTGAGATGCATCTCATAAGTCTCCTAGGTGGGTCCTGGGTTATCAAGTGCAGGTACCCTCTAGTGGGAGCTGACACAGCAACACATCTTTGCGCTGGTCTTTTCTTTTTCCCTGATATATTAGCTCCCCAGGCCCCTTCTTTCTCTCCTACATCCCTGGATCTTAAACAAACTCTCTGCATACAGCCTTTTTCTCACATCCTGTTTTTGGAAAAACCACAGGCTATGATATACAGATACCTATAGATTGTCTAATATCCTTCTGTGACACCTCCACACTACCTTTACACACCTACCATAAAAGAGTTTGACAGCATTTCTTTATCATTAGGAAGAAAAACAATCCATAGCAACCTTGAAGAGGGGGGAGGTGAACTAGAAAGGGCAGAAGAGGCGCCCGTTGCAGAATTAGAGAAAAGGTCTTTGCTTACGGCTCTGAGGTTAACTGGATGATGCAACACTCTCCTGCATGACTGGACTTCCAGTGAAATGGTGCATTCCACAGGAACATGCAAATTCTGATGGGGGGCCGGGGAAAGGCCCACAGGAAACTTGAAAGCTTGTTCATGAAGAAATATAGTATGGATACATTAGACTATTGATTTTTACTAAATATAAGGAGACTGCAGACAGCTAAAGTCACTTTGATTGATGCATTTGGGAATGAAATTCATGTTCCCCAGCATGTACTCTCTCCCCCTATCTGAAAATCATTTTTGGGCCAATGTCAGAAACACTCCTTCTCGCCTGATTAACATGACTTCTGTGATGCACTAAGTGTCAAGAACGGGGCTGTGACTCAGCATGGGAGAAGTTTTACAGGAGGGAAGGGGGGCGCTGTATATCCCAACTTTGGCTTCTTTGGGGTTCCTGTTGTGTTTGTTCATTCTCTGGACTCAGTAAGCCAATTTCTGTACAGGAGGAACTAGTTGTGGAGCAAGGAGGGTAGGAGACTTGTAAGCAACAATGTCATCTTGTCATTCTCCACCCTCCCCTTTCTTCTAGAGTTCTACTTGCAGATTTGTATGTTGAGGATCAGGACAGAGGGAGCCGGCTTGGCCAACTCCGAATTTCCCTGATTCAAAAGAAGCTATGAGTGCAGCTTCAACCTGAGCCTTGGCTTCTCGCCTTTCTCCCTGAACAACACGAGCTTCAGCACACTCTCCAGCATCTCCACAAACTATGGGACGCTGGGCTCTGTGCCATCGTCCAGCCACCAGGCCTGGCTAGCCAGCAGCATTGCCAGCGTCTATGCAGGCACTGGGGACTCTGGCTCCCGGATCTCTGTGTCTCACTCTATCTGCATGCAGGGCAGCTGGATCCAGGGCCCTGGCCGCAGGGATGGCTGGGGGTCTGGAAGGCATAGGAGGCATCCAGAGTGAGAAGGAGCCTAGGCAACGCCTGAGTGAGCCTCTGGCCTTCTACCTGGAGAGGGTGAGAAGCCTGGAAGCTGAGAATCAGAGACTGGAGAGAAAAACCCAGGAATACTTGGAGAAGGAGGGACCCAAGGTCAGAGACTGGGGGCATTATTTCAATACCAGCGAGGACTTGAAGACTCATATCTTTGCAGGTTCTGTGGGCAATGCCCGCATTGCCCTGCAGATTTGTTACAGAAACAGGGGTGTTCCAAAAAACCCCAGAGTTTGCAGCTGGGGGATGGGGAGAAGGAAGCAGCTTTTAGAATGCCTCCACATGCCTGAGGCTGGTGGCTAGTGTCTTTCTTGTGCAAAATGGCTTTAATGCATCCAAAGCCTCAGGCGGATGGGAGGGGACTTGGACCAGGGGATGGTATGGAGAAAGCACACAGAACCTGCGTGAGGTTCTGTGAATGGTCAGAACTGGTTACCTCACCCACTGCATCAGAGGACGTAGTCAGGGATTTAAAAATAAGCGGCAGACATTTTAGCCAGGCTGACCGTGCGGATTGGACTGAGGCTGAGGCTGACTGTGTGGATTACAAAAGGACTCACTATACAGTTTACAAGGAGGCTGAGAAACCATGAGGTTCTGGGTTAAAAGCTGGTGGACCCCATAACACAGACGAGGTCTCCCCAGTCAGAAATGAATGATTGGCAGCTACTGGTAAAGCTGAACTGTGTTTGGAAAGTAGGGAAAGGGTTTCTCTGACTTTTCTAAAACTAGCCTGGTTTGGTAGGGGGGAGGCAAGGATGTGTGTTTATGGGTGTTTTAAAGAACATAAGACTTAACAACAGAAATCTGCAAATAACTAAATCTTTATAACTGTTAAATAAACAATTCTTTTTCTTTTCACCAAACTCTGGCATTGAGGGTTATAATTTTGGCGGCGGGCAATCGGGCCCCTAACTAAAGAGCCCGTGGGTTTGTTTTCAATTGGAGTAGCCCAGGGGTTCTGTAACAGATTGACAATGCCCGTCTTGCTGCTGATGACTTCAGAATCAAGTATGAGACGGAGTTGGCCATGGGCCCATCTGTAGAGAATGACATCAATGGGCTCTGAAAGGTCACTGATGACATCAATATCCAGGCTGCAGCTGGAGACAGATCAAAGTTCTCAAGGACAAGCTGCTCTTCATGAGGAAGAACCACCAAGAGGAAGTAAATTGTCTGCAAACCATACTGCCAGCTCTGGTTTGACTGTGGCATTGGATGGCCCCACATCTCAGGACTTCAGCAAGACCATGGTGGACATCTAGACCCAGTATAACAAGCTGGCTCAGATGAACCGAGAGGACCTAGACAAGTACTGTTCCCAGCAGATTGAGAAGGGCACCACAGTGGTCACCTCACAGACCACTGAGATAGGATCGGTGGAGATGACACTCATGCAACTGAGACACATGGCTCAGTCCTTGGAGACTGACCTGGACTTGATGAGAAATCTGAAGTCCAGCTTGGACAGCGGTGGACATGCACTATGCCAGGCAGATGGCACAGCGCAGTGGGATCCTGCTGCACCTGGAGCCAGAGCAGGCCCAGACCCAGGCAGAGAGGCAGCGCCAGGACCAGCAGTATGAGGCCCTGCTGAACGTCAGGTCAAGGTAGGGCAGCGGTTCTCAACCTGGGGGTCGAACGACCCTTTCACAGGGTCGCCTAAGACCATCGGAAAACACATGTATAATTACATATTGTTTTTGTGATTCATCACTATGCTTTAGTTATGTTCAATCTGTAACAGTGAAAATACATCCTGTATATCAGATATTTACATTACGGTTCATAACAGTAGCAAAATTACAGTTATGAAGTAGCAACAAAAATAATTTTATGGTTGGGGGTCACCGCAACATGAGGAGCTGTATTAAAGGGTCGCGGCATTAGGAAGGTTGAGAACCACTGATGTAGAGGCTGAGATTGCCACATACTGCCGCCTGCTGGAAGAAGTGGAGGATTGAAATGTTCGTGACACCCAGGATGACAGCAACTCCATACAATCCATCCTAAAGACCACCACCTGCAGAACTGTGGACGGTGTCTGAAGTCAATGACACCAAAGTTTTTAGGAGGTAAAGGCAGCAGAAATGGGGCATCCCTTCATGGGGCAGGAGGCCAATAAAAAGTTCAGAGTTCACTGAAAGCAAAAGCAAGAAGCAAAAAAAGCTACCAAGTGAACTCAGAACTCTTCCATCCTGCTGGGAGGATCCCAGTGAGGTTGTGTCATTATAACCGAGTCTCAAGATGGTACAAGTCTACAGGTATCATTTACCTACATATATTTCCTTTTTCCTGGATATTATGGGGTAATTTTAGGTGCATACACAGTACACTAGTAAGGGTAAATTCCAACAGTAGTTTTCATTTCAAAGAAATCAAAATTTTGCCTTTTTTGTTCTAGTTTTTAATCCCAAGTCACCAGTCCGTGGATGTTAAGAGCAGATTTCATAAAAGCCTGAATTTGTCCATTTTCCTATTGTATCATTTTGGATCAGGTAAAAATGTAAAATATTGAATGGATATAATATATATAGGTGAGCGAGGATTAGGAGAGTGCATACAAGGATATGAGAAATTTAAATCTCAAAACTACATTCTAAATTGGCACGCCTTAAAATATAGATTGATGTAGCAATGATAATAGCAAATACATTTCTCTCTTTGATAAAACAGTACTTGCACTGGCCTGTGAACCAAAGTGTCGCTGGTTCGATTCCCTTCAGCAAATTAATTAAATTGGTCCAGCGCCAGTATTTTTCATAAGCTGCAGCCACTGGTATTAAGGGCTTAGATTCAGAAAGCTGACATGTGACAAATTTGCTCCTCTCTTGTCTTCTTCACATCAAAGGCTCAGAAGAATTTTGGAAGACTTTCGTGCAGTAGCACTGAAATAAGCTAAACAAAATGCCGAAAAAGGAACAAGTCAAATTGGGCAGTTTTCACAGCTCACTCAGCATTATTCTGGGATTCCTAGTTGCTGCCTTTACACAAGGAAAATAAATAAGATGTATGACTATTAGAAACTATTGTGATTTGGAGTATTTATCATTATCCAACAGAAAAGCCTATCCAGTCAACTCAATCCCTAACAGAATATTTGTGTTCAGTAAATCTGCCAGATGTGAGATCGGTGTAGACAAATCAGTAGATTTGTTTCAAACCAATCACAACCAATAGGAAAATACACAAAAGAATTTGAAGAATTTATCTACAGCATTATTAGAAACTGGAATACAATTCAGGATAAAGTAAGCAGAATGAAGTAAATTCTGTAGGAGAGAGATATTTTCTGGTGTTCCTAAGCATCTTTTAATTTCGGCATTTTACATTCTGTGATCATCTGTAAAAATAATATAAGAACATTCTGGATCGTCTGTATCAGGGGTTGGCAAACTACAGGCCATGTGCCAAATATGGATGCTGTTGGCTTTGTAAATAAAGTTCTATTAAAACACAGCACAGCCCCGATCACTGTGGCCCCATGGGTTGGGTATCATTCCACAAAGCGACAGGTTGTCAGTTCGATTCCCAGTCAGGGCACATGCCTGGGTTGCAGGCTTGGTCCCCAGTTGGGGGTGCGCAATAGGCAACCACACATTGATATTTCTCTCCTTCTTTTTCTCTTCCTCCCCCTTCTCTAAAAATAAATAAATAAAATCTTTTTTTAAAAAGTACATATTCAGCTTATACGGAAAAAAATCTGATAGAAAATAGTAAATCTATATTTTATTCCTTTAAGTAAAATTATTTCCTCATGAAGGGAGATAATTTGGAGGAAATATTTTTGAAAATTTTTATTAAAACAGCATGGTGTATATGTCTTCTTATATAAAATTATCAAAAGAAAGCATTCAATTTAAATGAGATAAGGTAATTTTGTCACAATTTTTCCTGGAAAGATGTAAGTGCAATCAACAAAGTTGAAATGATTTTTAAAATATGTTTATTGATTTGAGAGAGAGAGAAACATGGATGTGAGAAACATTGATCACCTGCCTCCCATACACACCCGGAGCAAGGATCAAACCTGCAACCCAGATATGTGCCCTGATCAGGGATCAAACCCATAACTTTTTGATGTATGGGATGACACTCCAACCAACCGAGCAATACTAGCCAGGGCCAAGGTTAAAACTATTGTTTTCTGTTTTGCAAGCTATCTGTAGGTAGGGAAACAAATGTTCTTTTTCAGGGCTGACTGAAACCATAATTAAGATGAGCAAAAATTACAAATATACTATATGTTTGCAAAACTAATTTGGCTCTGCATAAAAATTTAATTGAGAAGTTGAATACAGATCCCAAAGTGGAATGTTTGCACATAAATATAAAACCCCAAAGAGTTAGCTTGTGAAAGAAGTGGCACACAATTTTTCATGTCCTAAGAATTCAGAGTAATGAAAAACATTATCATGGAACAATCCTTTACTTCAGAATAGAGACCATTTTTTTTTCCCAAGTGATTTCAAAGCTGCTCTGGACTTATGGAATTCTGAGTGCTTCACCATACAAGGTTTCTGGAAGCACCTAAATATTTCCAACAGTGGTATGGGGAGCAGAGAGCAGACGAAGAGAAAGAAGCAATGACCGGCATATTCTGAATAGATCCCTGTAGCTATAGAAAAAATGCACTCAATACTGGAAGTCCTGCTCATTGTAAGTCCCTGCCCATGTGCCATTTTCCCAGTGGAGTTTCCCAGGTCATGCCAGTCAAGAGTCAGTTTCTTCCTTGCCCACAACCTCCAAGGTGTCAACTTTCAAGACCACTTAATGAGACTGTGGGTTTACATCAACCACATCAGGCAGATTTGGTGGTGGGGATAGAAGTGGGGGCCTGGCACTAAACTTGACCAGACATAGCAGCTATTAGAAGAGGTTTGGCCACAAGTCATGGATGGCATTCAAGGGCCTGATGTCTTCTGCCTCAGCATATCACTCTCCTGTGTTCCTCCTGGCTGTCTGGTGACTTTCTTTTGCTGATCTTTCTTTATATGTTGATAATTTTCTTAGCTTGGTTCCCCTCAAAACAGAGCTCAAAAGAAGAAAGGAGGCTGTTTATGGATGAATAATAAATATCTGAATAGACAGCAGTTGAATCCCAATTTCAAATCACAGCAAAATATGAGCTTACACTGTTCTATATTAAAACAGAGTCATATTCATTAGGGATGGTGCTGACCATTCTAAGAATGGCCTATTACTTAGACTAAGGGTATTGAATATTCCAAGAACATTGTTGATTTAGTTTGACTTGTTCTTTGTGGAAAACAGAGAATTTCCTGATATGATGAGTTGATTTTAGGTTCTAATAGCATTTCTTTCATCTCCATAATTAGTACTTAAATAAAATATAAGCTTCATTTCCGATCTATTCTTATGGTTGCACAGCCCATTCGTTTGTCTCTTCACACTATTACTTTTCTAGAAATGGAAAATATCTCATTCCTTTAAAACTCTCCGATACACAATTGTGCAGGCAACAAAAGTATGAAAATCATGTATTATTCAGATGTCATTCAAAGGGGCATTTGCAGAAAAATAATTCTACCTGCCCATGAATTAGTGGAGCAAATTCACCTTTGAGCAACATGCATATTTACTAGTTTCTCTGAGAACACTTTGTTCTTCTCCCTCACTTTTACGAGCAAGAACTATAAGCTCTTTCAAATCACATTGTTAATTCTCATACTCGTCCTGTAGAAGTTTGGCGGGTGAAAATTACAATATTGAAATTTCCCAAATGGGGACAGAAAAATGCCCACTACAGCTACCACATAAGACAGATTAGATTTCAACTTCTTTGTAATGATTGAGGCTCTGCCTACAGTTTAGGGGGAAAAAATTTCCCCATTGTCCTGCTTTCCTTACCTATTCTCACAAGGCTGATATTTCTATGTCTAAAAGTTTTCTTTGTTCTCCCAGGCAAAAAGTTAGTGGTCAATCATCTTCTTTCCATCTAAGTGTTGATAGAATATATTTTAAAAGCCATTCTACCAGTATAAGTATTTAGTTTTTGTAAATCTATTTTGATGCCAACGCTTTGGCCTGAATTACTTCATTCAAAGCATGCTTACTAGAAGCCATGAAGTCTTCTGGTTAAAAGGGTTTGAAGTCTATTCAACAAAGGCTGGAATTTAACTCTATCAATACCTGCAAGTCCTTGCCAAATTATCCAAACTCACTGAAGTGTCATCCTCTTGTGCATAAATGAGAGCCAACAGTGCCCACCTCACAGGATTGAATGATGAAACCCAAGACTGAGTAATATAGTGGATGTAAAAGTCTTAACTCTGGGCATCATGCGTGGTAAGCGCTCAATAAGTGTGAGAGTTTCGTATTGCTATTCATATTTGTAATTCACGGACCTGAAAGTTAAAGTTGTTTAAATAATTTGATTGTGCCCCCTGTGCAGTGAAGAATTAACCTTACCCCAAAAGAGAGACCTTTGCCCTTGGCTACTGGGGGGTGATCTCTAGGCCCTTGGAATGTCCTGCCTGATTGGAACATCTTTGTTTGCCTGGGGGCCTTGGCATTTTCATCATCATCATCATCATCATCATTATCATCATATTTATGATGGGAGCTTTAGACTATGAGGTATCAGTTCTACTCTGAAGGGGTTCAAAAATTAGGTCAGCCACACGAGCAGTATGTAATCAAGCCCCAATAAAAAAATTTTCATATATATTATCACACATTAATGCCAGGGAAATAACAACTGTCCATGACTCTACAGGAAGAGGATAACCGAAGTTCTACATTTGGTAATTTTCCTGATCTCTGCCCTATGCAATTCAAAATCACAATGAAATATCACTTCACACTTTTTAGAGTGGCTATTATTTTTAAAAAACACAAGCGTTGGCAAGGATGTGGAGAAACTGGAACATCTGCACACTGTTGGTGGGAATGCAAAATGGTGTAACCATTATGGAAAACAGTATGGGGGTTCCTCAAAAAATTAAAAATAGAACTACCATATGATCCAGAAGTACCACTTCTGGGTATTTACCCCAAACAATTGTAAACAGGATCTTAAAGAGATATTAACTCTCATGTTCATGGTAGAACTATTCACAATAGCCAAGAGGTAGAAACAACCTAAATGTTCATCGATGAATTAATTGATACAAAAAGGTTTTAAAATATATATTTCATACAATGGAATATTATTTCACACAATGGAATATTATTTCACCTTTAAAATGAACGAAATTCTGTAATATGTGACAACATGGATGAGCTTTGAGGACATTATGCTAAGTGAAGTAAACCAGTTATAGAAGGGCAAGTCCTACATGATTCCACTTATATAAGGCATATAAAAATAGCCAAACACAGAGTAGCAGAGCGTAGAATGGTGGTTGTCAGGGGCTGGAAAGAAGAGGAAAGTGGTAAGATGCTATTTGAAATGTGTAAAGTTTTAATTATACAAGATGAATAAGTTCTAGAGATCTGCTGTGTAACATTGTGCCTACAGTTGACAGTACTGTATTGTGCGCTTAAAAATCTGTTAAGAGGGTAGATCTCATGTTAAGTGTTCTGTGTCAATAACAAACTAACAGAAAGGGGAATTAATAAAACAATCCCACTTACATTTGCTTCAAAAAGAATAAAATACCCAGGAATAAACCTAACCAAGGATGTAAAAGACCTGTACTCAAAAAAATTATATAAGACACAGAAGATAGAAATTGAAGAAGATACAAATAAGTGGAAGCACATACTGTGCTCATGGATAGGAAGAAATCACATCATTAAAATGTCCATAGTACCCAAAGCAATCTATAGATTCAATGCAATTCCTATCAAGATTCCAATGACATACTTCAGGGAATTAGAATACATATTTCAAAAATTTATATAGAATCACAAAAGGTCCCACATAGCAATAGCAATCCTGAAAAGGAAGAACAAAGTTGGAGGAATCACGCTACCTAATACCAAACTATACTATAAGGCCATAGTAATCAAAACAGCATGGTACTGCCATAAAAAGACACATAAATCAATGGAACAGAATAGAGAACCCAGAAATAAATCCACACATTTATAGACAATGAATATTTCACAGAGGAAGCAAGCACATACAATGGGCTAAAGATAGTTTATTCAATAAATGGTGTTGGGAAAATTGCAAGACAAAAGCAGAGAGTTACCTACAAAGGAGTTCCCATAAGACTATCAGGTGATTTCTCAAAAGAAAATTTGCAGGCAAGAAGGGACTGGCAAGAACTATTCAAAGTGATGAAAAGCAAGGACCTACAACCAAGATTACTCTATCCAGCAAAGCTCTCATTTAGAATGGAAGGGCAGACAAAGTGCTTCCCAGACAAGGTAAAGCTAAAGGAGTTCATCTTTACCAAGCCATTATTATATGAAATGTCAAAGGGACTTACTTAAGAAAAAGAAGATCAAAACTATGAACATTAAAATGACAACAAACTTACAACTATCAACAACTGAATCTAAAAAATAAAAACAAAAACAAACTAAGCAAACAACCAGAACAGGAACAGAATCATAGGTGTGGAGATCATTTGCAGAGTTATCAGCTGGGAGGGGGAAGGGGGAGAAATGGGGAAAAGGTGCAGGGACTAAAAAGCATAATTGGTTGGTACAGAATAGACAGGGGGAGGTTGAGGATAGTACAGGAAAGAGTAAAGTCGAAGAGCTTATATGCATGAACCATGGACATGAACTAAGGAGGGTGGGATTGCTGGAAGGAGGGGGATGCTGGGCAGAGGGGAGCAAAGGGGAAAGAAATTGGGACTACTGTAACAACATAATCAGTAATATATATTTTAAAAAATTAAATAGAAAATTCCAGAAATAAACAATTCATATGTTTTAAATTGCAAAAAAAAATAAATAATAATAATAATAAAAGACAAAAAAATTTGTAAAAAATATAGAAAAATACTGTTTTGATGCGAAACTATATATTGTCTAGAGTTCCCCCTGCCCAGTTATAAGATTCTGGCCTTTCATTGTCTTTGAGCTATTTTATTATTTTATAAAATGTAGTTAAGTGATACCAATGTAAAATATCTCTTACAGACATGCAAATTTTGTCATAGAGGTCTGACTTCTCTGTTTTGGAGAAACAAGTTTTGCGTCTATCTGCACATTCAGTTAAACATTTCTTTGTTGCATCTAAGTTTCTGCTTTTTTGACTGTTAGTGTACTTGAGCCAGTTTTAATATCTGCAGTTTCTTCATGAGTTAAAATAAAATATTCAGCATATCTTCATTTTTATATCTTTATGAGAGTCATGATTTTACCTTTTTCCAAAAATTATCTTTTAACAAAGAGTACTTTTTATGGGTACCCCTAAATATGACTGACTATCATTCTTACTGATGGTGACATATAATAGCTTTACGGTGTGTTGATTAGGAAAAAAATGAGAACTGTAACATTAACAAAAATCTTGCTAAAGCAGAGATTTACTGATTAGAGATGGCGGCACTCATTCCCAATTCTTTTGGTAACAATTCCTGACATTTTCTTTGGTGAATATCCTTCCACTACCCCAAGTCCATTGAGGTTTCTGTGAAGGTGACTTCAGAGGTAGATATTGGACACATGACTAAGCCATACAGAGAACACAGTATAGTGATTTATAATTGGAGTGAAACTACCTTGGTTTGACTTTCCACTCTACCACTTATTAGCTCTGGGACATAGTCTTTCTATGCCTCATTTTCTTCTTCAGGACAATAGACAAAATAATAATACCTATCACATGGGAGAAGAGCTTGGAAACATGACTGACACACAGTAAGTACTCAATAAATGTTAATTTTTATTATTCTTCCATGGACTGCCTACAGTACTTGTTTCAGGGATGTGACCAAGTTGAGCCAGGGAGAACAAGGACTAATGCTTCTGTTAAGGCTAGAGAGAGAAGACTCACTTTTTTTCCTGCCAATCTTAAATCAGGAGAATGTAGGCCTGAAGCCTACGCCGTGGTCCTCTATGGGAGTCTGAGCATGACCCAATGCAGAGAACAAATCAAAGATATACAAAAGGAACAACTCCCGGTGACATGGCTGAAGGTCCTGGGTTTACCAGTTAGCCGACCCTGAAACCAAATTGATCCTTGCACTCTTCCACTTTTCGTGATAGTTTAGTCCCTTTTGCGTTGGAAGCCCATTTGAGTTGGGTATTTTTAAATCACATTCAACCAGAAGAGCTTAACTGTTTCAGGAGCCAAAGATGAAATGTCTTTGGGGACAGATAGCAAAATATTTTCTGCTATCCCTCAAGCTGCATTACCAAGGTGATAACTTACATGTAAAGCACACAGCTCTGTTGTTAAGTGATGATGTGGGAGTCTTTCAGAGTACTCAACTTATCATAGCCAAAAAGCTGCTCGTTTGTTTACCAAGTCTCATTACTTAATATTTAGGGCATAAGGTCTTTAGAACCTTCTCCCCGTAATTGCTAATAATAGGTTATATGTATCAGATAAACAACAAGATAAGTATCTGTGGTTATCACTTAAATGTACCAGGTAATGAGGTTGTGTCCCCTGAAAAAGGCAATTAATCACAATGGCACCAAATGGTACCAAGCAAAATCAACCGATATAGACAAAGTCTTGCTTTCCTTCCAAGCAGCTATTAGCAGATTTCTCCAGTGAAGATATTGAAAACTCAGTTTGCTTAATTCTCAATTTAGGGACAAATTTCTTTTCTCTTAAGATTCACTAAATTTTCTACTGCACATCACTGCGCAATGGGATGTAATCAGCCTTTATTCAAGTGTAATTGATTTACATTATTAAGTCTCTGGCTCATAAGTCTGGGACAATTGAAGCTGGCACTAAAACACTGTTGAGATTAGGTGACTAATGATGCCTCCTCCTTTTATTAACTAAAAGCAGGTTAGTTCACCTCTCTGTGCAAACCCTACCTATCTTCAAGAAGGGGATAACAATAAATGTGCCTCACTGGATGTTGATGACAACCAAAATGAAATAACTCTACACAGTAAGAACTCAACACATTTATCAAAGGTCGTCATCCTGATAATCCATATTATGGTTAAATTAATACTACAATATCAAAGTAGAAAAACAAGGAGGCTTATTTTGCCCAAAGTAATGAGTCTCTAAGTATAAAACTCCATCAGTATAGGAAATGAAATCCTGTAACCTGATGCTCATTGTTTGATACATTTGCCATCTTTGTCTTCTTTACCAGGCCCTATGACATTATCATGTTGATTGTGTCCTCCTTGTACAGAGATTCTTTTAAAAACATCACTTGAAGGTGTTCCCCAGTTACTTACTATTAAGGGGCTTTATGATATGACATCAATGTGCATTTTCCTGCAAAGACAGACACCTCTGAAATCCAAGCATAAGTCATTTCCCAGAAGAGCCCAACTAATGCAGGAATTTCACAAAGGACATTCCCTTGATGTCAACAAAACCTCCGGCTTCCTTTCCTGAAAGCTAATCTAAGCTCCAGGCTGAAAGTGGGTATTGTTCTGAGACCAACTTCAATAAGGAGTTTTTACAGTTTAATGCTAAAGATTTTGACAGGGTAGATTGAAATTATAGAATTTTCTCCTTTAAGGTTACAAAACCTACTCACTGGGGCTCAAAAAAAAAAATATGACTGTAGACCGTACAATGTGTTGTATACTTGATGGTTCTAGATAAGTAAGCAATTTATTTAACACCACAAAGTTTTCTGTTTGGTTTTCTATTTACTTTTAAATTTATTTTTATTATATTTATTGAGGTGACATTGATTAATAAAATTAGGTAGGCTTAAGGTGTACAATTCTACAACATATCTTTATATTGTATTGTGTGTTCACCCCAAGTCAAGTCTCTTTCCATCACCATTTATCCCCCCTTTACCCTCTCCTACCTCCCCCACCCCCTTCTCTCTGGCAATCACCATACTTTTTATTTTTTATTAAAATAGAAAGTATTCTCCTTTATAAAAGGAATTGGTCACGGACAGTTGGATACCCTTCATTTTGCACTTGAACCGCATTTATAAGGAACTAAAATTTGCTTTCCTCTACTCTGGGGTTCAGAAACTTCTACGAATCTTGGGATTGTTTTAGTGAGGCAGGGTTTTGTTATTGTTTTGGGTCTTAATATATAATTCAGGAAATACCTACCTCAAGTTAGGCCATTTCCAAGGTATTTCTTAGAATTTAATTAAATTTCTTAGCACATGTCAGGAGCTGTGCCAGTCTGAGATGACCCATGGATCACTGAAATCCATCATTGCTTTCAAGTCATTTACAGATCGCAGGGGAGATACAAATGTTTACACATCACTAAAAATGCAAATCATTGCATTAAAAACCCAAACAGGCCACAGTTTGCAAACAAAATGCTATGCAAACAGAAAAACGGATAAAGTAATGTAAGCCAGAAAGAAATGCAGAACTTCATGGATATGGGCTTCTGCTCTGAGACTATGACTTAAAGGAAAGATTGAATTTCTGGAGTCAAAAAGGCAGGGAAGAAAGGGCAGGAAGACATCCCAGTTAGCCTGAACAGAAGAAGCAATGGTTTATGGGCAGAAAAGTTCATGACATGTTCAGTCCTAAGGAGGTAGTCAGATGCAGTTGGTATCTTGAGGTATGGAAGGATTTGGGCCGGCTTTTGGATGGTCTTCAGCAGTGAGGTAGGGATGCTGGATATTAATTTGGGGGCAGTGCGGGGAGGCTGCTGAGGGTTTCTAAGCACGAGGAGGGTGTGATTAGAATTCAGCTGCAAGAGTAATGTTCTGGCAATGGTGAAAAGGCTGGGCTGGAGTGAGGAGAGGCAGGTAGGGAGACCAGGCAGGAAGCCGCTGCAGCGGGTGGGTGTGAGGGGCTGAGGCCCTGTGTCTGAGCAGAGCACTGGAGATTTCACTGCGTGTGGAGTTGGAAAGAGATGCGTACAGTTGGCTCTTGGCCAACCGAAGCAACAGCCCTGGTCACACCTGACTTTTTTCCCCCCCCCTTTCTCATTTCTTGCTTCACTTACCTTTTCCCTGCACTTTTAATGCCCTGGGATTGTACCCCATACAGACTATATTCAGTCTATGGCACAAAGCTCATAGACTCTACTTCTTGGAGAATTTGAGCTAAAATGAGTAGCTTGTGACTACTGTTTCTGCATTACATCTATGAAACCAACTCCAACTGTCTTCTCTTCACTGCAAAAAAAGTTTGAGTTGAAACATTTGACTCAAAGATACATAGGAACATCTCTTTTAGGATAAAGGGCAGATAACATGATTGTTCACATTGTTAAAACCTCATGGGCAATGAGGACCTGTGAGTGAACCAAAAAGAATAAAATGTATTGGCTTCCCCATAATTCCTGTCCCGCAGAACATTAACTTGCCCAGGCACCATACCCCAAGGTCCGGCTCTATGGCTCTTCACCTGGCTTCCAAAGTGGAGGGAGGAATGAGAGCCTGTCAGTCCAGTCAGGCACTTAAAGTGGCTCAACACATCATGCCCTGGCTTCCCTGCAAGTGAGCTGAGCAGGTGATGGGAGATGAAGCTGACATCATGACCTCAGGGCTCTCTATTAAATGCTGAGCCAAGGACCAGTGATGCAGAAGTGGTCAAGAGAAAGTCGGAGAGTGTATGAGTTGGGTGAAATACATGACCTTTTGCTGAAGAATATGTTTTAGCCCAGAATCTTACATCTTTTCCAAACTTCATGCTGTCTTCAAATAATGCAAAAACGGATGATCAAAATTCTTCTTTGTGAGAGAAAAAGAATTACAGTATTCCCTCACTTATCGCAGGTATTATGTTCTAGACACCACCCCCCCCGCGATAGGTGAAAATCCGCGAAGTAGGAACCTCACATCTATTTTAGTACTTACTGTACAGTACCACAAGATCCTGTGATATAGCGAAAAATCCGCGATAAATAATTAAATATATTTTTAAAAATCCCGCGATAGAGTGAGGCCGCAGTAAGTGAACTGCAATATAGAGAGGGACTACTGTAGTGGGAGATTCTAAATTTTGAGCAACCCTGTGAAAATTAGATACATCGTGTACTTACCACTCCTGACTGTCCATCTATCTTTTCTTTGACTCACACCTAATGGTGCTTACATTTTAACATTAGCATATCCTAATTAATTGTCAAATACCAACAATTGTAATTCCTGGAAGGCCAAAAAAGGTGGCGAAATGACTTGTTCAATCTGGAAAGGTCAGCCCAATTATTGTAGACAAAAGCTTGTACTCTCTTATGTTCATAATGTCAGGAATCTGCCATTCCACATGTTCGGTAAAAACGTGTTGACTGTCTACCATGTGCCAGGCATGCAAGAAATGTTAAGAAAATTAATCCAAGACTCTGACCTTGAGGAATTTATAGTCCAAGGGTGCAGGGGGGAAGACATGTAAATAAATAGTCAATGCGTAGAGATAAGGAAAAGGCGTATGCCGATTTGATGGCATTATTTTCTCAAATGGGATGGCAAACCAATGCTTAATGCCCTGTACAGAACATGGAATTTAATCTGAAGGAAGGTAATATGAATGCTTAGCAGTTTCAGAAATGATTATTTCCTCCATTGCTTACAGTGCCTGTGCTACATGATAAAAAGCCAGGATTGAGCTTCTAAAGCCCACTGGAGCCCATCATATTCCATACATTGTGGACTCTATGCAGAAACAGGACCACTCTATGTCAATAACAAGTACTTAGCATTTATGTATTCAAATTCCTTACAGGCCCGCACATGGTAGGTACCAGTATCCTTCCTATTTCACAGATGAGAAAACTGAGGTTTAAGGTGGTTAGGAAATACATGCAAGGTTACATAGGAAGTGACAGAGTGAACATTGGAACCCAAATCATGTTATTCCAAAGTCTGTGTGGTCTGCAGAGTGGCTTCCTATTAGCAAAATGTTATTGATCTATGATGAGATAAGGAGCTTGTGCCAGAATGCAAATCAGCTATGTCAGTATGAACGTTGTTTAATTCATCTAATGTACTGGTATCAGAATTTTCTCGATAAAGTAAGCAGTGCATTGATTGACATTCTGGTGCAAGCTTCTTATCTTGTCATAATCAGCACTTTGTGCAGCACTGTGCTAAAACTACATCGGCTCCTAGAAAGACGGTGTGTTAGATTACCAAAGAGTCTTTCTTCTTTCACATCTATGGAGGAAGACTATCAAAATATACTTTGCTTATCTTGAGACAGAAGTAACTCAGAAGCTCCTTGCTCCAAATTCCCAAACGTCCTGGCCATTTTGAATACGCTTCTTCCTGTCTCCCAAAGAAGTGTATATTTTAGAGGAGCTTGACCATCTTAAAGTTGGGCCTGGTGAATTTTGGGGAATGGTATTATTGGCCAAGCTCGTTGGCACCTTGTGACTACTCTGCCCACATGACACCTCCTTCTGGCTGCCTCAGTGCCCCGGAAAACAGACATCATCGGGACCAGCTCTCCACCTCTGTCAGCATCTGTTCCTACATTCAGGGACTTAACCAGCGGTTTCCTGCCATTTGTCCCTGAATGCTCACAGACCTTAGGGGAGGTATTTTTGTTCTTTTAGGAAAATAATGAGTATAGGGATAGCAACATCACTGACAATATATTTTAATGACTCCAAGCTAATTTTCCCAGACGCCTCAGCATTCTGAAGTTATCAGGTCAAAGCAAGCCTACACGCTTTGTTGCAAAATCCCTATAAGGGATAGCTATAGACAGCTGAATTTCTCCCAGTGGAGAAAGGTAACTATGGTGACTATTTTTATCTACTAACATTAAAGTTTCATGTTGGCTAAAGCTGCCTACAGCTTTATTTGTAATGGCTATTAAGGAAATCCTTGCAAACACTCTTGTAGAAGCACTGGTCTCTCTGTTCTTCCGTTACCTGCTAAGTAGCCATTAAAAGAAAAGTACAAAGGCAAAACAATCTAGTTAGACTTTTCAAAGGGCTCTGAGCCATTGTTTTAGATGTTGGTGGGTGATTTGTTTTAATGAACCTTATTAGTATTATTTTTGCAAAACGGACTTTTCTTAGACTGTCCACACACACACATACACACACACACACAATCGTGTAATACTAAGATATTTATACTACATTGTGTACTCTATTTTTAAAAAATACACTGGGGAGTCACCTAGCTAGCTGCTGTTTTTTTTTTTTGTTGTTGTTGTTGTTGTTGTTGTTGTTTTTCCCTGACTTAAAGCCTTTGAGTTTGGTGTTGAGGTGATCAGTGTTAGGGGTCAAACTTGATAACACAAGCTATTGAGGCTGGAGGCAGGGGGAAGGAATGAATGCACGCTACTAGCTGTCCTTTCCTCCCCACAGAGAATGTCTGTGGTGTGTGTGTGTGTGTGTGTGTGTGTGTGTCTGTGTGCACATGCACGTGGTGGATGTTTGTATAGTGGTGAGAGTGGAGGAAGATGATAATGGTCAACCAGAAAAGGCTTTAAGGTCAATTGGCAAATTGTGATTTATTTGCAAGAAACTCTGCTCTACCAAAAAATATCTAAACCGAAAGGCCAGCAAACATTTCTGTAAAGGGCCATGTATTAGTTTCCTGAGGCTGCCATTAACAAAGTATCACAAACTTGATGGCTTAAAATGACAGAAATTTATTTTCTGACAGTTCTGGGAATCAGAAGTCCAAAATCAAGGTGACTGTAGGACTGTGTTCTCTTCCAAAATACAGTTCTTTAAAAAGGCTTCTTAACAAATAACTATTTGTTGCATATTTACTAGTATAATTACTGAAAATAAACCTGCTGGTCACTAAAAAAAAGAAAAACCAAAAAATGATATTCACATCCCATATGATCACAGGACAACAAAGATGCTCACCATTAGGATATGGTGGTTTCTTCTGCGTTTGTTCTGCCTATGTTAGAGAAAGCCATGCAATGACGCAGTTCTCCCACCAGTATTCTTCTGCAAGACCTTTGCATGGACATACACTGTGACATTATTAGGCAAAAAGGTAACATTTTTGTCTTAAGTAGTCTCTATATTTCTCTTTATCCTATAACAATCAAAGGAGCATATTAGTCATCTCTATTATGTTGATTTTATTATAGCAAACCACTTTGGATTTACTAAAAAGCTTATAAAACAAGTCTTATTCTATGCAAGTGTTACAAATGCAGATTATAACTGCGAGAGATAAGTTTCATCCTTGTCACTATTGATAGAATTAAACAAGGGCCCAATGGTGGACAGAAAATGGTTGTTTCCATTTTGACTTAAGAATATTACAAACTGGAGGTAGTTGGATCTGCTTATCAGGCAGCATACTGAGAGTTAAATATTGTTACTTCAAGCTCTGGTGCGATTAGAAACACAAATGCAAATATAAACCAGGCCCATTTATAATGTGATCATACAATTCAGAGGTTAGGAAACATTTTCTGTAAAGGACTAGATAATAAATATATTCACTCTGTGGGCATTGACTATACAAGGTCTGTCCAGAAGGTATCTAGCCATGTAATATGAAAAATAGAGACATTTATTGAAGAAGATACAAGAAATACTGTACATAGGACAATGATGCCTCAGTCCCCATCAAAGTAGTCACCTTGGGATCTCACACAGTCCTCCCAGTTGCTGCCATCAGCTGCCCCATCATGTTTTCCTGAATCTCATCGATGGTTTGAAATCTCTTCCCTTTTAAAGGCGATTTTAGTTTTTGGAAAACGAGAAGTCACAGGGTGCCAAATCTGGGCTTTAGAGGGGCTGAGTCACCTGGGTAATTTGATGTTTTGCAAAAAAACTCTGCACAAGATGTGATGCATGAGCAGGTGCATTGTTGTGATGAAACTGCCAATCACCAGTTGCCCATAGCTGCGGCCTTCTGCATCATCTGAATAGTCCGTGGAGGAATGTTCAAGCTTAACGCTAAATTTGATGTAGATTCGTTGCTCTACTTAGTCATTTTGAATGCAACAACCACAGAGTACACATGTTCACTCAACAGCGTCTACTGCCCCCACTGACTAGTACAGTGAAGTCGTCATTGTTCACACATGCGCATTCCAGTCCGCTCTCCTTGGCTGCCAGGTTACATTGATGTCGTGCAAACCATTTTTGTTACATTAACAATGGCCAGACTTTTCCGGACAGACCTTAGTATGTTGTAATTATTGAATGTTGTCATTGTAGTGCCAAAATAGCCATACAGCATATATAAACAAATTTGCTGTGTTTTGGAAAGCTTTTTTTTTTTTTTTTTAGATTTTATTTATTTTTAGAAAGAGTGGAAGGAATGGAGAAAGAGGGAGAGAAACATCAATGTGTGGTTGCCTGTTGCGCACCCCCAACTGGGGACCAAGCCTGCAACCCAGGCACGTGCCCTGACTGGGAATTGAACTGACAACCCGTCGCTTTGTGGAATGATACCCAACCCATGGGGCCACAGTGATCGGGGCTGTGCTGTGTTTTAATAGAACTTTATTTACAAAGCCAACAGCATCCATATTTGGCACATGGCCTGTAGTTTGCCAACCCCTGATATAGACGATCCAGAACGTTCTTATATTATTTTTACAGATGATCACAGAATGTAAAATGCCGAATTAAAAGGTGCTTAGGAACACCAGAGAATATCTCTCTCCTACAGAATTTACTTCATTCTGCTTACTTTATCCTGAATTGTATTCCAGTTTCTAATAATGCTGTAGATAAATTCTTCAAATTCTTTTGTGTATTTTCCTATTGGTTGTGATTGGTTTGAAGCAAATCTACTGATTTGTCTACACCGATCTCACATCTGGCAGACTTACTGAACATGAATATTCTGTTAGGGATTGAGTTGACTGGATAGGCTTTTCTGTTGGAGAATGATAAATATTCCAAATCACAATAGTTTCTAATAGTCATACATCTTATTTATTTTCCTTGTGTAAAGGCAGCAGCTAGGAATCCCAGAATAATGCTGAGTGAGCTGTGAAAGCAGCCCGATTTGACTTGCTCCTTTTTTATCATTTTGTTTAGCTTATTTCAGTGTTACTGCATGAAAGTCTTCCAAAATTCTTCTGGGCCTTTGATGTGAAGAAGACAAGAGGGGAGCAAATTTGTCACATGTCAGCTTTCTGAATCCAAGCCCTAATGCCAGTGGCTGCAGCTTATGAAAAATACTGGCACTGGACCAATTTAATTAATTTGCTGAAGGGCTTATAAAACTCTTAGGTTACATGTAAAATATGAGGAACTCACTTCTGTATCAATCATTAGCAAGGGGTATGAATTTTAGCTCAGACAAATCACTAGGGTCCCTTGGATGAGGCGGAGTCAATTAGGCAGTCCTTTGATTTCATAAGCAGCTCATGCTGTAGATGGGGTTACTTCTGCAAACTTAAGTGCCCATTAACAAACTATCATTACGCAGCCCCAAACCTGCCCTTCTATACAAAGGGTCCCCAACTTACAATTTTTTGACTTTATGATGGTGTGAATTTTGAAGTTCGTTCTTTTCCCAGGTTAGCAATATGCGGTATGATGCTCTCCCATGGTGCTGGGCAGCAGCAGCCACAGCTCCCATTCGGCCACGTGGCCATAAGGGTAAACAACTGACACTCTAGAGTTTCCTGTGTTGCCAGTGTTTTTTTGGATACTGTGGTTTGACATCCCATGTCATCTGGAGAACGCTATAGTGTTCTGTAGATTAGGTATATTAGATGCATTTTGATTTCCAATAGTTTCAACCTACAATGTTTACTGAGATGTAACTCATTGTAAGTTGATGGGCATCTGCAGTACTGGGGCAGGGACCCCACAAAACACATATTTATGTTGCCAGTGGGGCCCTGTTAGGTTCTCACAGGGGCTGCCAGGGCTAGGCTGTAAGGCCAGAGAACAGGGAGGGGCTTGGTTTTGCCGGTTTCTTGTTTGCTTGTTTCTTGTTTGCTTTCTCTGGGCTTCCTTTTGGATTCTTGTTTCTGTCATCATTAGGCCAGCTTCACTTCTTTACCTTGGCAGTGGCAGGGCTTCCTGTAGCAGCAGTTAAATCCTGTTCTCCCTTTTTTTCAACAAATGCATAGCCAGTCTCATTGCACCACCTTATCAAACCCTGAGACACCAGCACCTACAGCAGGCCTTTCTCAGGCCTCCGAGTTTTAACTTTCTGCCCCCCCACCCCCGCAAGCTTCCAAAATTTTACAGTCCCAACCTCCTCCCTCTACTCCCTCAGCGGGGAGTAGCTGCATCTGGCAGTTGCTATTTCCAATAGCTTTTTCAGTTACCTAGTTAACAATTCTTGATATTAAATTTTCTCTAGAGCACACAATGCAATATACAGATCATGTAGCACAGAAATGTGCACTTGAAACCTATGTAATCATATTAACTAATGTCACCCCAATAAATTTAAACATTTTCTCTATTAAAATGACTGGTGTGATTGCTGTCTCCTGACTGGGCCCTGACTGATACTGACCTACAGAAAAATACTTCCTTACTGATTCTGTGAATTTACATTAGCTCTCACACCAGAGGGCTTTTCTTGATGTTACCCCTAGTTCTGAGGATCCTTTTGTTTTTTGAGAGCAGAAGATTCTAGCTAAGGATCACATTACCCATGATTAACATAAATAAATATCCCCATTTTTAATTCATTTCACATATACCAAGTTCTTCCCTTTACTCTGCAGACTTTTCTGTAAGCAAAATCACCTTTGTGTGAAAAAGAAATGATTTTGCTCCCATGGGGTCAAAGTGTAGAGAAGTCATTAAAATAGTTCAATTAAGCTGGATGAGAGTGAAATAGCAGTATGCTGGTGGGTGTCCCCTATTTTCCTCAGGTACCAAGACCCAAGATGATATTTGAAGTACAGCGCTTAACGGAGATACTTGGCATCGAGAACCGTCAATATTTATAATAAGTTTAAATTCCCATAGGGAAACCCAGCATACATTTAAGCTGATGGGGACTGAGCCTGTAGACCCAGCACCTCCTAATTCTCAGTGTTGTAAAACATTGAGATTGAATGTGAGGAGCCAGAAAATTGAGCAACTTCCACCCAACTGCGTGCATTGAAGTAAATAACAATTTAGTTTGTGCTTAATTAGTGCTTCAATTCAATTCAACAGTCCTACCATATAGTAGATAGATGATGGATATAGGTGATAGATACAGATATAGTTACAGATATAGATAAAGGTATAGATATAAATATAGATAGATATAGATGTGTGTTTGCACAAAGATCCTGTCTTCTATGTCTTTTTGTCCATTCATGTAACCATCCTTCATCCCATCTCATACATACGAATGAGCTATAGACACTGAAGAGTCCCAAAATAATTCCATCTGCTCTCATCCCCTTGTCTCCTTTCTTATACTTCGCTTGCGGTAAATACCAGTGATGAGGGGAAGAGCAAATTCTGCATGGACACACAAATACTCTGCAAAAAAGTGTTTCTGCAGCACTCTATTTCACACTTCAAGAGCCACTGTTGAAAACTTTGGTGAAAGAAAAAAAAGGAACCTAATTTTTCTTCAAACACCAGGAAGTGCTCCTCCTCGGGACCTTTAGCTCATGCTTTTAATTGTGCCTACAACAATCTTCTTTGTCTGGCTAATGATTACTTGTGCCTCAAGATGCCATCCATCCTGAGTCCCTCTTCTGTGCCCAGTAGCTCTCTTATGACACATTTGCCTTAGACTAGAATAATTCATTTAAGTACTGTCTCTACCCGTAGCCCAAGGCAAGGACTTTGACTTGATTTTACATCACCTGTGTTTATGTCAACACCTGGCACATGATGGGTGCACAATAAATGTTCGCTACTCTGAACAAGTTCACTGGCAAGTTAGAAATTAAGACGTGCAAACATGAGAATGTCATCAGAAATGTCTGCCTGTCCTGTTTCACACACTTGTGTCTGTTTCCCCAACTAAATTTAACAGTGTTTGATGGCAGAGCCCATATCTAGTCATTGCTTTATTCAAATTTTTTCTTCCCTATTTCTTACCAGTGCTAGGACAGTGTCTTTCTAGAAACTGAAAAAATCTGTATTGCAATTTTTCATTTAGGCAACACAGTTGTAAACTTTTTTTCAGTCATACCCAAAGATGAATACTTTTACTTCCCTAAAGCAAATACCTCGCATTGTATAATGAAATATACTATTCAGAACTATTTTTCACCCAATGGCCCAAGTCTTTACTGACATTCACTTTTGAATTTCAACAGCTTTCCAGGAACAACTGCTAATGTTTCCTTCTGGGCTATAGCAAAATCTTCAAGGCAGGTTGAAACTGCCAACATGTGCAGAGAACAGGCTCTTTAGTATAGAAAAAGAAATAGAAACTCAACAAGCTGAGTTCAATCAACATTTCTAACTTTTATGTATGCAAAGCAGTTCATAAGAATGCATATATTTCCTCTGGTTGCAGGTTGATTTCCTTCTACATTTCCTTCTCTCAAATTAGCATTACCAGCCAGTCCTTTAATTGGAGAGGAAAAGGCTGGAAACCAAGCAACCAGAATAAATAACAGTAAAGAGTGTCTGGTGTGTGTGTATGTGTAAACATGGCAACTCTGTGGCCTCCTCTAAGCTTGTTAGCACACTATACAGCAAGCAGGTGGCATAGTCTCATGGGAAACATTTATTGTCAGATGCACACCCTCAAATTCAAGGCTAACCATTGTCATCCCTACTTCTATCCCAGAGGGCAAGAAGCAGGTTTAAAACAGCCCTGAATAATATTGCGTGTAATGTAAGTTTTATGTATGCTTCAACTATTTAGAAATATTTTTGGTTATTCTTCTACTGTTCTGCTACAGGTGTAAAGAAAAATAATAAGAATGTAATCCCCAGGAAATATATTTTGGTGATGTATAAAAACATATTTGTCTAATTTTGTCTAGAAGTACAAAACATTTTGAAACATAAAGTATAAAAATCATAAATGTACTTTTGTTCCTCCACCAAGATTAAATAGAAATGTCCTACATTTTTCCATCTTTTTAAATAAAATGTTACAGGTACAGCTGTAGCTACTCCATTCCATCCCCTGCTGCCTGTAGTTGATGTGTATTCTCCTGTATGTTTTTAACTTTAGCAAAATGCATATATCCATAAGCAAGTCACATTGTTTTCTTTTGGTTTTATGTTTTACATAAATGATATAATAATGCATATTGTGTGCTTTGTTTGATCGTTTCATTCAACATTTTGTTCTTTAGATTTAGCCATGCTAATATATAGAGACCTAGTCCATGCATCTTCCCAGTTGTATCATATACATTTTCTTTATACTCCAATTATCCATTGTCCTATTGAGGGATAGAGTTAGATTATCTCCAATGTTCCACTAAATTATTTTGCATTTTAATACTTGCCTTCTTGTGCACAGGTGTAAAAGTTTCCAGAAATGGCACTGCCCAGTTCATGTGCATGTTTACTTGCTTCTTTATTAAATATTGGATAAATGGTTCCTAAAAGAAGTAAGCCAATTTGTAATCTACCACCAATGCCTTTGAGTTCCTCTTTTTCTATGTTCAACTCCTGCCAACATTTGGTGTTTTCAGACTTGAATATTATTTGCCAGCCTGAGAATGGTGGAATAATATTATTATTTGAATTTGCATATATGAAGCTGAGGAACTTTCCATATGGCTTATTAGCCATGGATAATTTCTCTTCTCTGGACTATATGTTCATCCTTTGGTCATGTCTTTTTCTGGATTTTTTTTTTCTTTTTTAGTAAAACTCGCCTGTAAAACCACTTGAGCGTAGTACTCATTTTATAACTAGATTTTATATGATTGATTCTATTTCTTTAGTGGTTTTTTTTTTTTTTTAGTCAATTTTATAACTTTAAAAATTTATTAAGAAATCTAGCTAAGTGCTGGAAACAGCCTAAGCGCCCATCTGTAGATGAGTGGATCAAAAAACTGTGGTACATTTACACAATGGAATACTATGCAGCAGAGAGAAAGAAGGAATTCCTACCTTTTGCGACAACATGGATGGAACTAGAGAGAATTATGCTTAGTGAAATAAGCCAGGCAAAGAAAGAAAAATACCATATGGTATCACCTAATACAGGAAACTAAAGAGCAACACAAACAAACGAACTAAGTAGGACAAAGAGCAGAATAGCAGTCAATAGGGGGGAGAGGGAAGGGAGAGAAGGGGGATAAGTAAGGGAAGGCTTTAGTCAAGGAATGTGTATAAATGACTCATGGACACGGACAACGGGGAGGGATTGTGGGAGAGGGGATGGGCTGGGAGCGGGGAGCAATGGGGGAAAAATGGGACAACTGTAATTGAAAAGCCAAAAAGTAAAATTAAAAAAAAAAAGAAAAGAAATCAGTCATTCTTTTTAGTCTCCATTTTTGCCTTTAATTTTGAATGCTAATTTTAGTGGAGTTCAAAAATATAGAAGACAGTTAATTTCTTTCATTATTTTGAAAATATTATTCCAATGATTCCAGTGCTATTTGGTCTATATTATTAATGTTTTGAGGCCCACTGCCTGTCTTTCTGTTAGTATTTTGGATAATCTGGCTTTTCTTTCTTGGTTCCTTTTAAATGTTTTCTTTGTCTCTTTGGTTACAGTTTCACTACATATGTCTGGATGTGGGTTCATTTTTGCTTATCCTACTCAGGGCATGTTATATATTTTTTAATTTTGGAAATCATGTCTTTAATTCATTATGAAAATTTCTTAGTTATTATCCTTCAAATATTCCTTCCTACCAATCTCTCGATGTCTCTTAAGCCTTCTTTCATATTTTCAATGTCTTTATCTCTTCATGCTTCATTTTGATAACATACTCAGATTTACCTCTTGGTAACTGAACCTCTCTTTGGCTATATATAATTCACTGTTTAATTTGTCCAGTGGGTTTTTATTTTCAATAATCTTTTCTTTTATTCCAGAAATTCTGTTTGGCTATTTTTCAAATGTCTGTTCTTCTTTCATAGCATCTTGTTCTTTTTCTGATTTTGATTACTGCTTTTATGTTTTTAATTATATTAAACATACTTTATAGTCTCCAATAAATTGCTCTAGGATTTGAAATTCTTTGAGTTCTGATTGTCCCGTTTGTTAGATATGTGTACACTTCTTGGCTCATGGTGAATTTTGTCTTCAAAGGTTATCATTAATATTAAGTTTTAAAATTATCAATAATACATCAGCCAAATTTCTGGCAGGAAAGAGATGGCACATCAAATAGAGTAATCATGAAGAATTTAATAAAAAGGACTATTTCTAAAGGTGTGGGCAGAGCTAACTAAGAGCAGGCAGAAGATAAACATGATGCTCTTGCTATCACAAGCCTGAGTGGCACAAGAAGGCAGTGACTACCAGACCTGTAGTTGGAGGACAGGAGCCATGGTCATTGGTAGAGGCAGGTTGACCCTACCAATTAGCAGCTCACAGTGGATGTAGTTGGGGGAACAGATACCATGACATTACTAATCTATTGTCCTTCAATTTCCTGCCATTACCTCCCACTGGTTGAACCCAGTGAAAAGACAGGGATCCAGGTGATGCAGTACATAGAGGTCAATCTGCTGGGGAACAAAGCAGAGTGGAGAAGGATGGAGCAAAGATCTGGAGGGGCAACTGGGGGACATTTGGCTCATGTTCAGTGTTTCCTTATCTGTGGGAAGCCCCTACTGCTTGGGGGAAGAGCATACCCATCCACAGAAATTTTACATTTTCTTCCTGCATATACCTTAAGGTTACCACTGGTCTAGACCCAAGTTCTGTATTAATTCTCAATTTTTCAGCTCAAGCATTCCTGACCCAGAATAACAGTTTAAATTCAAGCCCTAAATTATGGGAGACATGAACCCATAACTACACAAACTAAAGGAGGACAACTTTTATTTCTACCCATGGCCCTTTTATGAGTGGAAAAGGGTCTTTGTTGCATTATGCTAGTGGATGGCACTTTTGAATTCTTTCCCTATATATGAGGAGGAAAACCCCCAAATCAAATTTATTTATAAAAAAGTGTGTATTTATTCTTACATGTTTAAACTTCAGTCACCTTCAAAGTACTCTCCATTTGATACAATACACCTATCGAGACATTTTTCACTGCTCAAACCAGTTTCTGAACTTGTTGATTTAGATTCCTTTTAGTGCTTCTGCTGTTTTTCATTTCACCTCTTCCACATTGGCAAAATATTTCCCTTTGAAGATTTTTTTCACCCAGGGAAACAAAAAAAAGTTGCTAGGGGTGAGATCAAATGAATAGTGAGGGTGGGACACAGGGTCATGTTGTCTTTGTTCAAAAACTGCTGAACCTCAGTACGGTGTGGGCAGCTGCACTCATAAATCACCCATCGTGAAATGGGCAAACCTGTTGAAAGAATCTTCAAAAAAATTCACTGAAGCCAAACGCAGCCTCTCACAACAATGCCAGCTGGTCCACCGAGACAGATGGGTTCCTAGAACACTCACCTAGCAGAGGAAGCCTCTACTATAAGGGGCCTGTCCTCCAGAAGATAACTCTGGTTTTTATAGGGCCCCTGCTCGTATGCGGCCCTCTAAGAATCTTGGATTTATGCAGGGATCTTGGTTCCTATTATCTGCCTTGTATAAATTGAAGACCTTGTCTCCAGCCCCTGCAAGATGGCAAAATCCATACCCCCAGCTTACCAAGACTGAAACCTCCTTACCCAGTCACATCCTTACCACTCTAGCTATAATTCCCATCATAGAGACATAGGAATCAACTTTTATTTATCTATATAAGAAATTAAACACCACTGACATTTTATATAAATACTGACACTGGCATGTTCATTTACTTATATGTCTGATGGTAACAGTAGTCAGTCTGTAATACACCCTTGAAGAAAGAAGGGGACATCAAGATATGGAAGAATTGACAGTCTTTTATCCAGTATTGGCACTTTGTGACATTTCAGTTTATGTACTACAAGATGTCATCAAGTTTTCTTTTATAAAAACAAGACCTATAGCATGCTCTCCCTCTCAGGAGCATGCCTGCACCTTTCCCTTCTCCCTTTTCTTCCCCCAGGCCCATTACCTTTGTCTTTTGCTCTCCTGAGCTCCAAGGGCCCTTCTTTTGCTTCTGTAGCTTCTTTCCTGAGCCTATGAAGCCCACGTGGTTCACTTCTACTACCTTTGTAACTTTCTTTCTAAATAAATTTTATCTTATAATTTGAACAAAAAGGAACTCCATTACCTATAAACAGTGGAACCTTTATAAGTCTTTGTAACAAAATGGATTAACATTCCATTTTGTTTGCCACAGAACTTTCCAGTTATCTTGCGACAAAGTTCTTAAAATAGTTATCTACTTAAAGATGAGTTATATATTTTTCCTTCATTAAGAAAAGTAGTGTCCTCATGTTCTGGCAAAGAATAGAAGCTTTACATGATGACAACTGGCTGTCAATAGTTGGCAATTCAGCAGACTTAAAATTAATGCACTAAAGTGTCTCTTCAAGGTACATATTAACATTTTTAGCAAAGTGTACAAAAGTTACTGATTTTTCAAGGAGATACTTTATGGACAGAGCATTTTCAAAATAAATGTTTGGAAAACCTGAAAATACCATGCAATTTTGTTATAATATTAATGTATCACTTATAGAAATACTATAATAAATATATACAGAAAACCCTTGAAGTAGAATATTCTGACCCAAAAACTATTTTTAAAATGCAAAGACTTACTGGCTTTTAAATCCACTAAAACATATTTAAATGCAAATTTTTCATAAGCTGTCAAAAACAACTGATTTGTATCATAGAAAATGGAAATGAATAACCAAATTTCAACAAAAACCTTGGCATAAAAGGCGAGTGGAATTTTAACATGAGAATCATGACTCAGAAGCAGTGGACAATGAAGCGCTTCATATAAAATGTAGTGACGGATTTCAGAGAGCAGGGGCTGGGCCCAACACTCTGCAGATGGAAACCTAAGACGTGAATTTTCATGGTCACAACAGCAGTACCACGACTCAGCTGCCAGGTTTTGTGTCAGGTTCAGGGTCACCAGGATGGGTGAGGTCATTCTGGCCTTCCAAGCAACTGTAAATAAATTTGCCAGCCCCAGCCTGTATCAGCATCTTCAGTGCCCACCCACCAGCCCACCCACCTGTCTGCTGAGTATGGAGGGATGTCTACACAGCATATCAACAGTGAGGCCTGAGGGCACATATCATTCATTAGCTCACTGTGGGGATAAATGGGAGGCTGAACAAAAGAAGGAAAATCCAATTTCACAGATATTTCTCTCAGATGCTTTTCTCTTCCTGTATTTCATCAAATACTTGCTCTATCACCAAATATTATTTGGAAACTGGAAGGCACATATGTTCCTACAAGTAACCAAACACAATGCTAGAAATGATGACATCACCTCTATGAGGTGCTTCTGCTGGGAAAATGTTCTGTTTGGCGCTACATTCCACAGTTGAATTTTTATTAAATTTTATCCCATAGGCTATGCTCTAATTGGCTTGCACACAAATTTCCTAGCTCTAACTTCATTTTGTTGATTAATGATTTCAACTTTCAATTTAATTATCAAATTTGTTGATGTGAGAATTAAAAAACACATACAGTAGGAAGTCTAAAAATCCTTAGTATCAACCATATGCTAGAGATTCCCAACATTCATAAGATAGTTTCTAATGCTGTAAGTTTCTAATACGGTAACTATATTGGATTTTATAATACATAACTTCTACTCCACCTTATCTACCATTTTAAAAAAGTATTTTGTATCATCTATTTATTTGGAAAAGTAAATTCATTTTAAAGTTACATTTTTAGCATTTGATTAGTCTTTAAAATAATCAAAGACACGTGAAGGTATATAAAAAACAGAGGATATATACATTTATGTCACTTTCTTTTGTCAAGTATAATATAGCACTGGGCTAGACCTATACTATACTATGCTATACTATACTTTACCATTCCATTACCCTAGTAATATATCTCTAAACTATGGTGCTATACTATACGGACCAATAGAGGGGATCCATATATTAGTTAAAATAATGCCAACTACTGAAACCAATAAATGTTTAAACTATTAAAGCCATAAGAATTAAGTTATATACTCATGTCCAGTCCAGTCAGTGGTCAGAAGGAAATACAGGACAGTGGTATAACGATTGGGAGAGTGGTGTCCCTTGCGAGACATCTGCATTTGAATCCACAACTCTACTATATAACAACTGTGTAACCCCTTAGGCATTCCATGTCATAGACTGGCAGACACTAGGAAGACAACTAAATTGAATGTGAAGTCAGGACCAGATGAAGGACGTTAGTGGGGAACCTGGAGAAAGGCACAAAAGAGTGGTAAGTTAGTCAGTAGCGCTGCGTCAGTGTTAATGCCCTAGTTTTAATCATTGTGCCATAACGCTGCCATGTGTCATCATTAGGGAAAGCTGGGGAAAGGCTTTGTCGGGGAACTCTCCATACTATTTTGGGAGCTCTTCTTTATGTCCAAAATTATTTAAAAGTAAAAAGTTAAAGAAAACCATTTGAAACCTTTTTGTGTGGTGGTATGTTGTCTAACACTGGCATTGTAATGTGGTAGAATGTTGTGGGCATGATACCTAACCTATAACTGTCACTGCAGCTGATTTATTGGTTACTTCACCACAAGTGGCCTCAGTGAATCTGGCATTTCAGGACAACACTCCGAGGATTGTTTTTCTAGGAAAAACTAGCAGTGGGAAAAGTGTGACAGCAAACACCATCCTTGGGGAACAAATATTTGTTTCTTTTCCCAAGCTTTGTAACTCATCCTCAGGCATGGAAAGATCTCTATACTATTATACATGAAGGAAGAACGGTGAACAGCAAAAACTTTTTGAAGGAAGAAATGATGGGTAAGTCTTACTACTTCACAATCCCCCAAATGAAAGAGGACATAGAGGACATCTATCTTCTTCACAGCAGGAGTTAGATATCAATTTGATATCATTATTATTATAATTAATAATAAGAGAAAAACACAAGAAAAGAAAAAGCTTCTATCTACCATGGAGACATTTTTAAAAGATTTTTATTTATTTATTTTTAGAGAGAGGGGAAGGGAGAGAGAAAAAGAGAAGCATTGCCTCTCGCATGCCCCCACCTCGGGACCTGACCCACAACCCAGGCATGTGCGCTGATGGGGAATATAAGCAGTGACATTTCGGTCTGCAGGCCGGCACTTAATCCACTGAGCCACCTCTGCCGGGGTCACCATAGAGACATTTTGAGAAGATAGTGCTATATTCACAGTTGAAGCTACGTGACCCACTTGGTGATGTGCATGGTTCTTTTCCCTTCTCCTTTGTGCCGTCTGCCTTGCTTGTCCTGAATACCTGAGCTCTGAAATGTTGCATGAGCTTCTCTTCTGTCACTGCTGCGTGGCTTTCAGAACAACGGAAAGGGCGAGGCAGAAAGAGGTAATTGGTTTATGTCTCCTTTCAACAGAGAGAGATCTGTTCTCTGCCGTTGTCCACGGGAGGCTTCTCCACAGTGGTTGGCTTTGATGCGAGCTTCATCTGGCAGCACAGGAAGGACTCCAGGGAGGCTGGAATTTATCAGCACAAAACGAACTGACATGAAGAGTGAGCAGAGAAAGGAGGGAAGCAATTAAAATGGGAAGCCAGGCTGGGACTTAACTGCTTCCCTAGACCTCAGGGGGTTTTCTTCCTCTTCTGACACTGGAATAGAAAAGAAGCATTTCCTGCCTAGGCTGTTTCTACTTGGCGTGAATGGTGCTTTCACACTCTAGGAACTGCCTTGAGATTGGTTATTTGGGTCATTCTCTGTGCCTCGGTTTTTTCTTCTGGAAAGTGGGGATGACAAGAGGACATAGGCCTGTTAGGAAAGATGAATGAGTTCACCCCTATAAAGGACTTAGTGCTGGGCATCTTGTAATGCTCAAATCAATATTAGCTGTTGTTGTTTTTACTGATTATGTCATCATTACTATTATCTCTTTCAGAGAATTACGTGGGAAGGAAGCTTTTTTTTAAGATTTTATTTATTTTTAGAGAGAGGGGAAGGAAGAAAAACATCAATATGTGGTTGCTTCTCACTTGCCCTCAACTGGGCACCTGGCCCACAATTCAGGCATGTGCCCTGACTGGGAATCGAACCAGCCACCCTTTGGTTTGCAGGCCAGCGCTCCATCCACTGAGCCACACCAGCCAGAGCAGAAAGAAGCTTTTGAAGTTAAAGAATAGAGGCTTTGCAGTCAGAACACATGGATCTGGGCAATTTGGGGGAGATTAAGTCTCAGTGGCCTTAACTATAAAGGAGCAAGAGTGTCTTACTTTAGAGGTGTTGAGGTTTACGTGAGAAAAATGAGAAATGATTCAATATAAAGTAACCATTATTTTTATTAACATTAAATCAGTGACCATCAGGACTTAGCGATGCTCTCAGTGTGCTCACCTCAAAGGCTACATCTGTCACCATTGGTCCTTTTATTTGTGATGAATGAGTAGATGGCCTTAGACATACCCTGGAAAGCCAGAAGTGGAAGGATCTTGGAAACCATAAGGATTTCTTGTTTTAAACAATTTCAACATGTTGTTGGTGGATAGCAAGCTGTAGCCAAACTTCATTTACGGCCAAGGTTCCGGACCAACTTTCTCCCAGTTTCTGAGATCAGGCTGAATGCAAGTAAACAAGCACAGGCAAGGTGGTTCAAGTCATTGGGATAAAACTTATAGGATTTTCCCCATTGTATTCGTTTACACAGTCTGACCATTCTTATTTAGAGATTATCTGACAGCTTTGGCGTACACACACAGATAAAACTGTGAAGCCCAGAGGATAGCCTTTCTCGAATGATTTTGTGCCAGGGGTCAACAAACTATAGCCCTACGGGCCAAATTCAGATCGCTGTCTATTTTTATAATAAACATCTATTGGCACACAACCATGCTCATTTGCTTATGTACTGCCTGTGGCTGCTTTCATGCGATAATAGAGTTGTTGAG
This sequence comes from Furipterus horrens, assembly GCF_987537825.1. NCBI lineage: Eukaryota > Metazoa > Chordata > Mammalia > Chiroptera > Furipteridae > Furipterus > Furipterus horrens. The sequence goes on along the minus strand of NW_028327187.1, from coordinate 112,289,966 downwards.
TAGCTGTAGCCAACCTTCTATGTCCCATAAAGCCTAAAATATGTACTATCTGGCCCTTTATAGGGAAAGTTTGCTGAAACCTGTCCTTCGCAGACTCAGCGCACCAACTAATGCAGTAGACAATAGCACTAAACACACTATTTGCACATATGGGTACCTTAAAGAAATGTGGACACCAGGCTTACAGAACTGAGCATAAAGATCGTCATTCTCAATACTTCTGAAAGACTGAATGCCACTTAGTAATTATTTTCCAACATCAGGGCAATAAAAAGAAAATATAAAACAACTCAAATATGCCCGTCCATTCTGAACACCACAGAAATGTAATAAAGACATAGTGAAATATTCCCACTCCTTGCAAAAAAAAAAGATACTATAAAGAAGCACAGAGAAACAGGTAAATAGGCCATGTGTCCTATGCTTCAGAATAAAGTGTCTAATGCCAGTAAAGTTATCCTCTTATAGTTCTCTTTATTACTGACTATCAAAAGGCAGTGGAAACTTACAAGCATAATGGAGCAGTGCAGGTGAAAATTACTAGGTCAGAGACACAGGATAGATGTTATTTTGATTATTAGCATTCCTCTCCTCAAATTGACAGAGAACTTTAAATAAGTAAATGATTACAACCATCAACTAACCTATTAAAAGTATAGTTAAACCACCCAAAATTATCTTGGCAGGCTTTCTAAAACTCTTCCTGAACCGTCAGCCTTCCTCAGATAAGCTCTGAGTTAAGTGCCTCACTTTGAATTTGAGGCAGCAGAAACATATTTTTAGCCCTGGGAAGGTAATGGTCTTTCTGATTTGTGTGACCTGTGGAAAAGCTCCTGGTTGCCACTTAGATTTTAAAATGATGCATTCCCCTTCCAACCTCAAACTTCCCATTCACATATGAATTGAATTTCCCAATAAGTGAAGAGGCCTGGACAAAATGAGGAAACTGGACCATCTAGTGTCATGACTGACATGTGCTCTGGAGTCTGGCAGCTGCTTCCTCCCTAAAATGGATACCATAACAGCACTACCTCATAAATTTTTTGTGCGAATTAAGTGAGATAAAGCATAGGAAGTGCTTAAAAAAGTACCTGGACAGAGGAACTGCTCAATCATTTTAACTGTTTGGTTAAGCATTATCTTTAGCATCATTTTTTTTTTTTTTTGGTTATTCAATTGCAGTTGTCCCATTTTCCCCCATTGCTCCCCCCAAGCCCATCCCTTCTCCCGCAATCATATCCCTCCCCGTTGTCCGTGTCCATGAGTCATTCATACATGTTCCTTGACTAGTCCCTTCCCTTACTTATCCCCCTTCTCTCCCTCCCCCCTCCTCCCTAATGACTGATATTCTGCTCTTTGTTCTATTTAGTTCTTTTGTTTGTGTTGTTCTTTAGTTAATAAAGTTAAATTTAATAGCATGACTATACTTATAACAGAAAAGTATGAGATAAAACGCTGAGTGGTGTGTATAAGTTTGTATATGCACACGTGTATGTGTATGTGTGTATGTGTGTGGGGGAGATTCTCTCTCCAAACAATTCCTTTAATCTTGTTAAATTTTACTGCTTTTGTTATTACACATTGGACTGTCCTGTTGACCTTTAAATATCCTAATGCTAAGGCCACACTCCAGACCAATTCAATCACAGTCTCTAAGTATGGGGTCTGAAGCATCAGAATCTTTTCAAGTCCCAAGTTATTCCAATGTGCATCCAAATATCAAAACTATTGATCAGAAGTGATTTTTCTCCTGGGAAATTAGGGGGATGTTGACATTACAATATGGCTGTTAACTGAGATACAAAATGGAATCCAATATTTCCATCAGCCCCCAACCCCCCTAAAAAAACCCACAGATTTCATTTCAATGCCCAGCTCTTACTTAGATTTCCTATTACTGACTGACGCCACCAGGATCACACTAAATTTCTTCTTTTTCGTCACTCCTCATTCCTCGCATGCGCTGAGGCTCTGAATTCCATCAACTGGCATCTCATATCCATTTCTTCCTACCACCTCAGCCTCATCTGAGGTTCAGATTATCTTCTTTGTCTCGGATGGACAATATTATCTCATAATTGGTCTCTATATCCCTGGGGTGTCCTCTTCAACTCCTCCATATTAGTTTAGATTCCCCAGAAGCAGACCCAGGTCAAGGATTTAAGGGCCAGTAGTTTATTCAGGAGGTAAACGCAAGAAACATCCGTAGGGCAGCAGTTTTAACCCACAGAGGGTGGCATTTAGTCCCCTAGGGATACTGGACCATATCTGAAGATATTTTTGATTGATACGATTGCGCAGGGTGGGGGTTGGGGTGCTGCTACCAGACTGTACTGGATCGAGATGAAGGATGCTGCTAAACCTCCTACAATACACAGGACATCCCCTCAACAACAAGAACAACAAAGTACTAACCAGCTTCAAATGTCAGTAACGCCCACACTGAGAAACCCTGCAGTGGAGAAGTAAGGAAGTCAGAGAGGGAAGAGAAAGAAGCCAAATACAGGTACATTATCAAGCGAAGTTAGCACTGTGGGCAACCACAGCTCAGTCCTGCTACTCTGGGAGATAGTACAGACCACATGCCTCAGAGTTACCCGCTCAAGGGGTATTCGAGGTAGGGGATTTATACACCGACCCCTGAGTCATCAGTGGCTAATTCAGCAGTGGAAATGTGAGTTGTCTAATTCTCCCAGTCTGCTTCTAGTCTGCTGTGCACAGGAGTAGAAAAAGAATAGGGTTTCATCAGTCAGAGAAGGCTGTCAGGCAGTTAGTCAGGTCTATAATGGTAAATTCCAAGGTATATGGGTGAGACAGCATCTGTTAAACATCCTTCACATATATACCAGAGGAATCATTCTAGGGCTTAATCAGATCATTCTCTTGTTGGCTTTCCATTATCTTTAAGATAAAAGCCAAGTTCCATAAGGTGGCACAAGAGACACTTCGTGATTGAGCCCTATCCATCCCACTGGCTCTGAATCCTCTGTATGAAACAGAATTGGATTTTACCACTCTTGGTTTCACATCTGACTTACTTCTAGAAGAGTGACTTTCAACTTGGGTGCACATTGAAATTACCCAGGGTGCTTTAAAGCAACACTTTCCAGAGGTGTCACTCCCAGAGATTCTGATGTAATTGACCTGGGGCATGGCCTGGATTGGCATTCTTTCTAGCTCCTCTGCTGATTCTAAGATGCAGCCAAAGTTGAGAAACAACGTGGTAGAATTTTGTTTCCTGGGGATGTTACTGAGCAAACCAGGGCCCATTCACACGGTGCCTTGGTGTATGACCCGACAATTAGTGTTGAGAAAAGCAGGTGTTTATTTACAATGTTACAACCTTGCTGGGTCTGGGAACGCTCCCGTTCAGAGCCCTATCCTCCCATGACACCCAGCGCTTCCCTTGTTCCCCAAAAGGCTATAAAGCAAAACCAAGCCCAATAATTCCCCATCCCTTATCTGTCAGCTGTCTCCTTCAGGATCTGGGGTATGTTGTCTTCAGCCTCCGTATAATAGTGCAGGAAAGCATGTGCCATGTTACACTGGGTCATGGTGAAGACCAGGTCCTAAAAGAGTCATTTCCGCATGTCCCGAGTTCCAAGAGTCCAGACAGAATCTGGTCTACAAGGCAGACCCCTGGTGGCTTCGAGTCAGCTGGAACGGGCAAGGTCAAAGCAGCAGCGGGTGAGCTTTCCTACTCGCCGAGGCTGCACGGCCGGATCCTGACTACAAACTGCACAGCTGCTCGCTGCTTCCCACAGGGCTGCCACGACCTGCTTCTGCATCATGCCACCCCTCCATTGTGCTTTTCAAAACATGTTCCTTCATCATGGCACACCTCTGTCATGCTCCTCTTCCTCAAGGCTGCAGCCCTTCCTTTTAAATCCTGAAAGTCCCTATATCTTTTGCCCTGGGGCAGTAGCACAGCTATTATCTAGCTATCAGCCTGCCATAGATATGCAAAGTACCTTAAATACTGTGTTATTTCCTCCTCCATCCCTCAAACCATGGGCTGTGGGGACTTTGGGGATCCCTTCCCCATTCTGTTACAGGGATAGGACTGCCTTATTCATCTTTGTATTCTCCCCATGACTTTCCACAGAGTGAATTCCATAATAGAGGTTCCATTGATGTTTATTGAATTACTATAATATTTTATTTTATTTTATTTTTTGGTTTTTCAATTGCAGTTGTCCCATTTTTCCCCCATTGCTCCCCCCCACCCAGCCCACCCCTCTCCCGCAATCATATCCCTCCCCGTTGTCCATGTCTATGAGTCATTTATACACGTTCCTTGACTAGACCCTTCCCTTACTATAATAGAGTGAGAGAGGCCAAGCTTGTGCAAAGAAGAACAAAGCTTATAATCAACCTTGGTTGAACACCTACTATGATTATTAACATTTTACATGTTTTAGTAATTTATTGCAGCAACCTTCTGTTTTAGTTCTTAGAAGAGGAAGTTTATAGTCAGAAAAGTTAAGCTGACTCATTCAAGACCAAAAAGCAGGGCTCAAACTTTTACAGAGCTGACTCAAAAAACTAGGTCCTTTTAAATACACCATCCTGTCTCAAATAGGAAATAAAAGGTGGGAATCCCATAAGAGTTTAATTCCTTTCCTGTTACAAGGATCTGAAAGGGGTGTTCAGGAGAATTCTGGAAGCAGCAGAGAAGTAGAAAGAGGCCCTCATGGTTCTGGGACCACAAGGTCCTCCTACTGACACTCTACACACTCAAAGGTAGAGATCATACATTGAACATCAGTGTCATGGTAGGCAGTGACAAATCAGAAACCATCACCTCTTACAGAAGTCAAGTCAGCATTACTGAGATGTGACCATAGGATCTTCAATGAAATCCAAGTCTTATGCAAAATGGCTTTCCTGTAGTTTGGGCCATGGCAAATGTTGGGATTGCCCAGTAAGCAAGAGGAAGGGCAAATAACTCTGTGGTTCCAGCCTCTGAATCAAAAATAATATACACGAAAGCACCATGAAGCGGAAATAAATTTGTGATTATTGTCAGATAGGCTGTAGAAAGTGCCTAAATAAACAGGTGATGTTCTCTTTTTTGAACATCAACAGTTGAAAAAATAAAAACATGATGGATGGACCCTGTTATGCCTATAGCTCTTCTCATTTTAGAAAAGATGGTGAGAGAGAAAAGCTACTAGTCCACATACGCATAATTAAACTACGGAAGGTTTCCAATAGGCTTAGCATTAACTTTTCCCCCATCATATTCACAAAAGCATTCATGTTAATGGATAAGCCTTGAGTAGAATGGTACAAATCAAAAATATAAACTCCAAGTGTATTTACTGGGTTACAAATTTCCAGCTACTGTTCAATATACTTTGTGGAGAAGCAAACAACAGTGACAACACACCAGCTTTGATTTGAAAGACTTAAATATTGTGATGTACAAATGGAGACACTTTGAACAATATAAACACAACCTGGCTATGAAATGTAATACTAGAAAACACTGCTATAAAAGGAAGATTTCTCCCACTCATACTGCTAAGCTTTTCTTCCTGTGAAGACTTGACGAATCTGACGGGGACTCAAAAATGCTACATTCCATCCCTAAAAGTCTGTGTCTCTCAACTTGATGACAGCCTTCCAGTGATGTGTGAAGTACCGAATCTGAAATGCATGGCGGATTTCAGAAAGGCAGCTATCTCTCAATCTGGCTCACGTGCCGTGGAATATATCTATGCCTGAGAGCTGCAAGAGCAACTCGATTTGTATGTGCATTTCAGTAATGCTGTCTTTCAGAAAGAAGACCAATATAAAGCTTTAGAGTCCAACACAGTCATAATCTCAATGAAATGAGAAATACAACATTTAAAAAGTCAACATATGGCCAAGAAAATGGTAACTTTTAGGTCAGTGCACAACCATGTATCCCATTTCAGCAGTAATTTGTCCATTAGAAAATTCTCACATCTATAGTTAATTGTCCTGTGCTTGCTGGACCACTATGTACTCGGAAACCCGAAGCCTTACAGGCAGGGTAATCAATAAATGTTATGCTCCCTAATCAAGCTTTCTGTGAAGACCAGACTCTACACACGTCTGTATTTATGTCTATTTATGGTGCCAAAATCAAAAGACAAAAATGCTGTAAACAAGCTGTTGAGTCAATCGCAGCACAAATGGAACACAGAGGACATTTACCATAACAAATATGAATAAATCACCTCCCAACTGTCTTAGTTAGGCAAGCCAAAACTTGTTTTGCTTTCCAGTACCGAAATATCTACTATTAGGAATTTTTTCTATTTTCCCCAATCTTTATATTTAATTTATTGTTTTTTTATTAATACAAACATATATATAGTAGCAATCAGCCATAAAGTTTAAAGGAATACTTATGTCAGAAAATCCTTGGTGTTAGAATTCTTAATAGTTAGAATTTTGTGTGTTAAGTTTTTTAACATTATATTTCATAAAAAGAATGTGAGTATGGATATAAAAGTCACTTTCTTCATTTGTGATACTATTTAAATAGGTAAGCTTATTAATATAGATAAATCCCAGAGGAAAAAAAACAAAAGATTCATGAGTGAGTATTGGGAACACCCAGAATCAATAAGAAAATAAAGATTTGGAATCAGCAAAGTATTCATAAAAAGAGGCTGGGAAGCAACGCAAGATATCCTTTGGATCTTACTACCTGGCCTAGGGGTTTTGTGGAGAGGACAGAACCCCCATTTCTCAAGGATGTGGACATTCTCACTCTTTGCTTTCCCTCCAAGTCTTGTACTCTCATTTACCTGGTGAATTTTCATTTAGTCTGCTTGGCCGGAAACCTAGTTCTGTCTTATCACTATTTTTCATCTGTGCTCTGAGTCCCCTCAAGACCTAAGGTTATGAAACTCATCTTTTTCCTGTCCCCATGTTGTAACACTTTTTCATATGGTATAGCTGTACAAATGATTAAGAGAGCCAAGGAGGATAAGGAATATACATTAAAAAGAAGCGTGTGTGGTGGGGGTTGGGGGCGGAGCTGGCAGCCCTGAGTACAATTGCCTCTGTTGAATTCTATTCCTGGAAATCTACCCATAGCTTCATCCAGGTCCCATACTAAATCTATGAGATTTACTGAATACCAGTGGTTTCTCTCTGGGCATGTGCTTGGTAGTGAGAAAAAAGATTTCCTTGTAAAATGTTATGGATGTATTTATTTATTGCTTTTTACTGAGGTGTGACACACACACAGTAAGCTGTATACACTGTGTGACCAGCACCCAGATCAAGATCTAGAAACATATCCAGCACCCCAGGAAACTCCTTCATGCCCCTCCTTGTCAATAGACCCCTCCCTCCCCACACCCCAGAGAAGTAAAACTATTCTGACGCCTGTCACCACTGCTTGTTTTGACCTCTTCTTTAATATCATGTACAGCCTGGCTTCTTTCCTTCACCATATTGTGTGGGAGAGTTCTCCATATTGTGGTAGAAATACACCACAATTTATTTTCCATTATGGTGGACATTTGTGTTGTTTCCAAGTTGGTGCTATTATGAAAGAAGTTGCTATGAACTCCTGGGCCATGCTTTTTTGATAGGCATAAGCACTCATTTCTCTTAGGTATTATGCCTGCGAGTGTAGAATTGCTGGGTCATAGGATAGGCATTTTTTTAGGTTTAGTAGATACTAAAGGGAAGTTCAGATACCCTTGTAGCTTCAAGCCTGTGAATCAGAAATAACATAAATGAAAGCCTCACTAAGCAGAAATAAATTTAGGATGGCTGTTAGGTAGGCTGTAGAAAGTGTGGATACCCCTTGTAGCAATAGGTTAAAGCTCTTTACAAATCTCCGAGTCATTTGACTTTGTAATGCTGTTGTCAACAGTAAAGACTTATTCTATTGAATAGAAGTCAGGCAAAAAGTTATCATGCATGTTTCTTTTAGAAAGTAAGCCATGTTTATTTTCCACCAAATGTATGCATCTATAGGTTTATCTCCAAAGAGAAAAATTAGAATTTTAAGCATTGGGAATTTTATCCTCCCCAAATCTCAATCTAATTATGCAGTATACCAAGTTTGCAAACAAGTTTCAGCTACATGTCAGTTCATCAAGATATTTAATTAGCTGTTCCTCTTTTCATTGTTCTATTCTCTCTGGATATATAATGAATTAAACATTCTTTAATATTCACTTGGCAAAATGTGTCATTCAGCCTACAATTAAGTGAATGGTTATATATGAGACTGGTCAGCATATACATGAATTTTTCCTCAAAATCAATTGTGATGTTGCACTATGGGGTACTCATATAGATTTGTCAGACAACCTAAACTGGTCTCATGTTTACGAAAATTTTTTAGGTCTTTGTAATCCTATGTGGAACTGCAGAAAGAAGGAACGGAGGGAAGAAGGGTTGGTCCATTTTTTGTGTAGCAATTCCGTTACACTCACATTCCATTTCTGGCTGCTTCCAGCCCGATCGGTGTTGACCCACATTATCATGAAAGTTGGAAGGACCAAGTTTGTCATTATAATCTTTGTCCTCAGAAATCTCAATGGCTTTTGACACATTGTGACTAGAATCACATCCTTGTGAATTCTAAAATGATTCCTAGATAAATAATGGTTACCTCAAAATATAGAAACAATATATTAATAGATTAGACAAATACTCAATTGACTTAAATCTTACATATCCCCCCCCACGGAAAAGTGAAAAAAAGTTCCCAGATAGAGGCAGTGTAGATTTTTGCTGACTCACACTATTCAGTAGGTGCAGAAGAAATACAGTAAGCTGATAGAGATAAAAGTTGCAAATCATGGACTAAAACGTGATCTTTTAGAAGTTGTGTTAATTTCATAAACCAAACAATAGAAAATATAAACTGGGTGACTGGAGTTGGGCTTGCATAAGGTGGGATAAAGGAAAAAGATCATGGACTGGGAGAGACTTTAGATATCACCAAAAATGAGGAAATTCTTGGGCAAAAGGTGAAATAATTTGTCTAAGGGAATAGGGAGAACAAAATTAATAAAAACTGAATGGAAAGAAGATAATTAAAGAAGTACATACTATGTGTTAAATATCTCTACATATATGTGTTTGTGTGTGTGAGTCCATATGTCCTGATATATAGGTATGTAATTATTCCTAATTTCTAAACCAGGAGACAATTAATAATAGTTATCGTTGAGGCTAGGGGGCCAGACTGGACAGTATGGTATTATTTTAACTTCTTTAGTTTATAAACCTATTTATTTATGAATTGGTTTTTATTTTTATTTTTTATTATTAAAATTAATTTCAATTATTTTTTACATTTTTAACATGAAAAATTTTAATTATATGTGTGGCTAGCATTATAGTTCTATTAAACATGTCTGAGCTAGAACATTACTAAAGGCAACAGGATGATAGTTACCAGAAAGAAAGGTAGGTGGGGGTTGGGTTTGTAGAGGGTAAAGGGGGTAAATATACGGTGATGAAAGATGATTTGACTTTGGGTGGTGGGCACACGATGCAATATATACATCATGTATCATAGAAATGTACACTTGAAACCTATATAATTTTGTTAACCAATATCATTGTAATAAAGTTAATTAGAAGTTTTAGCCCTGGCTGGGTAGCTCTGTGCGTTAGAGCACCAGCCTGGTACGCCCAGGGTTGCAGGTTCGATCCCTGGTCAGAGCACATACGAGAATCAACCATGATGCACAAATAAATGGAACAACACATCGATACTTCTCTCTTTCTCATGCTTCCTCTCTCTGTAAAAGCAATAAATAAAAAATTTTTTAAAAAGTTTTAAAGAAGAAAATGAATAGCAAGACACAGACTGAGTGAAAAATAAAATAATTGGTATTTATTAGAAAAAAATTGAATTGATTTTTTAAATTGATTGCTTAAGGATAAGAATAAGGTATTATTTTTAGCTTAAAAACTTACTGAGTCTGAAAGAAAGTTACAAAATTCAGACTCCATAAAAGATTGTTATATTTGACTGTTAAAAAAAAACCTCTGCATGGGGAAATTACCAACAGAAAAAATTTAAAAACAGCTAACTGGGAAAAATATATACATCATTTATATTATGGCATCGATTTCAAAGGGCCCATTCTAAGTAATAGGAAAAAGCAGAACAAATAATATAAAATAGAAAAGGGACGTGAACAGGCAGTTTCCAGAAAACAAATTATATAGAGACAATAAACATGTGAAAATACGCTGAAATCCACTTGTAATTGAAAACATGCAGATCAAAAGAGAGTAATATTTTTCATGCACTAAATCAGCAGAAACATCATAGATTTGTTAATACCCAGTGTTTTTGATAGTGTGGGGGAAATGTGAATTTTCATACTCTTACCTGGATTGTAAAGAGTTTTGGGGAAGCAAGTTGGTAACATACATCAAATGTAGAGTTATGCACTCTTTAGTACAGCAAATTTATCCCTCTGAAATCATTCTATGCATTCACTTCATCCTGAGTAATAGAAATCTCTGTCTCTGACTCAGGGATTTCATGTCTTCTGACTGCATCCAAGAAATCCATGCTAACTCCCAACTTGCTGGTAGAGTAGAAATCACAGACCCTTCACAACTCTTGATAAGAAGAAGGTTTCTTTTCTCCCACTTCAGGAAAAAGGAATAGTTCATGTGAGGAGTTGGGATTCCAAGAAAAATAAACGCTTGGCTTAAATGAAAGGCAGAGTGCATAAGGGGAAATAGCAGGAGATTAACACAGATAAGAGCATTGAGACTGGAGTTTGAAGAGCCTGGTGCACCATTCAAATGATCTGAACTTTGGTGCATAGGCTTCACGCAGCCAGTAGAATGTTTTAAGTCAAGATATAACAGCTTCACGTTTATTTATTAGAAAGATCATTTAGTGGCAAAGTAGAGTATTGACAGAAGTCAGGAGAAACCATTAGGAGGCTGTTGAAATAGTTATAAAAATAATAATAATTAAAATTGCTGACATTGATTGGTCCCTGACTGTCAGACACTGTGCTAGGCTCCCCAGCTAAGATTACATTCTTTGTTCCTCTGAGAAAATAAATTGTTATCTATATTTAATACATGAGGGAAATAAAGTATAGAGAAGTAAATTAATTTGAACTACTTGTAAATGGCAGAAACAAGATTAAGACTCAAGCTATCTGACTCCAGATCCCAAGTTCTTAACTCCTATATGAATCCCGTCGGCAGCCGTCCGTCTCGAGAGACGATGGTGTAGCTTCTTAAGAGTCTATCTGCACCGCCAAGAATGGCTGTGCAGTCCGACTCGGGAGTGACACGGTATCTGTCTCCTCCCGTGTTGAATCGACATCTTGCGATGACGCTGGAGTGTCCTCTCCAGTGAAGCTGAAGCTACAGAGACTGGGCAGGGTGATATGGAGGGTCTGCTGTTGCCCATGCAGCAGACCCCCCCCACTCTTCGCAGCTGAAGGGTCCAAGGGAAAGACGGAGTCAATACAGCTTGGCTTCAGGTGCGCCGCAGGAGTTGCCGGTGTTGACTACAACGTCAAACCGCCTTAGGGACTCCGGCTCCGGATTTTCTGTCGGGGTTTACTCCCTTAGCCTTTCCCCTGAAGAGGTATGCCGCAAGGCAGCGGAGGTTTTTTGGAGTCAGAGTTTTCCTTCTCTGATGTGCCCTGACTGGAAGATCGAACCAGCGACACTTAGCTCGCAGGCCGACGCTCAATCCACTGAGCCAAACCAGCCAGGGTTAACTCCTATATGAATAGGGTTTTGATAAAAATGTATTCAGTGTCTGTCATATAAATTCATATCTTGTGGTCATCTGTGCAATATGGACTGACCACAGGCTCTTTATAACACATTGAATGTTTGCTTCTACCAATATTTAACCTCCAATTCTATCTAGCTTTGGCCACCCTACCTTCCAAGGATATAATTGTCAGTTATTTTATTTCCTCCAAATACATTATCTTGTCATCGAACAGGTTAAATCTCCATAGCTTGATTCATGTCCAAATCAACTCAAACTCTCTAGATCTATTTATATAACTTTATTGGTCTTCCCAGTGAGGGAAAACTTTCTAATTGGGTATCAGTGGAGAACTTAATGAGCCTACTGTTTATTTTCTCTTCCAGGCCATTAATGAAGACTTAAAATAAAATTTTCTGTCTTTTGTGCCACCATGTGTTACAAATTAATGCAAACTCTAGAATGCTAGGAGGCTCTATTTTTATTAAGAAATGTCAGTAGAAAATGCTAATTAGGCATGCCTGTAAAAGATTACCAAACCTAATAAATAGTGATTGTGTCATATGGATTATTTTGTTAATAAGTCATATCAGTCATCCTTACGTTATCTGAAATCCCTAACATACTATATACATAAAAATTGAAAATAACTCCCAATTTAGTCCATTTTTGTCATCTGTGATTTTTAAATTATTATTAATTACTATACTTTTTCATATAAGGGGAAGATTCCATGATACAGAACATTTTAATGGGAAACAAAATGGGGAGGGAGCAAATTAGATAGAGATCCTGAAATCTTTATGGAGTATCTAATGAACTATTTTATAAATACATAGCTCCATTCTATACTTCATGGTTGGTGCCATAAACTATTAGTTTATTTGAGAAATTGTACTATTTAATGTTGGTAGATATTTACTCTTCTTTTGTAACAGTTTTATTTAGATATGACTCACACATCATACAACTCACCCCCTTTAAAGTGTACAATTCAATACTTTTAGTACATTTACAGAGTCCTGCAATCGTTGCCACAATTTCAGAATATTTTCATTACTCCAAAATGAATCCCTACACCTTTTAATTATTACCTTCCAATCCCAATTCCCACATCCTCTTCAGCCCTATGTAACCAGTAACTACTCTCTGCCTCTATAATTTGCCAATTCTTGACATTTTATATAAATGGAATAATATATTATCTTTTGTGAGTAGCTTCTTTGCTGAGCATTTTGTTTTCAAGATTCACCCATGTTTCAGCATGTATCACTAATTTCTTTCTGTGGTCAAATAATATTCCATGGCATAGATGTGTCATGTTTCGTTTATTCATTAGTTGATAGACATTTGAGTAGTTTCTACTTCTTAGCTATTATGAATAATGCTGCTATGAAAATTTAGGCACAAATTTTTGTGTGGACACATTTTCATTTATATTGGGTGTATACATAGCAGTGGAGTAGCTGAGTCAAATGGTAACCCTATGTTTAAGTGTTTATGAAGTACCATACTGCTTTTACAGTGGCTGCACCATTTTACATTCTCACCAGCAGTGCATAAAGGTTTTAACTTTTCCACATCCATTGCAACACTTGTTATTGTGACCTTTTAATTATACCTACACTAGTTGGTATGAAGTGGAATCTAATTGCAGTTTGGATTTCTAGTTCTCTAATGACTACTCGTGTTCAGCTTCTTTTCATGTGCTTATTGGCCCTTTGCACATCCTCTAAGGAAAAATGTTTATTCAAACCCATTGCCCATTTATTTTTTTCCTTTTTATTGTATTTATTGGGGTGACATTGGTTAATAAAATTAGGTAGGTTTCAGGTATATGATTCTACAATACATCATCCATATATTGTATTGTGTCTTCATCACCCCAAGTCAAGTCTCCTTCCATCACCATTTATCTCCCCTTTACTCTCTTTTACCTCCTCCCCACCCCCATTTCCTTTACCTTTTTCCACCTCCTCCAACCCCCCACCCCCTGGCAATCATCACACCTGTCCATATCTGAGTTTTTTCTCTTTGTTTCCTTGTTTGCTCAATCCCTCCACCCCTACCATTGCCCATTTTTAATTAAGTTGTCTTTTTATTATTGAGTTGTAAGAGTTCTTTATATATTCTAGATACAAGTCCTTTCTCAGATATGTGATGTGCAAAGATTTTCTCCCATTCCTGGATTATCTTCTGACTTTCTTGATAGAGTCCCTTGAAGCACAAAAGTTTTTAACTTTAACAAAGCCTAACTTATCTAGTTTGTCTTTTGTTGCTATGTTTTTGGTGTCATATCTAATAATCCATTACCAAATCCAAAATCAAAAATATTTACTTCTATGTATTCGTCTGAGAATTTTATAGTTTTTGTGTCTACATTTTGGTCTTTGATTAATTTCAGATCTATTTTGTATATGGTATGATATAGGGGTCCAAATTCATTCTGTTATATGTAGCATTCTTGTCAAAAATCAATTTACTGGGGAGGGGGTAGGGAGAGAAGGGGGTAAGAATGGGAAGGTCTAGTCAAAGAACATGTATAAATGACCCAAGGACAAGGACAACTGAGTGGGGACTGAATGTGGGGGAAGTGGGGGCAGGGTGCAGGGAAGCAAGAGGGGGAAAAAAGTGAGACAACTGTAATGGAAAAACAAACAAAAAATTCTTAGTGGGGGAAAAATGAAAATATGAAGAATGGAAATGCCAGTTCAGTGAATATTAGAAGGACAAGGCTTTTCCTTCACACTGTATATTTTTCTCCCTAACTGATCCCTCCAGAGTTTGGCATTCTAAAGAAGTAAGTAATGACATCAGTTTATTTGCATAAAACTAATAAGACCAGCTATTAATAGAGGGTTTTTTGTTTGTTTGTTTGTTTTTTGACCAAGACGTTGACCGGAATGTCATACCTAAAGGAGACATACTTGGGCTCTGGTTATTACCAAAAAGCCCTGAGGAACTGGGAATGACTTTCGAAGGTAATAAAAGCCCACAAGATAAAAGGCCTGGTACCTTGGTTGGATGTGTGGTCCACAGCAATCTTTCCAGGGAAGGAATGAAGGTTGTTTTCCTGAAAGATGGCTAGAAGGGACCTTAAGGCACAATGGAAAACCAGGAGGGCTTGGAAAAGACAGGTTTGTACAGACAAGGCTGAATGCCAGGTATGTGGCTCAACTTCTGTGCCCTGAAGGGCAGACTGAAGGTCACCCTAAATGTTCCTTGTGTAAGTTCCAGCAAAGCAGAATGAAAGATCATAAGTGATCATTTGCTGCTCTTGTTGTGTTTATGCAAATGAACAGGATAAATTAAAAATGGACTTAATGCAGTCCCTTTAATGACAAGAAGGGTAATCTTAGGGAGAAAAATCATTATTCAAGGAAAATCACAATGATCAGTGATAGACTGTAAAGTAGTGCAGCTAACCGTCTTTAAAGTCTCTTTTCATTTAAAATATGTTTTCACTTGAAAGTTAAACTATGTCTGTGGTATCATCAAAGATATTTAATTCACAGGCAAGAAGAATGTCAAATGCCTTGCAACTGGATGTCTTTCCGATAAGACAGTCCTACAGATTTAGAGACTTGTATGTGGGTTATGTTACATAAATCAACATATGTTTTCTGTTTTCAAAGGGCATAAGCCTATGATCTCATTACCTGAGTGATTGTACGTATAGGCCTCACTTAATCCTGTCTGCATTGCTGCCTCCTGAGACTCAATGGTTTGGCTGAACTAAGTGGCTGGAATACAACAAGGACGCCAGCCTGTTAAACCAAGCACGCCGTTGTCCGGAGACAGCCAGCTGACCTGGAGTCTGCACAGTCCTTCCCCATGTGGGAAGGCCACCCTCCCCTCCACACCCCCACTCTTATTAGGGATTTCTGGACCCAAGGGTAGGCAGGACGACGACCATGTCCAGCTTGAAGCAGCTAGAGGAGCTTGAGACCTTCGCCCATTGTCCTTTACAAGATTACAAAGGGTCTTAATATCTGAGAGGGAGGGATAGTTATTTTTTATTGTTAAAATAATTAATCAATTATTTATTAAAAAAGAAGAAGAAGGAGAATATATGAAAGGGTGAAGCGGGAGAGCTTGTATGTACGAACCATGGGCACAGACTTGGGGGGGGTGTTGCTGGGGGAGTGGGGAGCTGGGTGGAGGGGAGTAAAGGGGAAAAAATTGGAACTATTGTAACAATATAATCAATAAAATATACTTAATAAAAAAAAATCAATTTACTACCCTGGCTGGGTAGCTCAGTTGGTTTGAGTGTTGTCCATTGGGCCACAAAGTCATAGGTTCAATTTTTGGTCAGGGCATATACCTAGGTTATGGGTTTGATTCCTGATCATGGTATGTACAGGAGGCAACCAATTGATGTTTTTCTCTCACATCGATGTTTCTTTCTCTCTCTCTTTCTCTCTCTCTTTGATCATTAAACACATCCTAGGATGAGGATAAAACAAATCAATTTACCTACATATTTACTTTTAAAGTAGCCAATATTTATTTTTATTTTTTATCCATACTTTCCTTTTACCTGGTAACTTTCCCTCTGTTTTCTCTTTTCCTTCTTTGCTTATAGCTCTTTGAGGAAGAGAAGCACAATCATGATACATAACTCATCCTGGCCAACCAGAACATTTCATTCCCTCAATCACAATGATTCTTTTAGCAATAGGCATGTGACTCAAGGTCTACTTTTGGTTATATTAGTCAGTTATTGCTGCATAACAAACAACCACACACATGTCTGTGAGTTGGCTGAGTTTGGATGTTCTGGTTGGCCTCTAATAGGCTATTCTGCTCCCAGGGCCCAGTCAGGCTTGCCATGCCATGGGCTGGACTCTGTTCTTTCCAATGTGTCTCATCCATCAGCGTAGACTAACGATGTAGCAGCTCCACAGAGGAAGTTCTTTTCATAGTGACAGCAGAGACACAAGTGTGCATGTCCAAACTTTAAGTGTTCTTAAAACTTTGTTGCATCATGTGTGGTAACATCTCATTGGCCAAAGTAAGTCACATGACTAACTCCAACATCAATGGAATAAAGAAATGCATTCCTCCAGTGGAGGTGGGGAAAAAGGAGTGTGTGTTATAAACATTAATTCTACCATTGTTTTGAGAACCCTTTTGACATCAAAGGTTAGATAATTCTTTTTCTTGAAGAAAAACAAACAGCTTTGATTGTTTGAAGTCAAATTGCTCTATTCACTTATTTATTCATTCATTTATCAAAAAACAATTTATTGAAGATCTACTAATGCTGTGTGTGTGTGTGTGTGTGTGTGTAGGAAGGAACCGGGAAGGCTGAAGGAACTTTAAAGGTTGACTTTTTTCTTCAAGGACAGCTCCAACACATTTTGTATCATCCTCTTCTGGGCAATGATTCAACATCCTGATGACCCTCAAGGAGGGATAGAAGGAAAATGGAAAAATATGCATGAGATGACAACATGTTTTGTTTTTCCATCATCATACATTTGAAATATCCCAGTGTTGATAAAGCACTATCGAAATTCCCAAACTAAGCTCTCATTGTGTTCAGATGTGCTGTCAGCACAATCCAGCATGGCTCCTTTGTGGTCTACAATAAAGAAAAGGCTTCCAGAAATCCACCCTCTTTCAAGGGGAAGCTGCAAGAGCAGATGCACAGCCTGGGATGGTTTCCAGGAGTTGGCAGTGCTGAGCTGGCATCAGCTCCTGCTGCCACCAGGAGAGGTCCATCTATAATGATGCAGTCACCTGTATCCACACATTTTAAGCAATTTCATGTCCACTGAAGCACAGAGGTTTGGCTTATCCACTTAGCAAGTCATCCCACAGATCTCTTTTTGACATGAAGACCAGAGTCCCAAAACTTGTGTCATTCTGTTCAGGAATGCTAAATCTGCCTTACATCTGCTCATGAAGGCTGATAGTTAAAATGTGAGGATTTAAGAGCCAACTGTTAAACACAGCTTACATCCAAAATTAAATTATGTAAACTTACAATTAAATTATTTTTAAAATAAAGGTCATACTTAAAACTCATTACTTTCTAATTATTTTATTGTATTACAGTACTCCCCCCTTATCCACAGTTTTGCTTTCCATGGATTCAGTTACCCATGGTCAAACGTGGTCTGAAAATATTAAATGAAAAGTGCTAGAAATAAACAATTCATAAGTTTTAAATTGTATACCAGTCTGAGCAGAATGATTAAATTTTGTATTATCGTATTCTGTCACACCCAGAACACAAATTATCCCTTTGTCCAGTGTCTCCACACTGTATACACTCCCCACCTTAGTAGCCAGCACTTAGTAGCCATCTCGCTTATCAGATTGACTGTAATGGTATTGCAGTGCTTGTGTTCAAGGAAGCCTTATTTTATTGTTATTATTGTTCTGTTTTATTATTAGTTACTGTTAATTTTTATTGTGCTTAATTTACAAATTAAACTTTATTGTAAGTATGTATGAATAGGAAGAAATATAGTCTATATAGGGTTTGTATTATGCATGGTTTCAGGCGTCCACTGGGTGTCTTGGAACACATGCCCCCACAGATAAGGAGGACTATTGTATGTGATCATGTTCTTAAGATCAATTACATCTATTGTATTTGGATGGTAAGAAATACCATATAATGGTGTGCCTCTGTACTCATCTCTTTCCAATTTTGCATTAAACGATACTATATCAGGAACTTGAAACCTGTCACTGAGGGAGTATTTACACCCATGGGAATCAACAAATGCCACCAATCAGAACTTTCAAAACATTTTTCCCCAGAGAACTGGTGTTCAATGTTTATAAGCAAATTGCTAATGATCTCCATTATCTCTTTTATTTAATAAAGGCATATTTACATTTTACAAATAGGTATTTCTGGCCTCATTTTACTGAGGCAGAGAGGTCAAGTGACTTGCCCAAGTTCACATAGTTACTAGACAGGCAGTCTGATTCCAGGTTCCATGTTTTTAATTGCTGTGTGTGCAGTCTTTTCTTTTCAGAAAACATACTACATTCTAGGGAACACTCTACCTTCACCCATAATTAGAGCTTGAGTTGTTTTCATCATTTACAACTCCCTTAATATGTTCAGCCCTGGTCCAAGACCCACTCTGCTAAATGGTCTAAATCTACAGAGTTCAGACCTAGATCCAGGGGTGGCCACCAGGGTCCTGATGTGCAACGGAATCCCCCCACCATTTCCTTCATCCCCTTCTCACCTCATGATTCCTGTCTAATTTGCCAACACTGCTACCTTCAGTTACTTTCACTTACTAGCATTGTGATACTGGAAAAATATTCTTAAACTGTTGGAGTCTTAGTTTCTTCATCCATAAATTGGGACTCATATTTGACTGATAACATATACAGTAATCCCCATTGATCTGCAGGGGAGACATTCTAAGACCCACAATGCAAGCCTGAAATCGTGAATAGTAACAAGCCCTATGTAGACTATGTTTTTTCCTCTATGTACATACATGTGATAAAGTTTAATTTATAAATAAGGTACAAAAAGAGATTAACAGCAATAACTAATAATAAAATCAGACAAATATAACAATATACTGTAACATTTATGTGAATGTAGTCAATTTCTCACATGTCTTATTGTTCTGTACACACAGCGTGAATACACCGGACCAAGGGATGATTAGTGTCTGGGGCAGGGCAGAGCAGAATGACATAATATTTTATCCCACTACTCAAAAATGCATGCAATTTAAAACTTATGAATTGATTATTTCTGGAATTTTCCATTTAATACTTTCAGACTGTGGGTAATTGAAACCATGGAAAGGAAATCTCACATTCTTCCCTCTTTAGCTGGTGCTGCAGGAGTCCATCCTGCCGACCTCATCCTGCCTGGAATGGTTTCTCAAGTTAACAGGGAAGTGATGGAAGCCCTCTTCTAGGCAGGGTTTCTTAGAGAGTAATAACTCCTGCTAAGATGCAGGGTTGCTGGATGGGTCTGCAATCAATACCAAGCCTTGCCCCCAGCTGGAATTCAATCCATTTTCGCTACTGCAATGGAGTTCCTGGGTTTAGAGACTATGGAAATGCAATAACTGAATTTCACCTATTTTAGCTCTATGAGCTCCTCACTGTCCCACTCCATTATCCCCACCTCTCCCAGTCTCTTCTGCTGCAAGTCGGCCTCTTCCTTTCTCTTAGTGACAAAAACTGTCTGTGAATCTTTCAAGCCTGCAATGCCCCTTTCTCATTCAACGTTTACCTCTGATTCACTGCTCCCTACCCCATTGGCCACATACACAATTATTCTTTTCTGTCTACTCTGTTCAGTTCAAACTCCTCACCCAGAAAAATATCCTGTGCAGAGTGAAGTCTGTCAAACAGATCAGGACTTGAGCCCCTCATTCTTCTACAGCACGAGTTATCAAACTCTCTGTAAAGCCAGGGAGTAAGCATTTTAGGCTTTGTGTGCCAAGCAATCTCTGTTGCAACTACTCCACTCTGCTTGTGCAGTGGGAAAGCAGCCACAGACCACATGTAAACCAATGGGCCTGCCTGGGTGCCAATAGAACTGTACTTCTAGACACTAAAAACTTGAGTTGCATATGATTTTCACATGTCAAATTCTATTTTTGATTTTTTGAGCCATTAAAATATAAAACCATTCCTAGCTTGTAGGTTATATAAAAATGGGCTTCAGGCCAAATATGCTCCTCAGACCACAATTTGCTGACCCCTGCTTTATAGGAAATCCCCCATGGGACTACAGTCTGGGGTTTAACATAAACTTCCCAGAATACCAGGCATTGAGATTTAGCACCTTTGCCTGAGCCAATCTGCCCAGGTGTACTTATTCATCAGATGGCATCTGTTTCTGGCAAGTACCTCTTAACAGCCCTTTTAAGTGTTTAAAAGGAAGAGCAGGTATTTTTACCAAACTTATGTTAATTGGTTCATTATTCTTAAAAGAAATTTAAGTAACTGGTTGCTCACTGCCAAAATCCTGTCTTATAATTGGTTCCCTTAGAACAAAGCCTGAGACCAAGTACATGGCTCATGGAAGAAGAGCTCTCAAGAGAAAGGGATTTATGGAAGCAAGGCAGGGTAGGTGGCAACTAAGAGAATGTCGGCTTGGCTGGAGACTAGCTTCAATCTGATCCCATGCGAAGCCCTGGAGCATAAACAGCTCTACAGAATTAGGTCCTCAAGGTACAGTACTCTGAGGCAAGGGGACTGGCCTTTTGTACCCCCATGCCAGGAAGTCATTAGTAGTGGACAAATCTTCAGGGAAAGGAGCAGCTCTGAGCTTGTAGGGGCCAACACTCACAGCAGCTGGTAGATGGGAGTCTTAACCGAGCAAAGGGTTACAGTAACAAGAACACATGTATTGCCTTTCCACTGCAGCTCCATCTGTCTACAGGCTGCCCACCTGAAGCTCTCCCTGTCTCCCAGGAATGAGAATGGATGCGGTGGGTGGAAACACTTGATAGTCATCCCCTCTTATCTGCAGATGTGTTCCAAGACCCCCAGTGGATTCCTGAAACCGTGGACATTACTAAATCTTATAGATACTACATTTTTTCCTGTACACATACACCTTTGTTAAATTTTAATTTATAAATTAGGCACAGTAAGAAATGAAGAACAATAACTCATAATAAAATAGAACAATGATAACAATATGGTAATAAACTTTATGGGAGTGGGTTCTCTCTCGCTCTTGCTCTCTCTCTCCCTCTCAGATATCCTGGAAAAAGGGATGATTCACACTCTGGGCAGAAAGGAGCAGGATGGTGTGGGATTTCATCACACTACGCAGAGTGGTGCACAATTTAAAATTATGAATTTTTATTTCTGGAATTTTTCATTTAATATTTTTGGACCATGGTCGACCACATGTAACTGAAACCACGGAAAGTGAAACTGCAGATAAGGGGGGACCACTGTACTTTCCCACATTCCCGAGAGTTGCTGGCTATCTCAAGAGCTTCTCTTATTCTGAGGTAGGTGGTTCATAAGCCAAGGGGAGGAAAATTACTTCTTTTCCCTTTCAGCTGACACTCTGCCCACTGCCAGCCTTTAGAAATGTCATCTTATCCAACCTCCTGCTCCAGCTGTTGTTCCCTCCAGGCTCCCTGGGAACTGTTTGTAGTCCCTCAGCCTGATGTCTGTGTTAGCCCCCCTCCCCAATGCCTCTTTCTGGATGAGTGGCTCTTTGACTTACCCAGTTATTGGTAACATACTCAGTTATTTTCTTGGGAATAATAAATGGTTCAGCCACATGAATGACAGATGCTTAAACTCTCGTTGCAAGCGGAAAATTAGTTGAGGTACTACACTGTGTTCCAAACCCTTGAGAACATAACTGATTTTAAAATCACAGCTGGATCTAATTTTTTTAACTTTTGCGAAGTAAAAAAATCCCAACCCTAATAGATTTATCTCAAGAAGAATATTGTGTCATGCATGTAGAAGCAAACTAAAAGTACAGAACACAATCTCTAACCCATCCCTGGGGGAAGGCCAATGCGCATCCTCTCCTCAGCCTGAGGGCACGACTTGAATCCTCCTAGACTGTAAATGCTACAAATATGTGCCTTGGATTCTAGTGCAATAATTACAGGGAAAGTTTACAATATACCAGCAAATCTGTGTTTGCTACAGAATTTCTCTAACCACGCACTAAGGGATGTCTATAGAACTTACGAGAAAGGAGAGTAAAAGCCTTTTGACTCTTTTCCCTTCTTTCTTCTCACCCCCCCCCCACCTCTGCACTGCACTCTCAAAGAGCCTCGCAAACACAAAACTGGTCATGTTGCTTGTCTGTTTAGCAAAGTTTAGTGGCTTCCTATGCCTTTTAAAATGAAGCCCTGAATCTGCCCCATGAACCCCAAGACTCCATCTAATTCAGCCCAGTCCTCCCCTATGGTTTTATATCATACTCCTCTTCCTAGTCTCTCCACTCCAGCCACAATGACTATAAATGAGCTACGGGACCTTCGTACATGCTTCATTCTGCTTGGGGTAGAGCTGCCACCGTGCTTCTTCTGATTAATGCTTATTTGGCTTTCAGACATCAACTCAAATGTCACTTCTCTTGAAACCCTTCCCACACCAACTTCGCTCTCTCAGACAATGTCAGATCCCTATTTTATATACTCTTATAATTCTCCATATATTTCCTTCGTATAGCACCTATTACAGCATGTATTTACATTTTTGTTTCTCTGATCATTTGATTCTCTACCTTCCTAACCAGATGGCTGGGATTATGTCTGCTTTGATCATCACTATTCCCAGAACCTAGAACAATGAAATAATTTAGGGAACATACAGTTAAAGAGGAACATGTCAGTCATATGCAGCAGAAGCAAATCATCCTAGCCAAGACAACCCTAGATCATCAGCAAAGCGCCAACAAAACAGTTAAGTTTATTTCTTTATGCCACCAAGATTCTGAGGATGTTTGCAACCCAGTGTGACCGTGGCCATAAGTGACTAATGTGCAGAAATTCACAGAACTTTTATTATACGCCTCAGCATAGTAAATCTCCAGGAGGAAATTTAAATTATACAGCATCCACTAGTTATCTGACCACAAACTCCCTTTTTTCATAGATTATGATATGGGATTACTTTTCTGAGAACTGGTGTGGGAAAAGCTGTTTTAAGGAGTTTCCCACCTCTGACACTAAGCATGTGATTCTAGAGACCACATAGCTTAATTCTTGGGCTTAACCTGTAGTTCTTTTTTATTTAGCTAATTACAGATTCATATAAAGTTAGAAGAAATAACACAAAGCAAAACTACAGTGTAATATGACAATTGAGATATAGACAGTGATACAGTCTACTGATCTTATTCAGATTTCCTCAGTTTCATGAAAACTTATGTGTGTGCTAATTTTATACAATTTATCACAAGTGCAGGCTTCTGTATCCACCACTATAGCCAAGCTGCAGAATATGTCCACAAGTGCAAGGATCCCTTGTGTTGCCTTTTTGTAATCATATCCAAAATGACCTCAAAATGAGTCACAGACCTAAATGTAACACAGAAAATTATAAAACTCCTAGAAGATACCATAGTGGAAAACCTAGATGACCATGGGTTGGGCGATGACTTTTTAGACACAATGCCAAAAGCAAGATCGATGAAAGAAATAATTGACAAACTGGACTTTATTAAAATAAAAAAAAATTTCTGTCTTGCAAAAGACACTGTCAAGAGAATGAGAAGACTAGCCACAGACTGGGAGAAAAATATTTGCTAAAGACTCATCTGATAAAGGACTGTTGTCCAAAATATGCGTAGAACTCTTAAACCTTCACAATAAGAAATCAACTTGATTAAAAATGGGCCAAAGACCTTAACAGACACCTCACCAAAGAAAATAAGCAAATGTCAAATAAGCATATGAAGAGACTCTCCACACAGCAAAAGGAAAGTTAAAACAACTATGAGATACCACTATACACCTATCAGAAAGGCCAAACCCAGAACACTGACAACACCAAATGCCGACAAGGATGTGGAACAGCAGGGACTCTCAGTCATTGCTCAGGGGATTGCAAAATGGTGCAGTCACTTTGGGGAGACAGTTGGGTGGTTTCTTACAAAAGTAAAAATCTTTTTATCATATGGCCCCGTAGTCACTCTCTTTGGTATTTATGCAAAGGAATTGAAAACATGTACACACAAAAATCTGCAAAGATGTTTATAGCAGCTTTATTCATATTTGCCCAAACTTGGAAGAAACCAAGAAGTCCTTCAGTAGGTGAATATATAAATAAACTGTGGTCCATCCAGACAATGGAATTGTGTTCAAAACTAAAAAGAACTGAACTATTATGCCATGAAAAGACATAGTGGAAACTGAAATGCATATTTTTAAGTGAAAGAAACCAATCTGAAAAGGCTACATACTATATAATTCCAACTACATCACATTCTGGAAAAGTCAAAACTACGGAGACAGTAAAAAGATCAACAGTTGCCAGGGGTTGCAGGAAAAAAAGGATGAACAAGCAGAGCACAGAGAATCTTTAAGGCAGTGAAACTACTTTGTACAATACTATAATGATGGACACATGTCATTATACATTTGTCCAAACTCATAGAAAGGCAGTCTGTGTCTTCCCCTCTCTCTCTCTCTCCTGCTATGTTATAGCATTTGTTCTCTCAGCCTTTTTCTCCCTGCTCATGTATTTTATTTTTTTCTTTCTTACCTCAGTTATCTTTGTTTCTCTGTGCTCAGGGCCATCCCCTCACAGACCCTCAATTTCCAAGTTCTTAGTTCAAGCCACACACAGAGGATTCCTATCCTTTTCTGAATCCTGATTCTTATTCCAGTGAAAGAGAATCTGGTTGCCATACCTTGGAACATATATTGTCCCCTAATTGACAGCAGTGGTCAGTGCCTAAGAGTGACAATAAGGTACTGGTCACAGAGAACTGACGTGGTTGTCACCCTCATGGGGTAGATCTTCATGGGCAGGTCAAATCTACCTTAAGCAATATACTCAAAGCCCTAGCTTAATTGGGTCATTATATGGCATTTTGTTAAAACATGTAACTCATTGCTGTAATGTATTTAGATATTGAATTTCAAATTGAAATTAGAACATGTTTGTGTTACATCTTAAAATTATGAAACCAGATAGATACAGTCTACCACACAGATAGATTAGTCTTAAAATATATCCATACTCAGTTTGGATCTTTGGGACAGTGGCAACAGCAGAGCAAAACAAGGTTAGAACAGCCTCGAATTCTGTCCCACCCTCCCGTACATACTTGATTATTGCCAACCCACCTTTGGCCCACACCTTATAGGATACCTTCCGACGAGGATGGGGTACTTTAGTTTTGAATACGCCTTTTTTACAATTGTAAAGACAAGAAAAAGAGCTGGAGAAGAGCATTTAGAAACATTCGTTTCCTATTGACTAAGCTTTTATTCATGTATAAATTCCGCAAGTAAACAGATATGATAATAATAATAATACATAGCTATAGCACTGTCCTGAAGACTAAATGAGATGATACATGTGAAACATGTAAAATAATTCCTGACACTGAGTAAGAACTCAATAAATACCAGCTATTGTGTGAAGGACTTGAGGTTCTCAAGGACCAAACTGGATTGAATTTTGAAGTGGTCAGTAATGAACCACACCGACTGGTATAGCTCTGCTGTATGGTTTGGTCATAGGTAGAAATGGCCTCATTGAAGAAGTAATGGACTTCCACATATACGGGTATATTAAGCAGATAGATTTAAGCACCAGTCATCAAATCCCTTTATATCACAAAAATAAGACAGAAATTTAGAATTGACCATGAACTCAACTTCAAAAATAAAATAAAATTAATTTTAGTAAAAATTCCTTTGGTTTCCTGGGCCTTTTCATTTTCCTTCATAATATATGGATGAAAAGATTTGTAGAGAGTGGCCAATTTTTTAAATTTGGCCTACTGGCATTTGGGTAAGAGTGTGCTTTCTTATTCACTTGAATTTTCAGGTTGTATTTTTGACCCTAATTAATTTATTCTGACAAGAGAAATTTGTGTCTGAATTGGGGGTATTGAGTAATTTTAATTTGATGGGACTCCAGGGAAGAAGACACTGCATGTGGATGGCATTTTTTTTAGAGTTTATCTAAGAAATAAATGAGAAAATCAATCTTCTCTCCGCAAGTAAATAGAAATAGATTTTTGTTGTATTAATGAGGGTCAGGCAAAAGGTTTTTGTGTATAGATATATATGTTGTTAGTTAAAATTGAGACTCTTTTCAGTGTTTGCTTTCTGGGGAGTTCAATAATAGCCCAGTTACATCCCAACAGTAAAGAAACAGTAAATTTCATTCTAATTGGACCTTCTAAGTTCACTGCTGACTTTTAAAAATAAAGGTTCTGTATTCTTTTCTTGTCTGTTTCAGTTATTCAAAGTAATTACAGAATTCTGTTATTGTTAGAATTATACTATAGTTCCTGGGATAATAAACAACCTCAAACAAACAACAACAACAAAAAAAAAACCCGAAAAACAGAATCTCAAAATGGTGGGAAGTCTACTTAACTCATAAATCCACAGGAGGTCTAAGCCAAGGCTTCTCTGAAAAAAAAGGGATTAATCTTTCCCCTCTTCAATATATCTGGGAGTTAGAAAAACTGTTAGAAGCATCTAAAGTTAGGCTGTTGCAGCCCAGATATAATCTCTCAGAACAGTGAATAAAGTATGGCAGGTGTTGTCAACTGGTACACAATAGCCATCCCAACACTGTCCCCTGCTTTTGCCACCTTCTATTAAAGAGATTTGAAAAATACTGTACTTACACTCTCGGCCTCTCCTACGGCTGCAGGCGTCCATGTACACAGTTCCGGTCAGCTAGATGGGAGAGGAAGACAGCTGGGAACTTCTGGAAGAGATCTTTTTTCCTTATAAAGGGACAAATGCGCAGAGAGTACTTTCTGGTTACTCTTCTTCCTGCCTTGAATGTGGACGTGGGATGCTCTGGTGCGTAGAACAGCAGCAGCCATCACGTGACCATAGGCAGCAACCTAGAGCAGAAAATCCACAGGTTGACGATGACGGAACAGAATGACAGAAAGACCCTGCATCTTTGAAGGCTTCACTGAGCCTGTACACCAAACCTGAGACCACCAGATTTCTTGTTCTGTAAAATATTTGTATTTCTCCATTGTTTAAACTACTGTTAGCTGTGGATTCTCTTACAAAGAGGACAGAAGTAAGATCTTGTAACATGCTAGTGCTGGTGATATGCAGAGACTACAGTGATGCCTTTCAATCCATTGTACATAAAAATAAATAAGAAGAAATAAGCTTATTTGTTTATAAAAGTAGGGGGTAGTATATTCAATGCAGACTCTGCTGAGCTCCCAAGAATGACTAATAGTCATGAAATATACTGGCAACAGAATTAGTCCCATGATTGTGTCAGATTCCATTATTGGCCCCAAATTGTCAGCCTTCTCTGTATCCACACCTTTTGACATGTGTCTTTGTAGTAACCCTCACCTCCTACCCAACCCCGTGACATCAGGCTTTAAAGAAAATGCACCCTATGTCATTAATTATTCTTTTGTAATTTTTATTAGCTGCACAGTATTCAGTTTAGTATATGTGACCATTACTTCATAACTCCTATTTAAAATTTTTAGATATATTTTTAAAAC
The DNA here is from genome assembly GCF_987537825.1 of Furipterus horrens. Taxonomy (NCBI): domain Eukaryota; kingdom Metazoa; phylum Chordata; class Mammalia; order Chiroptera; family Furipteridae; genus Furipterus; species Furipterus horrens. Next base: position 112,262,073 of record NW_028327187.1, on the reverse strand, counting down.
CCTGTATAGAACACCTAGAGCATTCTATGGCTAAATCTCTGTATATAGTAATAATTATTTCCTTAGGAAAAAGTTCTAGAAATTGAATTGTTAGGACAAGAGATATAAATATGTTTAACAAAGTTGTCATACACAAAAGTTGAGTTGATTTTCACTCCCACCAGCAGTGTATAAGAGTGTCTGTTTTCCACCCTGTCCTTAGCACTGAAAAGTACTAATCTTCTCAATCTTTTCCAGTTTCGTGGGTGAAAAACAGTATCTTGCTATAGATGCAATTTTAATTTTTAAAAATTTAGCAACGATGAACTTTTAAAATACATTTACGTGTACACCTTTTTGGTGATTTTCTTATTCATGTCTTTTCTCCTAATTTTCATTGAAATTGTTTTGCTAGTGTTCTTTATGTATTGATACTATTGATTCCTCTATTATACGTGTTTTAAATGTGTTTCCTAATTGTTCAAACATTGAAATGCTTTAAAAGTTGTGCTTTGGTGTTTCTTGACAAAGATTTTTGTGTTACTTTATGAAGTTAAATGAATCTCATATATATATATGGCTTCTGACTTTGCTTTCATAGATAAAAATGCAAGAAAACCTGTAATTTTTTTTCTTATGTAGAATAACCAAGTGGAACTTCTCATTTAATCAATGTAAACAAATCAAAGAAGAAAAATAGAATGTATTACATGTGTCTTAAATGTTGTACAAAATTCCAGATATCACATTTATCCCCCCACTTTAAAGTGTACAATGATTGGGCCCACTTTTACAGATGAGAAAACTGAGGCTCAGAAAAATTTATATTCATTTTATAGGACTTGGAAATAAATTTGCTATTTTATATGACCCTAGAAATTTACATATATTTAAAAAAAATTTTGGTGGCACTTTTCTAGTCATGTTTTTTGATAATATAGGTTTGATTCTGTTCTGAGCCCAATTATAAAGTTATCTCTTTGAGCAAAACAGGCCTCCTGAACTTTTAAGGGAGTTGAAGAACACAATAACAAACTTCCCAGCTGTGGGAAGGTTAGCTCAGTGCCTTACACAAATGTACATTCTTAGGGATGAGTAGCAAAACTCCAGATATCAGTAACTGCAACATCCATTTCTTCCACTGGATGGAGAGAACTGGGTTTAATGTGTCTCCTTTATAAAGTCAAGACAAGGTAACATTCTAAGGAAAGCCCAGAAGAAAACATCTGGTATTTGAAAGTTTCAAACAAAATTGTCCTTTGTTGATTTCATCCATGAAGAACAACCTGGAAGCAAAATGCCTACATTAACAAAGAAGCCAGTGGTTTCCAGCACAGGATAGAGTTCCCTGAACTCAGTATTCCTAGGATGCCAGGGTCTTAGTTAAGAGCAAAACAATCAACAGGTGCCCACAAAGCTGCTCAGTGTGGAGGGTTGTGCTACTGAGGAAAGCTGTTAAGTGTCAACATGGCAAGTGCAAGGAAGGCATGTGTTCTCTGCAAAGCAAGTGCCTTTGAAATTCCCTGGAGTGAGCTCACATTTTGTGCAGTGTAACTGTGCCCAAGCCTTGGGATTCTCGTTTTGTAGAATCTTAGGGTAGGCAGATACCTTAAAAGTAATTTAAACAGATTCATGGTTGCGTGGCACTTGGGCTGGGTAGCTGGGAGAAACGGCAAAGGGACACAGGCGATATTTTGGGGGTGATGAAAATGTTCTAAAACTGAATTGTGGCAACAGTTACTCCACTCTATAATCATGGAATTGTACGTTTAAAATGGCTGAAATTTATGGTATATAAACTATACCCTAATAGCGCTACTTTTAAAAAGTAATCCAGTCTAACTCTTCTCCCAATACTTGGATCATCTTGTATCTGCTGCCTCTCCAAAATCCTCTCTGACTTTCTCTACTGGACAGGGCGTGCTTTTTCCATGCTCCACCAGAGGGAAAGTCAGATTATTAGCTCTCCCTTTGAGTACTCTCCAGTAATAAGAGACAGAAGAGGGTGTACAATAGTGTTTCCAAATTCTCCAATATTTGAAACAATAAATTTACTACTTGGGAGTCTCAGGGATTACTCAAATTATAAATTATTCTGTAAACACATCAATGTTCTTCATACTCTTATAATTATGAATAGCTAAAATCTTTAATGAATACTAAATATTAAGTTTAGTAGTCTTTACAAAGAGCAGTAGCTTACAGGGAGTGTTCAAACACTAGAGAGGTCAACAAGATTGTTTCATACCGCTTGAATATTATCTGAATATTAAGATTTCTTAAGAAGGTTAAGAGTAGTACCCAGAATCACATGCTAAACTGACAATGTAAGAAATTATTTTGCTTCTAAAACTTGTTATTCTAATGTAAAAATCATAGGATTTGTGCAAAGTGTAGCTATCGGTATAAATTTATAAAAATTTATTTATTTGCAAGAATGATGCACCATTAACAATGGACAGGGTCACAAACACACTACACACTTTTAACACAGCGATAGATACAAGACGGATTAAACCATGACCATTTCTCTTTTGTGTACTTCCTGCCTCTGTTCCTGAATATGTTGACCTTAACCTTCCACTCTGTGTATAAGCTTTTATGCATACTTTTGCTCCTGCTCTTGACTTAACATCAGTGAATTCCTTTGAAGCCATAAAGTCTCTAAGTTGATAGTTAAGCTTTACTTCTTACACAATTTTAATACTTTTCCCTATTTTCCCAATTTCTCAATGGGTTGATGTTCAAATTTGGAACTCAGAAAAGCACAGGTTTCCTGGGGAAATTCTGAGAAAGAAATTCTACATGGAAACACTAATGACAGTAGCATCAGTACCATCTGGAAATTTGTCAGAAATGCAAATTTTCAAGCTCCATCCCAGACCTATTAAATCAGAGAGCTCAGGGCAGGGCCCAGCGATCTGTTTTCACAAGCCCTCTGTTGATTCGGATACAAGCTAAAATTTGAGGACTGCGGAGGGATAACCTGAGGAATGTGTTCTACACTTACTCCCAGAACTTCCCTCTCCAACTGAGACCCTGGTGCCCCTAGAGGTAATTGGCTCGATAATATATCCTTTGTTGACTGTCTTCTCTTTCCTCTTATTTCTCTACAGATACTGCCTTGGATCACTTTTGAAATAAACCACTTGCACTGATCCCTGTCTCAGGGGGAACCTAAACAAAGATACCTTTTAAAAGCCTAAAAAGGCAGGTGGAGAAACAAGAGAAAAGGATTTTGGTGTTAGACAACTCTGGTTCCGATTTGAACCTGCCCCTTACCAGCTGTGTGGCTGTGATTCAGGTACAGACTTTGTCTCAGCCTGAGTTTCATGTTGCCTGCCTATATTACAGAGACATTGGGTGGGACATGGGATAAGAAAGGCCTGTAGGTGCTCATCAAATATTAATGAATATTAACAGACCTAGCTAAAGGCAGTCTAGATATAGTTTGAATATGTTAGACAGCTCAAAGTTATGTAATTTCTCTACAGCCTCTCTTATTGCCTATAATTATAATCACGATAAGTTAAGCTGTACAACAGTAATTAAATAACCCCCAAATCTTAGCGATCTACTTGTAACAAAGGTTTATTTTTTGCTATCATCATAGTCTGATGATCGTTGGGGTTGGGGAGTGGGTGCTTGTTGGCTCTTGTCAGAGCCATGTGTATATCCATAAAAGCTTGATGTGTGGTCTCTGCCCCTTTTCTTACTGAAAGGTGTAATCTATTCCAATTCAGTCTTTATTGACTGATCCTTCTGGTGCTGATGCACAACCGCCCATATTCCTCATCTAGTTGCCTACATGGTATTGAATGTCCCATTTTTTTCTTACCCTGAGTCCCTTTACTGCTGTTCATATTGATTGGTGATACTGCTATTTCAAATCTCAAAATCTGATTCCACTTCTATATATATTCCCAACAGAAATGTGTATATATAGCCATCAAAAATATCTCTTAGCACATTCATAGAACAACATTTGTAATCAGCAAAAACTGGCAACTATGCAAACACCCAGCAATAGTAGAATGAATAAATTGTAGACTAGTCACACAATGAAATACTATATGGCAACAAGAATAAATGACCTACAGGCATATGCAACAGTATGGATGAATCTTACCAACACAATGTAGAACAAAAGAAGGCAGACGAAAAGGAGAACTTCAAGTTTGGAGTTCGGGAGATAGATATTGAACCACCTCCCACACAGGTAAATATGTCGTCGGCAGCCATCCGTCTCAAGAGACGATGGTGTAGCTTCTTAAGAGTCTATCTGCACCGCCGAGAATGGCTGTGCAGTCCGACTCGGGAGTGACACGGTATCTGTCTCCTCCTGTGTTGAATCGACATCTTGTGATGACGCTGAAGCTACAGAGCCTGGGCAGGGTGATATGGAGGGTCTGCTGTTGCCCATGCAGCAGACCCCCCCTCTCTTCGCAGCTGAAGGGTCCAAGGGAAAGACGGAGTCAATACAGCTTGGCTTCAGGTGCGCGGCAGGAGTTGCCGGTGTTGACTACAACGTCAAACCGCCTTAGGGACTCCGGCTCCGGATTTTCTGTCGGGGTTTACTCCCTTAGCCTTTCCCCTGAAGAGGTATGCCGCAAGGCAGCGGAGGTTTTTTGGAGTCAGAGTTTTCCTTCTCTGATGTGCCCTGACTGGAAGATCGAACCAGCGACACTTAGCTCGCAGGCCGACGCTCAATCCACTGAGCCAAACCAGCCAGGGTAAGGTAAATATGTAAGTCCCATGAAAAGAAGCGCTTTGAAAGAAAAGCACAAGACTCCAGCTGTGCTGCCCCGTGTCGTACCACAACCACATGTGACTATTTAAAGTTAAATCAATTAAAATTACAAATTCAGTTCTTCAGTTCACTAGCCACATTGCAAGTACTCATTAGTCCCACATGGTGTGCTGGGCAGTGCATGTATAGAACATTTCCATCACCACAGAAAGATACATTGGACAGAGCTGCTGAACGCCTATCTCAAGGGAAAACTGTACCCAGGCTTGGAGGTGGGGAGACCTGCAAGTCAGGGGAGATGTCTGCAAGGAAAAGGCATTAGAGCTGAGTATCAAAGGACTCAAGGGACTGGCTCACTCATTTTAAGTACAACAAAGGACTCCAGTGTATGAATGAATCGCAGTTGGTGTATATTTTAAAGTATACAGAGTGGGCCCTGGCCAGGTGTGTCCATTGGTTGGAGTGTCATCTCATACACCAAAAGGTCACAGGTTCAATTGCCAGTCAGGGTACATACAGAGGTCGTGGGTCCGATCCTCGGTTAGGGGGCAACTGATTGCTGTTTCTTTCTCATATTTCTCTCTGTCTCTCATCAATAAACCTATCCTTGGGTGAAGATTTTAAAAAAATGAAATATACAGAGTGGGGCAAAAATAGGTTTATAGTTGCTCGTATGGAAATAATATAATAATTAATAAATAATAATACAAGAATAAACCCTGTGTTTTACATGCTCACAACTATAAACCTACTTTTTCCCCACCCTGTAGAAAGCAATACATTATGTGAATGATCGATATATGGAAGTGAAAGCATACAGCCACTTTAGGAATCATATGCACCATCTTCGGGGAAAAGAAGAAGGAAAACAGGATGGGGGGAAGAGGTTTACTTCTATCTGTACTGTTCTCTTTCTTTAAAAATAGATCTGAATCAGTAAATGGTAACTATTTGTCTTTTCTTTATAATATCTCTATAAAAGCTATAACATTTACCTCTATAGAAGAATAGTGAGTTATAGTTTCCTGGTTTTCTTATTTACATAAGTGTCTGGTACCTTTTCCTCTAGTCAGCATTTCATAATTAATATTTTAACAAATTAAAGATAGATCTGGGGTAAGAGTGACCCTGGAACAACTAAAAAGGACAATGTTGCCATGGTTTAAACAGAGTCGATGACCACTTGGCCAGTGATGCTGAAGAGACAGATGGAGAGAAGTGGGTGGACTCCAACAGTAGAGTCAACAGAACATGATCAATTGAATGGAAGACGACAGGGAGAAAGGAGTCTCAAGTTCAGGGGCTGAGAACTGTGTAGATGGCAATGCTATGGCTTTACACTCATGATATTGGAAGACTTACAGAATGGGGTGGGGCGGTGAGAAGAATCAATGACTCAACTCTTGGAAAGGTGAAGTTTCTAATACCTCTGAAATGTTGACATTGAGATGACAGGTAACATGCGGTAGTATGAATAAGGATTTTAACAAAAGGGTCTAGGCTGCAGATATAAGTGTGAGAGTTATTAGTGTATATATAAACAGTAACATATCTTAGGTTTGGATGAAATAACTGTGGATAAAACATGGGGCAAAATATAATCAGGGGCAGTTAAATTGATATAGGATTACATTTCCTTCTTCATGGCACCAGCCATACTACTTTGTTCTATAGTGAATAATATTAAAATAATATAATATTGACAGTTATAATTATTACTTTCTAACTCTTAGAACCAACCTACACATAAAGGTTCTCAAATACTTAAATCAGCAATTTAAAACAGGTGAAGGATTCTTTTTTGGATTTAAATATTGGCTCTGTCGCTTGCATGTAACATGACTTATGATGAATTATTTTACTATTATGATGCTCAATGTCTCCATATATAAAATGAACACCATAAGAATACCCTTCTGACATCATTTTGGTTATGTGAGCTAATGCACACAAATTGGTACATTAATAAGTGCTCACTAAAGTGACATAACTACAGTAATGTTATTTTTATTGCATTGTGAAATCGCATAAGTAGAAAATATCTACCACATATATCCTAGAGCATTCATATACAAGAGATATTTCTAGATGGGATATTAAGTGCAGTAATAGAAGTATCACTATCTCAAGCTTTAAAATGATCAGGTTTTGGTAATTTAATATTTAAACACCAAATTATTGACATTTTGCAGCTAAAGTATTCTAACCCTTCATACATATCAATGGGACTCATTCTGAAATTTTAAAAATATGAAAAATCCCTTATAAGAACAGCAATTCCACTGCTAAGAGTAAAAACCATATTCTTCCTGCCAACTGCTTTTGCTGATAAGATGAAGTAGTTGAAAGAATGGTGGTTAAGGCTGCTTTTTCTGAATGACGCTGGAACATTCCACACCCCTTGCTCCATGCCATTAGTATGCCTGTGTCATGGATGTTAAAGGATTCACACAATAAGAACTGGACTTTTGAATGCAACATTTGGACAGCTTGAGATAAAAGATGGGAATGGCCATAAACCCTAAGTTATTATTGTTAACAGGCCACCTTTAGAACATACATATGGACCTCTTTATCTTACTTGCTTGCAAAACGACTTTCACAAAACTCAGAATATTACATTTATTTTGCATATTTCATTAAGCTTGAAATTAGTTATCTTTTGTTCTCCTGTTTCTATAAAGGAAACAATACCTGTGCATGATGATTCTGCTTTTAAAGGTCCATCGAAAATCTTATGGAATAAGTTAGTATCATAAGATCAATGAAAAAAATTTTTAAATAAGTTAATTTCTTTTTCAAGAGCTCCAATGAATTTTTATTATCATTCTATAGCTGCCTAGTCATGAGAATTTTTTTTTTACAGATTAAAACATCCTCTGTCTTCTCCTAAAAATATGAGGAAGATTTTTATGAAAGCCCTTCCTCTCCACCGGAGAGGGGCCCCAGGATACACCCATGCGAGCTCTCAGGGCTGTCATACCAAGGTGTTTCCCAGCCATGCTTTCATCCCACCCCAGCGATTCCTCAGGCATTTGTGTAGATGTCTTAGGCTGTCATCCCCAAGAAATAGGACCTGAGACAAGTATTATATCAGGGCAGCAACTGCTGGAAGCACTGGTAGGAGAGCAGAGAAGTGAGACAGGGAAGGGGAGGAACCGGTGCTGTCTGGGTCACTGGGTAGATTCCTGCAATGGGCAACTGGGTCCCACCCCAGCCTGAGACTACTGGACATGGTGTAGAACATGCCACAGAGTTGTCCCACCTCAGGGACAAGGAAGCTGGCATATTCATCTTCCCAATCAACTGCTTGGCACTCATGGCCAGCCCAGGGCACGAACAAGTCCGATAAAGCCCTCACACCTCTAGAGAGTTAGTACGCATTTGTGGTAGAAGGATTCTGGGAAGTATATCAGTTTCCTGTTGTCACAAACTTACTGGCTTAAAACAAGACAGATATTGTCTTATCATTTTGGAGATCAGAAGTTTAAAATTTGTTGCATTCCTCCTGGAAACTCAAGGGAAGAATCTGTTCCCTTGCTTTTTCCAGCTTCTAGAAGCCACCTGGATCCCTTGGTTCAGAGCCTCCCCTTCCACCTTCAAAGCCAGCAGCATAACATCTCCATCTTCTACTCCTATGACCATATCTCTCTTCCTCTGATTCTCACCCCCCTTATTCTTTCCTGTAAGAACCTGTGTGATTACATTGGGCCCAGGCAAAGAATCCAGGATAATTCCCCCATCTCTAGATACTTAACCGAATCATATCGGCAAAGTCCCTTTTTCCACGTAAGGTAACATAGTCAGATTGTGGGGATTAGGACTGGGACATCTTGGAGGAACAACTGTTCTATACCTACCACAGGGGATGCAAAAAAATATTGCTGAGTCTTCAAGTACTTTATGGAAATGAAAAATAGGTGCTGCATAAAAAACTGCTACTTTTATTCAACTGATAAAGACTGAGATCCTTTGATTCAAAACCCTAATACACATAATGTCAAAGGGGCACATCTAGTTGTTATTTTAGCATTAGAGTTAACCTGTTTTGAGGCCCAGGGTGACAGAGGAAAATAGAACGCCTGCATTTCAATTTCTTGTCAGTTTCATGGGGGAACAAAAAGCTCGAGACAATCACATCTTATTTTCAGGGCCCATCTATTTTCAAGAAGTTTCGTCAAAAGCAAAAATGTGTTTTCTTGGGAAATGTTGCTGTTCTGTTCATGAAAACAAAAACAGCAAGTGTCCACACAGGTGCTGGGAAACTCAGGGAGATGAAAACCAAAGTAAATACTTGCCTGCCATGATGGGCTTCTGCAGGAGGAACCCATAGCTTCAAAGCCAGGAAAACTTAACACTTGCCATAAGATTGAATAAAGGAGGAGGGGAAAAAACCCTGCAAGGATCGCCAACAAAAAGGGATGCTATCCTTTGCTGTTCTTTCTCTCTCTTTTTAAATGGGGCTTTGAGAGAATGATTTTCATTCTTTTTAAATTTCAGAGTAATTTATTGAGTACCTCAGACAAATGCAGGTCTTATGCTAGATGTGGAAATTCAGAGGTAAATAAAAGTTAGGTTCTATGCTCAGGTTGATCAGTCCAGTTAAAGTTTAAGTAGATATAGGTAACCAAAGAATTTCAGTACATTATACTTCCAATTTGTGGAAGACGGAATTTTTTTGTCCCCAGGGCTTCACTCAGCTGAGGGCATATTGTATATCTACATCCTTACCAAATCCTCTTGAAGGCCAGGGTGACTTCCCTGAGCACATGACTTTGAGTCTGGCTATGTGACTTGCTTTGTGAGTGGACATGATGTAAGGAGAGGCTGGAAGTGCATTTGCTCTGTTGACCATGTCCTTTCTTAGTCTGGCACACTGCCATGAGATGTCCATGTCCCATGTAGATACTGCCCCATTCATCCTGGGTCCTTGAACGAGATATGTTGAGTTCACTGCAGGCCCTGCGTAGCCTCTGGTGCACAGAAGTTGAGAGGCATGACAAACAGAACTGGATTCAACCTGGATCCTGGGACTTGAGGCCTGAGATCAAGAGCCTGGAACATAGAGTCTGCATACCAGCCTAACCCAGCTCAGATACACCCAAACCACGGACCTGTGAGCACTAGAATAAATGATTATTGTTCAAAGTCACTGCGTTTGGGGGCGGTTTGTTATAAAAGCATTATTGTGACAATAGCTGACTATTACACTGTTACAAAAGCAGTGGACAGGGGATTCCAATACATGGAAGAAAGAAAAACTAACGTTCAATACTTAGTCCAAGAGGTAGCTGAGAAACAAAAAGAAGAAGACACAAAACTAGAACAGAAAAGAAGTAATCTTCCCACAGTAATGCCCTCCCTTCTTTAATTAACAGAGGCAAAATGAGGAAGTCTTCCAAGTGCTAGGTCACCCTGGGCACTGCTGACATGACATGCAAGTCCAGACATAGTCATGACCTGTGCTCTTTGGGGCCTCTCAGGGTGACCTCCTGCCTCCCACCTCTGCTCTGAGTCCCAAAGGCCTTTTATAGAAGTGGATTGGAAAGAATTCCAATCTACAAAGCTATACTTAAAGAAAGGCAAAAGTCATCGCTGTTCAAATGTTTGCCCTCTTCTCCGTATGAAGCTTGACAAAAATGACTCGAAATGAGAGGACTAGTTTGCTATAGCAATATGAATCCCAGTGTTAGGCACAGATATGCGATCAGACATTGTTGTTGCAATGAAAACTTATCTCTCTGGATTCACTAGCCACATTCTAAAATGTGGGAACTAAGATGGCAACTACTAACAGAGAAAATGTTGTAGTCCTATGATTGAATATAATTTCAGGGAGAAAACTGGAACTCTGCTCCAAAGACTCCTCAAAACACAGCATCTAGGGACCTAGGATCCTTTTATAGGTTTTCTGTTGATTCAATATCTAAGTTTTTCAGTGAGACAGGAATATAAAAATTCTTCCCAGGTAATACTTATGAAACACCTTCATCAAATGCACATTGCAAATACATTTGAAAAATAAGTAAAGATGTCTATGTTAAGGTCTGCGTGCACATATGAAGATGAGAGAATACATACATATTAAAGTCAATCTATGCGCTAAGATCTCTGAAATATGTTTCTATCCTAAGAGTCAAGTCCTTTCAAGCTCAAATTATAGTTTGTGTGTATGTTTGATGCCTCTAGATCACTAGCTTTTATCGCTTCAGAGCAAGGTAGACATTAAGAAAGTCTCCTCTATGCTTTCCCCAAACACACACACACACACACATACACAAGCAAGCTGGCCAAGAAGTGGAAACAAAGTGCTGGAGAAGCTCAGCTCAGTTAGCCATTTTCCCTGCACCTTCCCAGACCTGCGCCAGGAGGCTGCATGTTTATCAAGTTAATCACACTTCAGAAAAAACGTGTTAAGGCTTGTCCTGTCTTATCAAACCTCCTAGCTCAGGTTCTGAAAGATGCGCAGTACGCGTGAGTGGAGAAGGTGTCATTGTGCAAGGGTTGTAATCAAATATGCCACAGCCTTCGTCTAGAATTGAGTTGTCTCATAAGGGTGGCTTATACAACCCCTTCTTTTGTTCTATCCATTCCTCCTTCAGATAACTTCTTTGTAGCTTCGACTGAGACCTTCAAGAGGAGCCTTCCTTATTTAATCTAGCAGCTGACCACAGACCATACCAACTAGCAGAAAAATAGGAACAGCAGAATTGACTCGGCCTGAATTGACGAAAACTCTGGGAGGAAAAGTGTTTTTTTCTTTCTTTTTTTTTTTTTGTCTTTGTGTCTTACAAGAAATATAAAAGTTGAAAATCCAAAGATGACCTGGGTTATGAAGGGCACCCTGGGAAAGTTCAGGAGACCAGCCAAACTCATTTCATATGACTCAGTATGTAGGGGGGCGACACCTTTGTGCCCTTCCTCACTCCGGTTCTTTGCTTAAGAATGAAAACATAGATACAGTATTCCCTCGCTTATCGTGGGCATTACATTCCAGACTCCCCCACGAAGTGGGAACCTTACATTTATTCTACATTCTTAAACCTACGTAACTTTAACAACATATGTATACAGTACCGCAAAATCCTGCGATAGTATAGCAAAAAATCCGCGATAAATAATTAATATAGTATTTAAAAAACTCCACGATACAGTGAGGCCGCGATAAGTTGAACAGAGATATAGAGAGGGACTACTGTATCTCTATCATGAGAGGTGGGACCAGAGCCCTAGGGCTATTAAAATGATTTGTGTAACCTCAGACAATTGTCTTTGAAAGTATTATAGCATATCTTTGCACTGGAATCATCAGGGACTAGTTTCAATGGAAGTAAATAGAACCGAATACTCAGGGAGCACATTTGTGGGGTTAGAACCTTGTCATTGGAGGGCCAGTCTGAGATCCGGCCATGAAGAGGTGGATTCGCTCTCTAACACCTTCTGTCCCCTCTCAGCACAATTGCTCATTCCTCCACGTGCCCTCCCTTTCTAGAAAGCCAGATCCAGGCAGCTCCCTCCACCTTCCTGCTCTCGGGGATTTCTCTCCAAATTTTTCTTCTTTTAACTAGTTCTATAAAATGTGTCCCTAAATGAAATGCACCAGGGTCTTCCTCCCTCATTACCTTCCTATTCTGCATTTTGTACTTAATCCTTCCCACTACCAATCCTCACTTAAAACCACCCTGCGAGAGGCCACGGTGCAAAGGACCCGCAGACCCTAAACCTCAATCTGAATCTTACTGCGCCACCCAGTGGCCATGTGGTCCTAGGCAACTCACCTTGGGAAGGGGCACTTTCTCAGTTGAAATATCAGGATCACCAGTTTTGCCTAAGGATTATTTGAGGATAAAGTGAAATAATACATGTGGAATTGTTTTGTAAAGTGTCGAATACAAATTTCTAGTTATTTCAACTAGAAGATTCCCTTTTTATTGCCAGTTTAGGTTGGGAATTTCTCCTATTTGAAAATGTAAGTACATCGAACACTGCTTCTGAGCCACTCCCACCCACCTGTCCATCTGCTGCCATCCAGGGTTTAGCTCAGATCAAGATTCTGGAACAGATCAAAGTCCCTAAGTGACAAAGACAAACCAGTAAATTGACTGACATTAGAAACTGGGAAAAACCACCAGGTGGCCCTGAATTGAGCAATAAATCCAAAAACAATGTAAATTTAAAGGATTAGAGATTTGAGGATCCAGAAGACAAAACAACCGACTGAAACAATGCACCTTGGAAAAAGAGTCTCAAACAGAGCCTTGTGTGTCTAAGACTAGCCCCAAGACCTTGTTTCCTTAAGGACATCAGACTGGAAACTTATTTAGATGGTGCTGTGGATGTTCTGTAAAAGTAAGAAAAAGAATGAATTTTTATTTAGAAGAAGTACAATTTTGTAACTTTGTTCTGAATATGTTTTCCACCCTGAGATGCCTTACCCATCAGGGAAATATTGTACTTTTAACAGCTGGCTGAGATTGTGATGGAAAATTTGTATAAAGCTGAGGCTCTGAGCAGACCTCAGGGATAAAGTTATATCCCCAAAGCTGTAGTTTAATCAATTTTTATTTCTTGTCTGGTGGTTATGGATGCAACTAGCCATGAATACAAAGAGGCTTCTGTTTGAATGGGCTTCTGGCATTGTCTCACAGAACACTTTTCTTTTAGAAAACAATGGCTGTAGCACTGGCCACTCACACAGAATGTATCCAGCCATGGCCTTAGCTATTCAACATCAAGTCAAAGGGAGATGCTTCTGAAGATCTCTCCACACACGTGTTCAATCGTGTTTGCTGCTTTGACACATGATCTTTGACCGAGTGAGCAGAACTGCTTTGAAGGACACCAACACTGCTCTCTTACCATGGCCCTGGGTTTGGGGCTTCCAGGGGAACACAGTTGTAAGTGCTTTGGAATCACCAGGGAACTCCCCGACAGGAGGGCTAGAAGTCAATAAATAATTTGGCTTCTGGTTTATAGGTTGGAAATATGAGACTGAAGACTTTTTTTGATCAGGGGATCATAGCAAGTCATTTGCAAGGGAACTGAATAGTGTATCTTTCATGAAGGGAAATAGAAATGTTTTCAGGTAAAAATGCTCTTATGGTCTATTTGGATGAAAAGTCCATTTTCCTTCTCTCTAACCAAGATATTTGTTTAAAGTTCTAGCAGTGATTTTAGTATTTAAGCCCTCCCCCAACATGTGAGCTGATGGACTCTAAACACCGCAAAAACACTTATCTAGGGACCCTAAACATCCACATAATATCTTAACCTTAATTCTGGATGATTTCAAATCATTTATCTTCACTTTATAGATATAGAAAAGCACAAAAAGGATAGGTAGTACAGCAATCAACGGAACGAGAACAAAGCCACCTCGTATTTTGCAGACAATTTCTGTTGAGGATGATATTGGGGCTAAGTTATAGGTAAATCAAGTGAAGATGAGAAGTGTCAACTACCCCATCAACCTGCTCATTTCCTTTACAGAGTAAAATGTGCCCCTGGGCTAACCGGAAATTTATTAGTAGCTATGTGCCAGGTATTGAAGAATTAACAAAAAAAGTCACTGTTCTCAAGAAATGTACAGCCGAGTGGACAGTGTTAATTGTGCCTCATCTGTAAAGTAGGGATAATACAACCTGCTATAAAGGTGTGATATGAAGATAAAATAAAACAATGTGGCATGTAACTGAAATAAAATAGTATGAATAAATACAATAATGTGACATATAATACTAACATGAAATCTTGTAAATTATTTAGCTTAACAAGCTTAACACTTAACAATATCAGCTATCATTCCTGCCTGTGGGCGCTATTATGAAGAACCTTAGCTGGCATTACAGAATGGATTACGCACGGAGAGGTTAGGAGTTCATTTTCTGCAAGGAGAATCTGCACTTGGCTCATTCATGTGAACTTGTGATTACTGTTGAGAGAAGTCACTGGGTTAACATTATTTACACTGAAGTAAGTTCCAGCCAGGTGTAAAGGATTACATGTAAAACCAACTGACAAACAGACCCCAAAAGAACTGGAAAAGGACTAGAAAACTTAAGTGTATATTTTTATATTCTTTGGGTAGGGAAAGTATTCCTAAATATGACATTAAACTCCAGGAGTAAATATTTAAATAAAGATAAATTTGCCCTTATAAAATTGTAACACTGCCACATGGCCCAAAATTATTAATATTAAAAGACAAGTGACAAACAAGAAAAATATGTATTTGTGGCACATATAAGAGACAAACTCCTTTCAAATCAAGAAGATAAAGATAGCCAACTTAATAGAAAAATCATGAAGGACCTGAACACACAATTTTCAAAAGAAAAGAAAAAAACCAAGAGACCAGTAGCATTTGAAAAAGTAGTTAAGTTCATTAACAACTAACAAATTTGAAATAACAATAAAAAAGTAGAAAGCCATATATCAAAAAGTTTGGCAAAGCTTAAAATGTGGAAAATACCCATGGGCTGTTCAAGAGTGTTGAACTACAGGCTTTCACATATCCTTGAAAGGAATGCAAATTCATATAACCTTTAGTAAGTCATGTTGGCAACATGTATATTCCCTTCGTGGCATAGTATTTGACCAAGAAATTGTCCTTCTAGGTATTTGACCTATAGTAATGTTTGGACTGATGCAAAACATAGAGTTTCTTGGATATTCACTGCTACTATAATAGATAAAACTGGGAATACACCAAATGTCCAACATTAGGATATTTGTTTAATAAATTGTGGTACATCTATTTTCAGGGTTTCTCTACCTCTGCACTGCTGACACTTGAGCTGAATTCTTCTTGTTTGTTTGTTTGTTTTATTTTGTTCATTATGGGCCGGATCACTGTTGACTTTGAGGGCTGTCCTGTGCGTTGTATGATACTGAGCAGCATCCCTGGCCTCTGCCCCTTATAGGCCATTAGCACCTTCTGCCCAATTGTGACAAATAAAAGTGACCCCAGATGTTTCCAACTGTCCCCTTAGGAGCAAAATTGCCCCCTCACCATGTAAGGAACGACTGATTTAAGTAAATATAATGTGATATTTTAAAAGAATGTATCAGGGCCACACATGCTAACATGGAAAGACAAACATGGTGTATTATTAAATTAGATAAATGATGGCTAAGTATTATGTGCTGTGTAATATGACTTGCATAAAAAAAGAATCTTACGTAATTATCTGTGCAAAATGCTAAATGTCCCTAGAAGAAAACCTGGGAGCATCCTAGTAAATCGTTAGTTAACAATGACTACCCTGAACCACTAATTCTGGCTATGGAAGAATGTCTGTGTTTAATATGAGCAAGTCACGTGACCTCTCTGATTCTCAGCCTCTCTCATCTCCACACAATGCCATTCGAATGAGAAAGGATTTTGATGAGGAAGAGATTCAGGATGACAGCTAAGGGCAGGGGAGGTTAAGGGGTGAAGGGATTGAGCAAAAAGGAAAAAGGGCTCATGGACATGATTGTGGCAGGGGGATAAAAGGGGGCTAAACTGTAATGGAAAAAAATACAATAAAAAGTTTTAAAAACAACACTCATTTTGTTAAAGTATTCTGTCTCAGAAATGGGTTTGACTTTGGCTTTGAGACCACCGTTTTTAAGCTTTTGCAAACTAGATGCACAATCATCTCTAGAAGATTTCTTTGTGAGTGTGAAATACTTATTTCAGAACTCATTACATGATATTAAGTTCACCCTTCACCCCCTCTCCCCAGTGCCCTGGTTTCCCCTCTGCTGTATTTATTTACTTGATATTTCTCTTTGTTGCAATTCATTTATTTTTGCACTAATCTTTCTTTAAAAAACAAAGAAAATGTGATCTTGAAACTTTGGAGAGACAAGCCATTTGAAACATAATGATTTCTAGTGTGTGTGTTGTTTTGTTTGTTTGTTTGTTTGTTTTATGTTTTTTTCTCCTACACTGATATACATTTTATGGGCTATAAAGAAAAATAATTTTCCAGCCTCCTGTTGCTTAAAAATAAGTAATCATGATCAAAGTTCTTAGAATTTAAAATGTCTAAAGTTCAGAGAAGGATGGAAGTTGAGCAGCAAATATAAATTGTCCTTGATGATCTATCTCTAAATGAAAATAGAGAGGGTGATCACATTAGCTAATTCTCTGAATCTTCAGTGTCAAGTTAAAGAATTTATTTGACTGAGAGATTTCTTTACCAGGAGACCCCACCTGTGGTGGAATGGACAAAATTAACTGTTACGCTTCATTTGTTTTCATTACCCACAAAACAGCATGCCTCCAAGATCAAACAGATTTCATTCTTTTCTTCCTAATGTAGAGATGGCAAGTGTCAGTGAGAAGAGAAAAATCTTTGTCTTGCAGGCCAGACAGCCTGCATGCAATAAGGTGAGGAGCGCATTGGATTTGGGATTTTAGCACAGATTCGATAATATGATTGCATTTAAAGGAGAAATTGTTCAAGACATATCACATACTTCTAGAAAATGTCAAATGTGGAAGAGGCAGTCCTAAAAATGATGGAAGATTCGCTTATTGGGTAGAAGGAGATTACACAAAACCCCCAATTGTGTTCAAACCAGTAGAGCTATATTATATTCTACTGAATGACATGCTCTTTATATAACCAATTTGGAATTAATTCCAGAGTGCCTTCCTTCAGTAAGTTCTGTCATTTCATAAAAGAAGCAACTCTAAATCATTCAAAAGTGATTCATAAAATAACTAGCACAAAGTACATTTTTACTAAGAGTAGCTACCTTAAAAAATTACCCAGCATTCAAGGGTCAGCATGGCTAAAAGGCCACTTACACAGTGACAGATTCCAAATCTTTGCCTCCATCCCAGTTATTCTCCCAGCCACTTGTTTATCTTCCCCCACTCCCCAGTTCCTCTGCAGCATTGAACTTCCCATTGAAATCCTGTCTGTTCACTCCTCTGCAGTCTCCTCATCTGCCCGAGTGGGGCTTTTTCCCCATCAGTTCAACTCTATTTTTTAAACTTCCTAGTCCTCAAAATGTATGATCTGATGGTGGCACCTGAGTCTCTTCCCAGAGCTGCCATGAGTTTATCATAATTCTTCCAATTCTTCTGACACATCAAAGAAATTTTCAAGTGTAGAAAAGGGTGAAGTGTGCCATCCTAACACAGAAGTGACAGATTAGTGTTGTGCTTAGTGCTCTGTTTCATAGAACACACAAAGTCAATTGTTCTTCCTTACTCCCCATAAACTTACAGAGCTATGGTGGGCATGTCCTATGTATGTTTGAATATTTAGAATCTCCCTCTTGTTCATTGATTTTTTTTTATCCTTTTTTTACTCCTGTATGAAAAATTTGAAATCCACTATAATATATTAATTCTGAAATTCTTATCACCAGGAAAAAAGTCATCTTTTTAGATTAATAATGTGCACAACCCTAATGATATTTTTCTATTAATCTTTAGCAAACCATGAAATTTAATCTCCTCAGTGTGATAAACTTATGGAATTGGTGAACTCTGGCTGTGGGGCCACGTAACAAGCCATATGCCTCAATAACACATTATTCTATGTCAAGGGTTTCATATTAATTTCTGAAGTACTTGGGTTAATAATATTTCATTAAGAAACCCTTACCAAATGCAAAGTGTTCACTTTCATGGAGGGATTTAATGGGAACTTAATGGGTTTATTCTATTACTTTGTTCATTTAAAAATATTCCTTAATTAGATATTATTATTAATGGACCTATTATGCACATTTGAAGGAGTCTCTCCAATTACTCAGAATTTAATCATGAAAATTTATCAAATCAGATGGAAAAAACAAAAACAAAAACAGTTACGTATTTAGATAAGAACCCACAAATCTGAGACGTGCTGTAAATGAACAGCTGAGGTCTAATAAGGAGGGGAGTTCCTCAAATATACTTGAAAAACTGATCATCCCCAAATTCTTATATGAGTTTGGTTATTCATTCATTTATTAAACAAACATTTATTCATTACTAATAATGTGTGAGCTACAGTGATAAAAATGGAAGAATTTCAGAATCAAATGAAAGTACAAATAGGCAATTACACCAGTAACTACAGTAGAGTGTTGTGTGGGCTAAAATAAAGGTAAGAACAGTATGCCATGGAGCAAAGAACGGAAACTCACCTGACTTGAATGAAAAGGCATTATACAGAAGGTGACATTTGAGCTGTCCTTTAGAAAAGATTTTATTCACTTATTTTTAGAGAGAGGGGAAGGGAGGGAGAAAGAGAGGGAGAGAAACATCCATGTGTGATTGCCCCTTGCACGCCCCCAACAGGGGACCTGGCCCACAACCCAGGCATGTGCCCTGACTGGGCATCAAACCAGCGACCCTTTGGTTCACAGGCTGGCGCTCAATCCGCTGAGCCACACCAGCCAGGGCAGAGCTGAGTCTTAAAAGTTGACAACACTATACAGGCACATGAGGAGGAAAAGTTATCATAGGCAAAGTAAATACTCAAACATGGAACACTGTGTTTCAGGAGGTCATGGTGCACAAGGGGGATATTGTGAATAACTTGAATTAATGTAGTGACAATGAGAATAAAGAGAAGAGGATTAATTAAACTATTTCAGAGAGCTTGACCTGCCTTAGATAACTGATCATATGCATAATGGGTTGATGGAGAGGTCGTTTACCAGATTTCTTTCTGTTTTTCCTTTTTTAAAAATTTTATTCTTGCTTATTCTATTACAGTTGTCCCCATGCTTACTCCTTTGCCCTCCTCTGTCCCACCCCATCTCCCACTCCCACAGTCCATCCCCACCCTGTTATCCATGTCCGTGGGTCATTCACACACATTGTTTGACTGTTCCCTTCCCCTTCTTTCCACCCTTCACCCGGACCCCCTTTTCTCTGGCAGCTGTCAGTCTGCTCCATGTTTCCATGTCTCTGGTTCTGTTTTGCTCGTTACTTTATTTTGTTCATTAGATTCCTCTTATAGGTGAGATCATATGGTATTTGTCTTTCACCACCTGGCTTACTTCACTTAGTATAATATTCTCCAGTTCCATCCATGCTGTCGCAAAGGGTAGGAATTCCTTCTTCTTTCTGCTACATAGTATTCCACTGTGTAGAGGAACAAGTTTTTTTAATCCATTCACCTACTGATTGGCACTTAGGCTGTTTCCAACGCTTAGCTAGTGTAAATAGTGCTACATAAGTTCTTTTGAATTGGTGTTTCAGGATTCTTATAGTATATTCCCAACAGTGGAATCACTGTGTCATAAGGCTCTCCATTTTTAATTTTTTGAGGAAATCCCCTACTGTTTTCCATTTACCAGATTTCTGATTTGGGTGACTGTGTGTGGTGGTTACTTCTGCCCATACAGGGAATACAGAACTAAGAATGAGTTTGTGGGGGTTGGGGTGTCATGGACTATGATGACAACCATCTTTGACAGGTTTTTCTAGGGAAATCTCTAGGAAATCCAGATGGACCATGCAGCTACATATTTGACAATCTGGAAAGAGATCTGTACTGAAGATAATAGAGTTGGGATTATTATTTTACTTCAGGGTATCTCCTGATGAAACCAAATTGTCAGAAGAGGTACAAATTTATTTTGTTGTTGGGGAGAAATATGCTGTTTTCAAAATTAGTGTCTGGTATCATCACCTGCCATAAGACATGTTGACTTCATGTGTAACTGAAGATTGATCACCTGAGAAATGGTCAACAGGTGATCATAACATTGGGAGTTAAAGCACAAATGATATACATGAATGGTCATAGCTGTATTGTTCATAATAGCCACAAAGTGTAAATAATCTAAAATTCATTAGCTGAGACATGGATAAACAGAATAAGTTCTATACACACAACAATATTATTCTACAATAAAAAGGAATAAAGTCCTGATTTATGCTATAGCAGGGATGAACCTTGAAAGCATGCTAAGTGAAGGAAGCCAGTCACAAAAGACCACATATTGTATAATGCCATTTATAGGAAATGTCTAGAACAGGCAAATCTATAGAGACAGAATGTAGATTAGAGGTTGCCTAGGGTGGGTAGGGGATGGGGAGAAACAAAAGTCAACTGCTAAAAGATGTGGGATTTCTTTTGAGAGTGATGAAATGTAAAATCAAATTTAAAATCGATCGTGGTGACGGTTGTACAACTCTGTGAATGTACTAAAGGCTATTGAATTCTAAAGTTTAAATGGGTGAATTGTATGTAAGTGAATTACATTTCAATGAAGTTATAACAAAAGAATTTTATAGCCTTATTTCACAAATATTTCAGTAACTATTGAGAGCCTACAAAATGCAAATAATGTCTATATGATGAATTATAAAATAAGAAAAACAAGTTTCAGAGTAATGCATATCTTAAGAACCTACTTTATAAAAATGAATACCAGGGAAAGCTCTATATATGTGTGTTTATGTTTGTGTAAGCATGTAAAATTCATGAAAGGATAAACACATTGCTTTAAACAAAAGAATAGGAATGGGGGATAAAGTGGACTATTAGATTTCTAAAATACATGTCTGGATATTTTTCTATTCTTAACATGAGGAGATTATACGTTTACATTTTATTTTATTTTTATATTTATTAAATTTATTGAGGTGACATTGGTTAATAAGGTTATATAGGT
This sequence comes from Furipterus horrens, assembly GCF_987537825.1. Lineage (NCBI taxonomy): Eukaryota > Metazoa > Chordata > Mammalia > Chiroptera > Furipteridae > Furipterus > Furipterus horrens. Next base: position 112,240,724 of record NW_028327187.1, on the reverse strand, counting down.
TTTGCCTGGCTGGTGTGGCTCAGTGGATTGAGTACCGGCCTGGGAACCAAAGGGTTGCTGGTTCAATTCCCAGTCAGGGCACATGCCTGGGTTGCGGGCCAGGTCCTCAGTAGGGGGCGTGCGAGAGATAATCATACATTGATGATTCTCTCCCTCTCTTTCTCCCTCAGTTCCCCTCTCTCTAAAAATAAATAAATAATCTTTAAAAAAATATTATATAGGTTTTAAGCATACATTTCTATGATACATGATCTGTATATTGCATTGTGTGCCCACCACCCAAAGTCAAATCTTCTTCCATCACCATATATTTGACCCCCTTTATCCTTTTACTACCTACCCAATACCAGTCCCTCTGGTAACCACCATACCATTCTCTGTGTCTATGAGTTTTTGTTTCTCTTGCTTGTTCACTTGTTGCTTTCAGTTTTATATCCCACACGAGTGAGATCATATGGTCCTTAACATTTTCTGACTGACTGATTTTGCTCAGCATGATATTCTCAAGATTCATTCATGTTGTAGCAAATGGCAGTATTTCATTTTTCTAATTGCTGAGTAGTACTTCATGGTATGTATGTACCACATGTTCTTCATCTAGTCCTCTATCAAAGGGCACATTGGTTGTTTCCATGTATTGGCCACTGTACATAATGCTGCAATGAACATAGGAATGCATATATCTTTGCAAATAAATGTTTTAAAAAAATTTAGGTAGATACCCAGAAAAGAGGTTGCTGGGTCATATGGTAACTCTATACTTAATTTTTAAGGAACCTCAATACCATTTTCTATAGTGGCTGTAATAGTTTATATTCCCACCAGTAGTGAATGAAGGTATTTTTTTTTTCTCCACAACCTAAATTAACTGCATTTCTACATACTAAAAATGAAATTTCAGAAAAATAGATTTTTAAAAATTCATTTTGCAATTGCAACAAAAATAGTAAAATACCTAGGAATACACTTAACAAAGGATGAGAAGTACCTACATACTGAAAACTACAAGACATTAAAAGATTTGGAAGAGCCACAATGAAATGGGAAGATATTCTGTGTTCATGGATTGGAAGAATTAGCATAGTTAAAATGTCCATATTACCCAAAGCAATATGCAGATTTAATGCAATCCCCATCAAAATCCCAATGACATTTTTAAAAGAAATAGGGTTCCTAGCCAGAAGCAAGGAAGAAGAACCTTGGTAGAAACTGGGTGCTTCAGGCTAGGCCAACATGGAAGATTATAGAATGGAAAAGTCAAAGACCATGAGGAACAAACCAAGTCTGTGAAGTAGCATAGAATGTATGAGGATCTTGGGCAACAGGAAGTTCATCTTAAATGGGCTATAGCTTTGGGGGCTGTTTGAGTATAGTACAGTTGTCCCCCTGTGTCCACAGAGGTGGAGAGCTGACTGTATGCCTTGTTCTATGCCATTTTATATAAGGAACTTGAACATCTGCTCATTTTAGTAGCTGTGGGGGGAGGGTCTGGAACTACTGCCCTGAGGATATTGAAGTGTAGGGCCATTTTCAATAGAAGCAACATGGCTGGAGCGTCAGTGAAGCGATTTAATCCCATGCCCTACTAGATGGAGGTGAACATCAATAGGGAGTTTGTAGTAAAGTTCCAGCTAGTCCTGGCTGGGATTCATAGTGTGGCTATGTCTTCTGGGCTATTGGCCCTCCACACAATGGTAGGCTGCAACCAGCTTGTATTGGCTTGCAGAGAGCTAACTTTGCACATCTCTTTCCAATTCCACATTCACTGATGTCACATTGGTAGTTCGTAATCATCCATGGTGGGAGCATTTATACCACAGAAAACGGTAAATGCTCCAAATCAGGGCATTATTTTTTATTTTAAAGAGCCAGTTGTTAAATATTTACAACTGACTCTAGATATTAACATGGATGGGAAATGGAGAGGGAAGTGATGAAGAAGTTTTGAGCTTCTGGCAGTGGAGATAGATGGGATTAAGAGGCAAGAAGGATAGTATGACATCGATTCCCCAATCTGACCTAAGCAAGGTGATTTGAATCAAATAGAGAGGATTCTACACAGCAGGAACATTGTGAAATAGCAGCACCAGTTGGGTATCCAAGTTGTGACCTGAAGCAGGAAGGAAGTATTTTTAATTTAATTTATTGGGGCGATATTGGTTAATAAAATTATATAGGTTTCAGGGGGTAAAATTCTATAATATGCCATCTGTATATTGTTTTGTGTGTTTACCACCCCAAATCAAGTCTGCTCTCATCACCATTAATCCCCTCTTTAGCCTTTCTACCTCCTCTGCCTCCCTTTCCTGTTGTAATCACCATGGAGGGAGTATTTTTGTTAAGTGTGTGTTTTTTTTTATTATTTTGTAGAAGATGGCTTCAAGAGTACAGTGAGGACTGAAGGAAACTCCAAATATGGGAATACTTCTGACAGAGAACACTGGTAGCAATGCAAGTGTCTGAGTGCATTTCTTAAAAGCTACAGCTGAAGACCAGGTAGGCTCATTCATGAGACTACATGAAATTGTCCTTGTGGATTCTCAGACATAAACAAAATTGAGTTAGGGAAAGGCTGAAGATATGGTGTTAGCAGATGGGGATCATGATCCAGCTAACACTTAGGCATTAATAATAATGTTACCTCATTTGTGCCTCTGCTTATGAGAACTAAGGAACTTTGCGTTATGGTAATCTTGTCTGCCCCACCAGATTTGGTTCAGACTGTGATGAGCTAGAGCCCAGAGATTTGATTCACACTTAGCTGTGTGAGAGACAGACTTCTAAGATGACCCTTGATGATTTCCACCTTCTGGTATTCACACTCTTGCATAATCCCTTCCTGTTCAGCATGGGCATGCTCTACTGACTTGCTCCTAATAAACAGAATATGGTAATATCATGGGATGTCACATCAGTGATAAAGTTATGAAAGACCATGACTCCATCTTGCTAGTAGACTATCTTTATTGTCTTTTTAGCTTGTACACTTTAATAAAGCAAGCTGCCATGTTGGAGAGGCCCACATTACAAGGAAATGAGGGAAGCCTCCAGCCAACAGCCAGCAGGAAACTGACCCCTCAATTCAACAGCGTTTGGGTGAATGAGTCCTGACAATAATCATGTGAGTGAACTTGAAAGTAGATATTCCCCTAGTTGAGCATCATATGAGACCATAGCTTAATCAACACCTCCACCTCAGTGTTGTAAGAGTCTTAGAGCCAGCAGACCCACACACCTAAGCTATGCCTGAATTTATGACCCACATAAACTTCGAGATAATAAATGTGTGTTGTTTTAAGCTGCCAAATTTTGCGGTAAAGTGTTATGCAGTAATACAGGCTGGGAGGCCACCAATGTTTGTGTATTCAGTTTCAGGTTGGTGCTAACACTCAATCATAAATTCTACTGCAGAAAAATAAAAAAGATAGTTACAAAATGGCAGGCTATTAACAAAAATAATACCCAAAGGTATAAAGAGACACAGTGACAAGCAGATCGACTTTGTAAAGTCAGGTAAATCTAATTTTAAATTCTGGTTGTCAGGCATAAGGCAAGGCCAAGGCCTGACAGATCTGGCCAGGAAAGTAACAAGAACGTTTTTAAAATTCAGACAATTTATTACATAGATACTGAAAGGGAGAATAGCCAAAGATGTCTGCTCCGCATGGCCTTTACACAGGGAAACACTGAATTAAAAGGGGCTAGATGACTGCAATATCAATGATTAGACATTTTCATGTCTGTAACCAAGAATCCTTTTGCGTTGCTATCAGTTACCTACAAGTTAGAGTTGTAAAATAGCTCCCATGGAATCAGAAGCAAATAAAGAGGGAAGGTATATGGATTTACACTGAAACACATTTTTTTCTTAAACCACTATTCCAAGTGCTGTGAAGGTATTAATTAATTCAAGATTCACAATAATGATGTAAGAGTGGCAATATTATTATCAGCATTTTGTAAAGAGAAATTTAAGACACCCAGATGTTAAACTGAGTTATTCAAGGTCACATAGAGTAAATGGTATGGCCAGGCTTCAAACTGGGTCTATGCTCTTAGCCACTGTGTTCTCCTGCCTCTTTGTAGTAAGCCAATTAATTTGGTCGGACAAAGGTCCTAAGGATGAAACTATGGAAAAAGGGAAACTCCTGACTTTTGTCGTCAGGAGTTCCAGAGAACCAAGAAAGAACGAAATTTAGATGATTAGATGGTTCTTTATCTTCCAGAAGCTGCTATGTTTGTTGTCATCTATGAAGGAGGCAAGAACTAAAAGCAAAACTAAATGAAGCTTCTGTAAAAGGCAGTGTTTTCTTCCTTGTATAGACAAGAAAACCAAGCCACAGATTAGGTGCTGTTCCTGAGATGCTGTCAACTTGAGAAAAGCTCAACAAGCTACTGAAAAGAACCTTGTCAACTGATTGTCACATTTCCTTTTAGGACAACCAAGTGGGCATCTTTGGTGGTAGGTACTGATGAGCTTCTGTTGCTGGCCTGGAGGTTCAGAGTCGGGAAACACTGGAAACCCCTACTTGGCACAGAATAGCTTCTCTCTCTAAAGCACTGCTTCTCAATGGGAAAATCCCCCAAGTCCTACCCCAGAAGACATTTGTCAATGTCTGGGGATTTTTGGTTGTTACAACTAGGGCAGGGAGTGAGGTACTGGCATCTATTGGGCAAAAGCCAGGGATACTACTGTATCTCCTACCATGCGCGGGACTGCCCACACAACAAAGAATAGTTGGCAAATCCTGTCCTAGAGGAAGTTTGGTGCTGAGTTATGACTCAGGCACCACCTTGGACATCTGCAGGGAAAGAAGAAGGGGAACAGATTGATGAACATAAAAGCAAGTATCACTGTATTGTCCTTTGGTGAAATGGGTCCCTCAAAACAGCCAACAAGGTGAAGCAATAGAGCTCTAAATTGGTTTCTATCTTAAATTATAGGTTTTACACATCTCCTAGAAACATCAGATATCTGAATCTTAGCTGAAGCCAATAACTGAGAATTATGCTATGAAAGTTAGAGTAAGCAACCTTTTCCCCACGCCTGCAGCACCCTCAATCAACAATTAGCATCATCAGGTACCTTGCAAAATGCTGGAAAGCCATTTTCTAGTTTCTAAAGTAGACACAAAAACACGGAAAACCTGAGTTGCTTCATTATTCAGCAACAAAATTGATTCATTGAAACCCCACAAGCATAACCACTTTAACTTAACAGGTACACTAATATAATTTGAATTGTATAAAGGCAAAGCCAAAAAGCCATTTAGTCATTAACAGATACAAACAAGCCTAAGAAATTTGAAAAGAACAGTCTTCCCAGAGTAGAACCCAAATACATGTTTTAGAAATAAAATAATCCTACCAACAAAAGACCTCACTGTATCAATATAGGAGAGGGAACACAATTTATTAAAGAATAAGTACTACCACATTTACATGCATGTAATTGAGCTCAAAAGTATCTATAAAGTCCAGACAGAATTTTATACAAGCTTCCACAGTGAAGTAGCAGAAAGAATATTTCAATCTTCTCTTATCTCCTTGACAGATAAATAGATTCACCTTGTGATAGTCTCCAGTATACCTCATCAGAGAGTTAATTTTGGAGGTATGTGTACACAGTGCCAAATATCAGAATGCTCTTGAAGTTTCATTGTAAAATAAAAAGCTTGGGCCTCTTATTGGCCCAATTATGTTTTCAAGGAAATACGCTAAGGAGAAGAGGGTGGGGAAGCAGCCACCCATCCTCCCTCAAAGAATATTTATAATTTTACTCTTATGCATATAAAGAGAAGACGAAGGAATAAGGATTTGTCTAGCTCCAACTAAGTACCAGGAATTTTGAGTACAGTCAATTCTGATTATTCATGATAGTTTTATTCTATCAAGTCAACATAAAAAGTGAATTAGCAAACACTGAACCATTGCTTCTAGGAGAAATGCAGGGTTAGGTTCCTGCAATCATCTGGTCACAATATTTTTTCAGCCAAACCATACGTAACCTGGTTTTATGTGTTTCTGTTTAAAGATGCTTTATTTAACATATATTCCTGATTTATTAACGTGGCGCTCACACCCAAGAGCACTATGACTCATACTAAACAAAGCTTATCTAACACATGTGCTTTCTCCATATGGCATTTCACAGCTTTCTTGCACTTAAGAGACACTACACTTTAGCACTATGGGGGCCACTTTAAACAGCGAAATCACAAACAAAAAATACAAGGATGCAAAATATATGACAGTAAATAGAACAAAAGGGACACTTGTTTACAATATGAGAGCTGGAACAAGAAGAGGGAGAGCATCATGTTGTTTGACCTCAGATAGGAATGCGTGTTTTGGATGACTCAAATTTTTTGCCACTTTGTGTATCCCTGTTAATGATTGCAAAGAGATGTAAGTATTGATTTGGGGTTACAAATAAATTTTAGCAAGTGGGCAAATTCGTAAAACATAGAATCATGAATATTGAGGATCAACTGAAGATCACCCTGTTTACACCTTACAGTGACTTCGCAATGTAGGCACTGGTAGGCACTATCATCTCTATTTTATATAAAAATAGTATGTGAAAAAAGTTTTAATAACTTGTCCAAGATTCCAAAAGTGATCAGTCTCTTGGTGAATAATTCTTGGGTGTTCATTGCATCATGATGGGACTTGTAAGTCCACTGAAGGTCATCCAACAGCAGCAGACAGGCAAAGTAGAAAAGATCAGTGAGAAGTCAAGATACATTCAGAAACTGTCCCTTGGCTCTTATTAAGATCCCTTTCTCAGTAATACAGTCAAACACATTGTCTAGTTACCACCCCCCCCCCCAATGCACTCTTCTCTATCAAAAGAAGTAGCTAAGTGCATACTGCCTTTCCGGAAAAGCATTTAAACAACACCCTTTTAAAAATTCAGGCAATTTATTATATATACACTGAAAGAAAGAATAGCCAAAGATATCTGCTCCCCATGGCCTTTACACAGGGAAACACTGAAGTAAGAGGGGCTAGATGACTGCAATATCAACAATTGGACATTTTCACATCTGTAACCAAGAACCCTAAGTGAAAATATGAGTTGCATTACTGCACCTAGTATAGTTCTGTGCTCCAACCTGGAGGAGAGTCATTGCCCATACACACTTTCTCCACTCCTTCTCTCAGTGAGGTGAGCGCCGGTGTTCCTGGCCTCCTGCTTAAGAAGCCTCACAGTTACCTGAGGCTGAACCCTCCCACATCAAGAAAACAGGGAACTTCAGGACAGCAGCCTGAAGCCCAAGCAGATATCAGTTAAAATGGCAAAAGAGAAGAACGCTAGAAGGGCTGTTTGCTAACACAAAAGGAAAACATCAGGAATTCTCTGAGGTTTCTTTTTCTCTCTTTCTTTCTTTCTTTCTCTTTCTTTCTTTCTTTCTTTCTTTCTTTCTTTCTTTCTTTCTTTCTTTCTTTCTTTCTTTCTTCTTTCTTTCTTTCTTTCTTTCTTTCTTTCTTTCTTTCTTTCTTTCTTTCTTTCTTTCTTTCTTTCTCTTCCTTCCTTCCTTCCTTCCTTCCTTCCTTCCTTCCTTCCTTCCTTCCTTCCTTCCTTCCTTTCTTTCTTTCTTTCTTTCTTTCTTTCTTTCTTTCTTTCTTTCTTTCTTTCTTCCTTTCTTTCTTTCTTTCAAGTAGCAGAAGGGATTAAAGGGAAGTATTGGTTTTGTCAGTTCTGGGTGTGGGCTTAAGAAATACTGCTTTATAATTATTATTGAGACCCTATTTTATCACCAGACCTGGTGAAACTTGGAAATGTGTGTTTGATCAAGAGTGTGCTCCTCAGAGTTCACATAAAGGTGTCTTATAATAAGTCTAAATATAGTACCATTTCTTTTCTACCATCTGGAATGAGCTGTGGCTGCGTACATCAGCAAAGAGTTCTATGAGTGATACACACTTATGGGCACTGGTTGGGATATCTTAAGATCAGACCACCTGGCCTTATTTTAAGGTAATGGGAAATATTTACTATTAGTTCATATTTGATGACTACATTTCAAATGAAAGTTCTTAGAAAAAGCATTAGTAGTTCATTTGCTTGCTCTTTTATTAGATTCCACAAATAAGTGAAATCATATGGTATTTGTCTTTCTCTGAGCCCACTTAGCATAATATCCTCTAGGGTCTACCCACATCACAAATGGCAAGATTTCATTCTTTTCTATTGCTGAATAATATTCCATGGGAATATAATCGATAATATCATAATAACTTTGTACAGTGACAGATGGTTACTAGACTTATTGTGGTGATCACATCATAAGGTATATAAATGTAGAATCACTGAAACTAATATAATATTGTATGTCAAATATGCTTTAATAAAAAAAGCATTGGTAGTTTAAAGAAAACTGGGGCTACCGGATATAACAGATAAAAGGAAATAAATTAAAAAGAATTCTTAATATTCCTCAGATGTCCTTGTTTAACACCTGGCTGAGAGGAAGTTATACTTTTAAATTCCAAACCCCATAAGTTAGAGAGTGAGAAGTTTCCATAAATACCACATGTAGATCTCAAAGACTGTCTGAAGCACCTTCAGTGAAAAAATACAATTAAAACATTCAGAAGGACAATAAATAAATAAATAAAAACATTCAGAAGGAACTAAATAAATATGATTTTTTAAAATGTTGGTATTTTCAACTAGATCTAGAAATTCCCAGCTCAAAAAGCAGAAGATTTAAGAAAAGAGTCATATTCCACATTTTTGAAAGAAATCAATGTTCTTCAGGAATGGGAATAAAATGAGATATTTAAAAATTGTGTGGGGTTAAATATCACATAACGGCTTCACCATTAAACACTGTGGTCCCTCTTAGGTACCATCCTTTGAGGAAGTGCTATAATTGAGATCACAATAAAACAAGATGTTTTTAAAGAATAAAGTGACTAAGCCAGCTTTAATGGCTCCCAAGGAACCTTCATGCCTTTGTTTAAATACCTGCCTGTGAGCTATTTAGTTGCATTTAAAAGGTTGTAATCAATAGAAAGAGACATGTTCCCTTTTGTCAAAGCCAAGTTGTAAAACTACAAGTAACATAGACTTGCTGGTCAGGAGACAAATTGCATGAAGCTCTAATTCAGGCTTATTATGACCATGTCTTCCTTGTAAGTCAACCATGGTGCCTAGAGCAACATCTTGCTCCTAACTGGTGTCTGATAGTTCTTGCCGAATGAATTCACAAATGGGTAATTGTGTGAGGGAGGGGTGGAGGGAGCAGAGGACGCAGTGGATGAAAATCTCACCAATAATAACCCATAGGCACATATCACTCAATAAAGTTACAACTTCCTCCTTTGAACCTGACCTTTTCAGAAAAAGTCAGCAATTTCATCTGTTCGCTTTTTTTTGTATTGAAGATTTATTCTCTCTTCTCTTAAGTAGATATACCAATAAGTAAAATTCATTTTTATATGGGTGAAAGAAAAACTGTACAGGACATAAGAATGGAGCTAGAAAATATGTTAAACTCCTTGCCTGCAGTAGCAGTGAAAATGTCAGTGTAGCCAAGTTATCTTAACGAAGCTGGTCTTGTGTAAATAAGTATGGTATGCCATTATATGCTAGGGTGTTGCTCTAACATTGTACCAGTATTTAACTATACCTGAGTATAATTACACCATTAGCTTATCTCTATAGGGGTACAGACACTCAGGAGAGGAGTTTAAGACAACTCCTTTTATGATGCCCTTAATGTGCCATAAATCTAACTAAAAGACTTAAAGTTCATCTTGATGTTCTTTTATTTCTAAAAAGCTTTTAGACTAAAGCGCCTTGTGCTTTTTCAATTACATGGCAAACCCTTAAAGGAGATTCTAAAGCCAAGAGAGCATCATTGCTGTTGCCACCCATTGATTCAGCAAACATTTGCTGGGCTCCTTGTATGTGATTGGTTGTGAGCTTGGTGCTAAGAATACAGATGAATAAACTATGGGCCCCACTCCTAAGCACTTTTAGTCTAGGAATAATAAACAAGCATCTTTGTAAACAAATAACTCTATAAACAAGATATAAGCTGTGATAAATGCCGGTACAGTGTGCAGTGAGACCCGAAGGAGACCATCATCAATTCTGCCTAAAAGATTAAGGAAAGGCTTCACAGAAGAGATGAAATTGAACTAAGCCCTGAGTAATGACTTGGTACCAAGGAAGCTTGACCCCTAACAGTGAAGTGGTATTTGTCAAACTGGAGTAATGAAATGACAGAAAGAAATGGTTTGCCTTCTCAGAGTTGACCTAAATTTTTAAAATTCTAATGATATTTTGAAATGTACATACATAATTCTAGGCATAAAATCCTTACGCCTTTATTCCATTATAAAATCAAAACAAATTTACAAAATAAATATGATCAAAGCTACAATACCAGTGGATTCCAAATTAGTCACATTTTATTTAGTGTAATTGATGATGTTGTTTTCCTGAAACCAAAATGCTGATGTTGCTGATGTTGCATCTTCTGTTTCTCTGGCTTATCAAACTAATATGTCCTAAGTAATATACATAAAAATGAAATAGTATTGGAGAGCATAAGATGAAAAACTGCAGTTGCCTACCTTTGAAGAAACCACTATATTTAGTTTTGTTTCTCTGATAGGTACCACTTTATTTCTCAATAATTTTTTATACTGATATTTTTACTCATGTATGTATCAACTTTAAGCATTTTGTATCAATTTCTTGATTTTTAGATGTAAACTTAACCCACTTATCTACTCCTCACTTTCCCTATATAGTCCACACAAGAAAGTGACAAGAATGGTCACCTCGGCAACATTAAGTAGCATTTTAAATCTCCATGTCTGGAACTATCACACACAGATTGTTTTTCTTTTCTCTCATTTTGTTAGATGAAGACAGTATTACCTCATCCTTCCTTCTATGTCTCCTCCCTCCTGTTCATTGCCGAGCTATGGTCAATTATATCTTTCTTTGCATGGTAACATTTATATCCTGAGTTGTCACCATAGTTAAGTTTCTTGTAATGTGTTTATAGAGTGATCTTAAAGGTTAAAAACCTGTAAGGTTTGTTGACATTGGTCTAACCAAATATTGTTCACCCTAGAACCAAATGTTGTTTTCTGGAGGCAGACTGCCAGAAGTGGACTACTGAAATAAGCTCTGTTTGTAACTATCTGTTTAACCTTGGATGAATAAGCTCACTGTGCTTTTGTTACCACACTTGAAAAGCCGGGACTAATAACCTACCTCCCCCATAGGGTTCCTATGAGTATTTAAGTGAATCAGTACATGTAAACTATACAGTGCCTATACATAGTAACTCAATAAATACTAGCTTTTATCATAATACATTTCCTTCCCATGGCTTTCAGAGAAGCATGTCCCTACTGTCAGGTTCACATTATCTCCTTTTTATATACTTGACTAATGGCCTTTCCCTCATTCTATATCATCTCCAAATTGTTCATCTTGTCTCTTCTACTGATTCGCTTTATATATGAACACTTTCCTCTTGAAGTGCTCCATCCTCTTGCCTCCTTCCTCCTCTGGCTGAGCTGGATGTTCTCTAAGTAGGCTCACAGCTTTGTGAGAGCGCAGATTTCCCTTTCCCATCACCATGGAATTTCTTTTTATATCTATTCTTTATTAGGTCCCCTATCTTCCAATCTTTATCTTCCTATCTCTCAGCTCATTTTCTCATTTTCTTCATCTAATACACCCCTCTCCACTCTCAACCAGTACGACATGTCAGATACATGAACAATGTTGGCCAACAGTCATAAGCAGTGATGTTACTGATTAATTGGCTGATTGATGAATCAAGTTTCTGGTTTTAAGAATAACATCTTTTTCCTTAATTTTTAAAAATATTATATACAAAAGGGTGGGGATTGACTATGGGAGAGGAAGGAGGTGGGAACGGCAGGGGAGAGCAATGGGCAAAAGTGGGACAACTGTAATAGAGAAACAATAAAAAATAAAATAAAAATAAATGTTATATAATTGGTTATATTTCATCATTTTAAATAAAATATATCCTCAAGTATCTTACCAAAAAATGCATGGGTACCACCCTGGCTGGTGTGGCTCAGGATTGAGTGCTAGCCTGCAAAACAAAAGGTTGCTGTTTCAATTTCGGGTCAGGGCACATGCCTGGATTACAGGTCAGGTCCCCAGTTGGACATGTGTGAGAGGCAACCGATCTTTTCTCTCGCACACAAATGTTTCTCTCCATCTCCTTCTCCCTCCCTTCCCCTCTTTCTAAAAATGAATTTTAAAAATATTTTTAAAAATATATGAGTCCCAAACTTTTTTGCATGTCAAAAAGTCTTTATTCTGTCCCCATAATGATTTGATATCATCTCTATTTATGAAATTTTATGTTAAAATCATTTTCCGTCTGAATTTTGAAATTCTTGTTTTAACACCATTTAGTAGAAAGACAATTTATCCCAGTGTACCTAGGACAGTCATGGTTTGTACCTGTTATCCCGAAGACTGGTCCATATGTCCCAGTGAGAGTTCCTGGGTTAGACAATAAATTCATGGTACCAGTAGCAGCTAGCATCTGGTGTTGTTGATGAAAAGAAAAATGGTGGTTTAATTCTTGTTCCATTCTAGATAACTTGTATTTTCTTCTTGAAAATGTTTAGACTTTTCTCTTTATCCTCACTTTTCTTTTAAAAAATCATAGGATGCATAGACTTTTTTTCTTTTATTGTGATGGCCACTTAGTTGTCCCGTTCAATTTGAAGGCATTTTTCTTATTCAGCTATAGAAAATTATCTTCCCTAATTTCTTTGAAACCTTCCCACTCTCCATTTTCTCTATCCTCGCTTTCTTTAATCCCTAAGTTTATGATTTAGGTGACTGAGAGGATATTCAGGCTACTCCTCAAAACAGGGAATACAGAAGGAGGAGCAGATGAGGTGAGGAAGTCAATTTTGGACAAATGCTTTGTCTATAGGACATCTGGGTAGAAATCAAGATAATGTGTTCTCTACTCTCCCTTTATCTATAATTCTCTAAGAATTAGAAGTATGTGTTATTTGTAGTGTTGTTGGGGGAACAACATTCATTTGGGAAATTACTTGGGAAAAGTGTCTTTACCAAAAATCCCAAGAGTCAAAATATGTTTTCTCAATTATGCTGAAGGTCTCAGTGCAGATTAGCATTTTCCACTCCCTTGAGTAACCAAACAATAACATTTGTGATAGGCAGGGAAGAATTAATGCTGATTCTAAAGGCACACACTGGTACGCAGGAGAATAGAACTGAACAAGATGTTTAAAATGTATGTCCCTTCCATCCTTTTCCTTTCCTACTCAAGTTTCTTCCTTCTTAATCACACATTACCAAAACATTTCAGCTCTCACATTCCACGGTAACTTGCAAGGCTTAGAGTGTGGTATAAAAACACTTCAAGGTCATAAGACATTCTCTGTTGATTATGCCACTTGAAAGAGAAAAGAGGCTTGAGAAAATGAAATATTAAAACGCCTCTCCTAAAACTCTCCTGAAATTCTGTGGCTGCCACTGCACAAAATGTTTTCTTTTAGCACAGGAAATTGGAGCCTTGGGGACCCCAGTGGTTGTTCAGTTCATTTAACCATTTAACCCAAAGGTATTTTAAGGTGGTATCCTAAGGGATTCTCCTCCTTAGTTCCTTCCCACTGTTATTTCTTTGACACAGCATTGACAGACACGTATGCTAGAGTATTGAAGTAGGCTCCAATCTGGCCAAAAAATCTGTGAGTATTAGGAGGACCTAAAGAATGGGCTGATTCAAGAGACTATTGAGAGCTAGAAGTAGAATACATATTGATAGTAGAACACCATCTGTCTTGCATGAGAGTGAACTTCTGACACACAAGAAAGATTCAGATGTCAAAGGAGTATCTGGAGAAGATATTTTATTGGTATGATGGAAAAATCTCTTATTGTAGATCCACAAAGATCAGGAAGGTCATGACAAACACTTCGATGGACTTCCCACATGCCCCTTCAAGAATGAAGGACTTACACCTCCAGCTGCTGCGAGCCCTCATCAGGGACTGCCTCTGCTGGATCTAACAGATTGGACCAAGCTCATGCACTCTTTCCAGGGAAACTTCATCCAATGATGAACAATGCAGGGGTCATAAAGTTCCCAAACCTGGAATATCCCTGGACAAGTCTGAAGGTCCACCCCATCTCTAATGTCCCCATGAAATGAGCTGACACCTTTGTTTAGATTACTTCCTGGCTCAGCTTCTCCCTAGTCCATTCCTGCTTCCTCCCCCTCTCTTCCATAGGGATGATCCCAAACACTCCCTACGAAATGCCTCTGCCCTTAACTCCAAGTACCATCCTGTACCATCCTCAAGTCTGCTTCCCAGGCAACCCAACTTGTAACAAATGGAAAGCATTTAAGTGCAAGTGCCTTGCCAAAAGGCATCCTGATAACTCAAGATCAATGGAAGCAACCTCTAGATGTCGGTGTGGGGTTTCCCTTATCCTAAGGGAAGATGAAGCTACACTGTAACAGGACTCAGGTCCTCTCCTGCCATGAGGCATTTGTATTTGCTGTTCCCTCTGCCTGGGTTATACCTCCCCTTGCTTTTTGCAGATCCAGCTCCTTCCCATCCCTCAGACCTCAGATTTTACATTCTCTTCTCAAAAGGATCGTCCATGACCACGCTATCTACCTGAGATTGTTTCTTCCTAGTTATATTTCAGCCTCCTCACTGTTTTAATTTCCTGTGCAGTGTCGATTGTAATCTACACATATTTTATTAAAGAATGTACTTGTTTCTTATCTACCTTCTAAACTAACATGTAATATTGAATAAAACAAGGACCCTTTTGCAATCTATCCCTTCTGCTGAGCGCACTGCTTGATATTCAACAAGTGTTCATTGAATGAATGAATGACTGAACTGCAGCGAACCTACGAGCATGGTGACACATCAGTAAAAACCAAAGTCCACTAGAGTGAAAACACTCCCTAGGAGCTCATCTGATAACCACTCCATAGTCTCAATAACAACATGGAACATTGAAAAATTAATCCTTGCCTTTTGTCATCTAGTAGTTATGGATTGAATGATGTCTTTTAACCCTTTTCGCCAAATCTGTTGCCCCCAGAACACAAGGACACCAGCCTGTTAAACGAAGCACGCCGTTGACCGGAGACAGCCGACCGACCTGGAGTCTGCACGATCCTTCCCCATGTGAGAAGGCCACCCTCCCCTCCACACCCCCACTATTATTAGGGATTTCTGGACCCAAGGGTAGGTAGGACGACGACCATGTCCAGCTTGAAGCAGCTAGAGCTCGAGACCTTCGCCCATTGTCCTTTACAAGATTACAAAGGGTCCTAATATTTGAGGGGGGGGGGGATAGTTAATTTTTACGAACCAGGGGTATGGACTTGGGGGGGATTGATGGGGGAGGGGGGTGCTGGGTGGAGGGGAGCAAGGGGGAGAAAATTGGAACTGTTGTAACAATATAATCAATAAAAAACATAAAAAAAAGAATATGTAAAAAATAAAAAGTTTTGTCCAATTTCAATAAAGAAACTTTAGAGATGTGGATGAAATAGCCACTCAGCTGAAAAAAGGATTTGTGTTAACACCAGTGTTTCAAATATTAAAGACAGACCATTTTGCTCCCTGAGCATTTATTACTATCTATCAATATGATAGCTATCACCACAGTTCTCTGCATAAATAGGTAGTCAAATGTATATACACTTTCACATACATGTTAATGGATAATCTAAACTTGAGGCTGAAATCTATTTCAAGTGTTCCTCAATTGGTTATTAAAAGTGCTGGGTCTAAGTCCTATTCTTTGGGGAGCTAAAAAGAAACCCTGAAACCGAGTTTTCCTGGGTATACTTCATATCTGATTCATGATTGAGTAAGCAAAATGAGGACCTCCCTTTTTCTTCACCAGTTCCTAGATCACTTCTCCATCTTTATGTCATTTTGTGTCCCTCAAGAGGCCTACTTCTATGGATTATATTAGCGAGACCTCTGTACCTCTGGATTCTGGTTGGGTTTAGCTAACAGGAGATACATGGAGAGTGATCAGAGCACAGGCGATTTAAAAAGGTCAAAGTAATTGTTCCCCTGGCTCTCTCCTAGCTCCATACCATTCTTCTGTGATGACAATTCCTATCAGAGCCCCACTTCCATGGTTCCAGCTATCACTGTGTTTGATAGCTCTGCTTCCTTTTTTGCTTCATCAGCACTAAGGGTGTTAACAGCTCTCTGATGTTGTTATACTTTGGTTCCCCAACATCCTTTAATGGTTCCCTTAACTCTACCTGTACCTCTAAAAATTCCTCTAAATAATTTCTTCACTAGAAAGATTTCTTTAAAACTCCCAGCTGAGTGTGCTATTTTCTTCTGGGACTCCTTCTGACCTATATACATACTCATTTTCCTTGGCCCAATTTCCTATTTCATTTGTGTGATTACAAGACCAGAGAACCTGAGAAGGCTTTCCTAGACTTTCTTCCGCTCCTGCCTGTCATTTATCACCAATCCTGATGCTAGGTACATTTCTTCCACCAGTCTTTTTTTCATGTCTTTATACATCTGATGTTTTAAAAGACTTATACAGGCAAAATAAAAGGAGTTCACAATTGGACAGGGATTTTCTTTTCTGCTTAGTAGAAATTAGAGCTAAGACTTTAAAGCTAATCTGATTTTTTTTTAATGAGAACACCAACCTTGAGTACTTATATTTGAAAGCTTAATTGTGCCACTTCAGAGCATTTTCTTTTATTTGTGAATGATAATAAATCATTTGAGTGGCTTATTTTGTTTATAAAGTGCTTCATTTGGCTGTATTTCAAGAAATGCAACATGGCAAACAATACTTGTAATATGAATGGTTCACAAAACAAACAAATGAAGAGCTAATAAAGTCTTCATTCTCTGAATCGCTGTAAATGGTTACTAGCACTTGAACAAAGCTCATCTAATTAGTATTTACTATTCTGACTAACAGAAAAGGGGATACTTTCTACAAATGATTTATGAAGTACTCTATGCCTGCCTATAAAACTGAATTTTTATACAGATAAATTAAGTATTAGGTGGAAAATGCTTTGGATCTTAGGTGGAAAGGAGACCTTGGTGTTGTGGAAACAGTGGACCAGAATCTATTACTAATTATCATACATTCTAGAAATAAAACTTTGAACAAGATGCTGCACCTAGCCTTGTTTCAGGTTTCTCATCTTTGAAACAACAACAATAAAGCCCTCCAGCTTCATAGATAATGAGTAAATATGAGGTCTGTCCAGAAGGAATCCAGCCATGTAATATGAAAAATGGAGGCATTTACTGAAGAAGATACAAGAAATATTGTACACAGGGCAATGACACCTCAGTCCCCTTCAAAGCAGGCACCTTGGGACCTCACACAGTCCTCCTAATTGCCATCAGCTGCCCCATCATATTTTCTTAAATCTCATCAATGGTGTGAAATCTCTTCCCTTTCAAAGGCAATTTAGGAAAAGCCAGAAGCCCCAGGGCACCAAATCTGGGCTGTAGGGGGCTGAGTCACCTGGGTGATTTGATATCTCATCAAAAAACTCTGCACAAGATGTGACGCATGAGCAGGCACGTTGTTGGGATGAAGTTGCCAATCACCAGTTGCCCATAGCTGCGGCCTTCTGCATCATCTAGTAGTTTCTGTGGAGGAATGTTCAAGCTTTAATGCAAAATCTGCTGCAGATGTGTTGCTCTACTCGCTCAGTCATTTTGAATGCAAAGGCCACACACACAGTACACATGCTCCCTCAGTGATATCTACCGCCCCCACTGACTAGTACAGTGAAGTCGTCACTGTTCACGCATGCACATTCCAGTCCACTCTCCTTGGCTGCCAGGTCATATCAATGTCGTGCAAACCATTCTCATTATATTAACAATGGCTGGACTATTTCCAGACAGACCTCATATATTAGTTTCTGTTCCCTCCAAAGCAGAGCCTGAGGCAAGGACTAGAGAGTAGGTGGTTTACTTGGGAGGTAATGTCAGAAATCAGGAGTGAGAGAGCAGGAAGAATGAGACAGGGAAAAAGAAAAATACAATTAAAAAAACTTCATAAATGAACTTGTTACCACAGTTAGTAACTTGAACTGAAATACCCCAGACTCTCTGAGCATCCATGTATATAATGATTCTCAGAATTGCTTCTGTAAAGGAAGAGGAGGAAGGCAGTGGCTTAGGCATTTATCTAGAGACTTTCCACTTGTTGAAGGTTGCTAGCATATGTTAACTCCTTTGCACCTCCAGCTGTTGCTACCCAGAGTTTAAAAGGGCCTCTAGGGCCCTGGGGCAGAAAAGCAAAGCAATGCTCTATGTTATTGAGGTTGGATACCTTTAGGTTAAATGAAACTGCCCACCTCAGAGGTGCTGAAATCAGAGAGACATAACACGGGACATGAAGGTCTCTGTTAGAGAAAATATGTTTTAAATGCTTTTTGTTCACAGCCTGAACTAAGGTGGCTGTGGTAGGGATAGGGAGGGTATAAAGTTTTAAGATACCTGAGGTGGAAATTACAAGGCTCATGACTAGCCAAATAGAAAAATCCAATGGACTTCATACCTCTAGCATGGAAGGCTAAATAAATAATTGAGTTGATCACTGAGGTAGTAAATATTGTACCAGGACAATTTTCTTGAAGGAAAATAAAGAGACCAGGGTTAGGCAATACTTTGTTGATAACAAGGAACCTGTTCACTTTCTAGTTTTCACAATGTTCAGAAAGGTAAGTCCCTTAGCATCATGATTCCATTACAGAACTCTGCAATTCCTTGTGGCAACACCATTCTCAACCCAGCCAATAAACGGGAAGCTAGTAGAGCTTCCTTTTCTGCAGCAAAGTAAGGAGTAAGATGACTCAATGAATAGGTTTCATACTAAGTGAGGTTGAGGCTGGGAGTATTGCATCCTCTCCGTGTCTGATGTTTCCTTCCACACGGAGGGGCATCCATTAGTATAGTCCTTCTGGACTTCCCATCGGAGAATGGCTTACCTGTCTGGGCTGGTGTTATAAAAATGTGCTTCCATAACTTTGCTCCTTCCTTATCCTCCTTTCTTAAGTCAACCTGCCTGGAAGACAGTATTGGCTTTTGATTTCTCCCAGCCCCACCCTTGTATCAGATGCTTGTGGTTTTCCAGGGGTGCTGGTAGCTTTGGTTCAGTAAGTCTGATAGATTCTGGAGATCAGTGTGAAGAAGCCCTTTTTTTTTTTTTTTTACAAATATAAACCACATTCTCCAATATCCTAAATGTTGGTTTTCCTTGTGAGTTTAGAGCCCAGGTAGTAAACAGGGAACCCCCACAAATGAAAGCCATTCTATTAGAAAGAACCATTAAAGCCTTGCCCACAAATTGCAGCTTATTCCCAAAAGGCCTTTGTGGTAAACCAAGAGACTTAGTAATTACTTAGGAATACGCTAATTTCAAAAATGAAAAAGAGAGCACACATGTCCAGAAATTTAAGAAAGGAATAAATCAGAAATATGGGCAGAGCTTTGACCTTGAATAACCCCAGTTGACCAAACATATAATTATGTATGCAATCAGAGTGTATAGGTGGGATACACTGGAATATTGGAAATACAAGGGGATAGAAAAAAAATGAAATATTTTCTTCTGGAACATAATGTCTACATAGAACAAACTGATTTAATTTACCAAAATGAACAGTTTTCTGGCTATTTCTCTTTCACGGTCAGACAGCCAATTGTCCCTGTTACCAACATCTTGGCAGAATTATTATCTCTTTGTGTTTAAAACAGCCTTAGAAAATTAATTCAGTTCCCTTATTTTCTGTTCCATTTAAACCAGGGTGGACTTTTTGTTTTCCATAAAAGGCCAGACAGTAAATATTCTGGATGCCACAGAGTCTCTGTCATGACAACTCAATCCTGTCATTGTGGCAGTGAAAGCAGCCATAGACAACTTGCAAGTGAAGGGGTGTGGCTTCATGCTAAGAAAACTTAGTTTCCAAAATAGGCAGTGGGTCAAATTTTACTTGTAGGCTAGTTTGCCAACTGCTGCTCTAAACTAGTGCTACTTAAAATGTGGTCTGTGGACCAGAACCTATCCCAAACAATGTTTGAGTCCACAATGAGATAGATACAGAAATTGACAATTAACACTTAGAAACTTGCATTGCTATTACACATGGTCACAGCCAAGCACACGATTTGTTCAGTAATTCATTTGTATGTATTTAAAAAAGTATCAATGATGAACTGGAAATAAAATATCCAATCCTTCATCCATACAGTTTGAGAAGTGAGACTAAATTCTAAGTTCATCCTCATTTTCCAGATAAGTAAGGAGACTTGGAAAATGGAGCTGTTCAGTGTCATCCAGACAGTTAGGGTGAGAGCCATTCTTAGTCCAGTGATGCTCCCTCATGTGGTATAAATTTCACAGTCTATGTTAATGACTTTATGCCTTAAACTCTTCTTGGAAGGCCACAGCTATTGCTTTGAAACTTTTTGTCTGCTCAGAAGGTTGGACAATCACATGCCAAGTGATTTTCTGTCCGGGTAGAGATAGAACCCTTCTACCTCTAAACTCCTAATCTTGTGTCAGGCTGTTGATCCATGACAGTCTGTTCCTTCTCAATTTTTTAAATTTAAGATTCTGGAACTTCCAGGCTAAGTTGCAGTTTCCCTTTCATTTCAACCCATACAAAGTTGCTCAATTACGAGGAGGGCCCTATGGTTCTCAATCAAACAAAGAGCTACGTTACTCCAAATAGTCTCCCTGCTCTATTTCCTACTGCCCACCTAGAAGATTTCCAACCCTCACTTACATAGAAAAAAACAGCTAGTTACTTACATACCCAAAGAGCCCAGATAGCTATTAACAATACAGTGAGTAATGAGGGGCAAATGCAATGTCAGTGGAAGATGGAACAGCTGACATAGTTTGTTGGAGGACCCTTAAAGGCCTATAAATCTAAATAATGCCAGAGATTCATCGACCATGTTGGCAAGATCAGCTTAAAGAATGGTTGCTTAAAAATGAATGAAAAATATCAATTTAGACATAAAAAAGATGACTCCTGCTAACATAATTTAGCCTGTCGGAGAAAATGGACACAACATGGTAGGTCAATGATCAATTTTAGACACAACTATTTGAATTTTATTTAGAGCACACATTTAAATGCATAACACCCTCAATTTCAAATTTCACTGATTTAACATCATTGGTGAATGATTTAAGACTTGGGCCAAAGTTTGCCTCTCCTGAGTAAACTCTACATTGATTGGAAACAATTAATAGCAGACATTTATTATGGACTCTATTCATACTGAAAGACTTATTTCTAGTTCTACACCATTTTCTCTGTTCCTGAAACGGAGCCTGAAGACCCTTTGAAGAGTCTGGGTGAAATAGCAAGCTGATTGTTTTTTTATGTTGTTTCTAAATATCTGCATGGAACAAAAAGCATTTCTTTTTAAATGGCCTATAATTCATGTTTTAATGGTTCTAATGGGCCTTTTCTTTTAATTAATGTAGATTAATGTTGACTGGGACTTTTGGAATCGCTGTATTGTTGGTCTATCTAGGGCAATGAAAACATTCAGGCTTACATTCATTCAAAGAGCAGAATAGCAGTCAATGGGGGGAGAGGGGAGGGAGAGAAGGGGGATAAGTAAGGGAAGGGTCTAGTCAAGGAACGTGTATAAATGACTCATGGACGTGGACAACGGGGAGGGATATGATTGTGGGAGAGGGGATGGGCTGGGTGGTGGGGAGCAATGGGGGAAAAGTGGGACAACTGCAATTGAAAACCCAAAAAATAAAAAATAAATAAAAATAAATAAAAAAACACAAAAATGCTCACCAAAAGAGAATGTCAAATGGTGCAGCTGCTATGGAAAACAGTATGGAGAATCCTCAAAAAAGCAAAAATAGAATTACCATATGACCCACCAATCCCACTTCTGGATATATCCAAAAGAATTGAAAGCAGAATTTCAAATAGATACTTATATATCCATGTTCATAGTGACATTATTCACAAGAGCCAAGAGGTGAAAGTAACCCAAATATTTGTTGATGAAAGAATGGATAAGGAAAATGTGGTATCAACACTCTAACAAGCTGAGAGATGAGGGAGCTGAAGCTTAAAATTTTAACTTGCCTGGCACAACATAGCTGGATTTGAACATTGGTCTACCAATGCCAAAGTCCAGATTGTCTTTCCACTACAGCATACTACCTCTTCAGCCTCCATGAATGACATACATAAAGATTAGTGAAGCTATTTTAAATAAACTTTTAAAATTGTGGTAGAACACACACACAATTTACCAGCTTAACAATTTTTAAGTGTACAGTTCAATATTAGCTATACTCACACTGTTGTGCAAAAGATGTCGAGAACTTTTTAATTGCATAACATTGAAACTGTATGCCCATTGAACAACTTCCCATTTTTCCCTCCTCCAAACCTCTGACAATCATTACTCTACTTTCTGTTTCTAGGAGTTTGACTACTTTAGATACATACAATGGAATGTTACTCAGCCTTAAATACAGGAAACTAATGAACAAAACAAATGAATGAACACAACAGAACCAGAGGCATGGAAACGAGGAACAGACTGACAGTGACCGGGGTGGGGGGGAGGGATAAGGGGGGAAAGAAGGGGAAGGGTCTAGTCAAGGAACTGGTATAAATGACCCATGAACATGGATAATAGAATGGAGATTGAAAGTGGGGTAGGGGTCAGAAATTGGAAGAAATGGGACAATTTTAATGAAAAAAAATTTTTTAATGATTTTTAAAAAGGAAGAAATCTAGATGAACCTTAAAGACATCATACTAAGTGAAATAAGTAAGCCACGAATAGACAAAGCATTTGTAGACCAAGTATTTGGTCTACCAAAGCATTGGTAGAACAAGGCTCAAATCCAACCCTGGCATTTTCCAGCTCTATTGTGCCAGGCAAGTTAAGGTTCTAAGCTTCAGCTCCCTCACCTATGATACACTCAGCTTGTAAGAACATTGATCAGACTAAAAGTAATCATCAATGTAAAGTTTCTAGTATGCTCAAAAGATTATGGCTATAATGATGATGACAATGACAATGATGCTACTGCTGCTGCTGTTGTTGTTGCAAGGTGCTACAGGAGGGGAAAGAAGGGAATTTCCAATACTAAGGGCCTTTTGGTGATGTTTAGGTTTTCTGATTCATTTCTGTCTAGAAGATAAGGAAACCCTCCAGCTAGTATACATGGCAGACTTATTTCCTTATTTTATAACAGAGTCATTTTATTTCCTTTTTAAACTTTTATCATTTATTTATTTAAGTTGAATTTATTGGGGTGACATTGGTTAATAAAATTATATGGGTTTCAGGGGTACAACTCTATAATACATCATCTGTATATTGTATTGTGTGTTCCCCACCCCAAGTCAAGTCTCCCTCTATCACCATTTATCCCCCTTTACCCTCTTCTACCTCCCCCCACCCCCATTTCCCTCTGGCAATCACCATACTGTTGTCTGTGCATATGACTTTTTTTGCATAATCCCTTTACCTTTTTCACTCAGTCCCCCAACCACCCTCCCCTCTGACAGTTGTCAGTCTGTTCTCTGTGTCCATGACTGTTTCTATTTTGTTTGCTAGTGTATTTTGTTCATTAGATTCCACATATGAGTGAAACCACATGGTACTTACTTTTCTGACTGGCTTGTTTCACTCAGCATAATATTCTCCAGGTCCATCCATGCTGTTGTAAAAGGTAAGAGTCCCCTCTTTTTTACAACCAAGTAGTATTCCATTGTGTAAATGTACCACAGCTTTTTTATCCACTCATCTACTGATGGGCACTTGGACTGCTTCCAAATCTTGGCTATTGTAAATACCACTACCATACTCCAGCCATAATTCACCCAGGTGTATCTGGTTTTTCATCATTCTCGAATATACCATGGATGTGTCATATCACCATGCCTTTTTCTCTACCTGCTTTTTCTTTGCCATTTCTATATTATAAAAATCCACTCGTGGATTAAGGTACAGATCCCAATGTCATGTCCTTCATGAAAAATTTCTTGTTGGACTCATTCTCCTAGTCAGAACAAACCACTCATGTCCTTCTAGTTCACAGCCCTTCTTATATACCTCACGTGTAACATATTAATGTCATATATCATTATTATATTTTATCTATATTTTAATCAGAGGGTTGTCATCTCTGTGAGGACAGAAAATGTGTTTCATTCATGCCTATGTATTCACTCAGTTCTTAACACAATGCCTTGTATGTAGCAGGTGTTCAGTAAGTACTTGTTGATGAATGGATTTATTAAGAAATTCACACACATCATGAGAGCAACTTTAAAATATGCCAACATACCTCTAACCTTGTTTCCTTGGAACTTCTATTGGGAAGGCATGGGGAAGAGCTTACCCCTGAAAAAGGGACAATTCCTGAAGACCCACTAAACATTTTTGACTACTTGCAATCCAAGTCCTTACTCATGCTGGCAACAGGTTGGCACAACTTTCATTGCTTCTGAGATGAGTCACATCACAAGGGAGTCGTACTTCATAGAATCTTAGCAAACAGAGCTTTAAGGAACCTTAGAAATCACCTAAACCCACTCTTGTAAAATGAGAAGGTATAGCTCAGAGAGATGACAGAACCCACTGAAACCCCCGGAGTCAATGCTGGGACTTAGCTCTGAGTCAGAGCGCGTTCAACTCCACTTTGTTGAATATATATTTTCATTCCTTATGGATAAGTACCTAGAAGTAGAATTGCTGGGACAAAAGTCAGTGAGTCGTTAACTGTATAAGAACACTAAGCTGTTTGTCCAAGTGTTTATATCACTTCAAATTTCCACCAGTAACGTATGAGAGAATTCAGTTCTTCCACATCCTCTTCAACACTTGATATGGTCAGTGTTTTTCATTTTAGCCATTTTGGTGGGTAATAGTATTCCCCGGAACCAAGTCAGAGGGTCCAAGGAGCACCTCACACATGTTTAATTTGCATTTTCCTGTTGACTGATGATGTGGAAAACTTTTTCATGTGTTTTTTGACCAGTCATATATCATCCTTAGTGAAGTTCAAGTTTTTTGTCTCTTCCCCTTCTTTGGCCCATTTTTAATTGGGCGCTGTGTCTTTCTATTGGGATACAGGAGTCCTAGAGCCTGCCATATTTTAAAAAGAGATTTTGCAAAGAGTTTTTTGAACATTTGACCAGAATAAATGTATTTTGGCTCACAGTATTTCATTAATGCCTCATATATATATATATATATATACATATATATATGTATATATATATATATAATTTATATCCCACATCATATTCCTAAGCAGTGATACAACTTATATTTTTTTGCTCACTAAACTGACTTGTACTCTCAACTTGCTGTTGAAACACTCAATTTCTGCCACAGATTCCCACAAAAAGCCACAATCTTCCAATCCAATATATAAAAATAGATGTGGAGTAAATTGAATTTCTCATATTGTCATCAGCCCTGTTGACCAAAAGCTATTTGATTTGCAAAGCCCTTCCTGGGTAGATGGGTCAGTGTTTATTTTCATGGATTTTGCAGTTCTAAATCAAGCCAACGAACCAACAGGCCTTTATTGAGTGCTCTAAGTTATCTCTAAGGTATTTCATGCATACATATTAAATTCCAGTTCACAAATCCAATTCCTTTTTTTTGACCTAGTTTTATTTGCTTTCCTTTGACAGCTGGTATTAAGCCTTTTCATCATTTTTAACAGCCAGATATCCAATTGGGAAAGCAAATTCTTTCCCTGAAACTTGACATCATCATAATCCCAGTACAAGTAACAACAACAACAATAATAACACTAATAAAACCTTAATTTCTCATAATAATTCATAGCGTGTACATATAATTCAATTACATCGTACTACTACTCCATAAGGTAAAAATTACCTTTCTGTTTCACCCGTATGGAAATAGTTTTAATAAATAAAGAAACTCATCTGAGGTTATGTGGCTGTTGACTAGTAAGGAGAAAATCTGATCTCTTGTGTCATGAAAGAGCCCACTCATCTTTCTACATTGTAAGGAATATTTTCCAAAGGTGAGGTCTATCCCAAAGTTACCCATGAAAGCAAGTCCTGCAAGTGTTGCTAGAAAGGAATTTGGTTCTTTTCTCATCCCATGTAAAAATTTTTAATGACAGTCCCATTATTTAAAAAGAGAAGTCAAAGAATTAGAAAAATACAAAGAAGAGATTAAAAATCAGTCCAAGTCATGGCACAGTTAACTTGGAATATTTAAACATCCTTCCAAACTGCTTGCTCTCAATTTCCCTCCACTTTGTCTCTCATGGTCTGCACACACACATATGCATGCACATACATGCACACACACACTCAGACACACACATATATATGTACACACACATACCCATATATGAAATTATTTGGATCATGTATCTGTATATATTTATTGTCAAGGGTCCTCCACCAGTCTTATCAGAGGTTCCAGGGAACACCTCTCACATTCTGGGGAGTACATTCCACTCCAGCATCCCTGTTTCACGGCCAACCTGCTGCCTCCCTGTTATAGAGTGTTTATTGTGAGCTGGATTCCAGCCCTACAGGGCACTGCTATCTTTGCCAGGTAAGAGCTGCTCATTCCTCACTCTAACTGTTCACAAGAGAATATTATTATCTCATCACCGTCTTCATCACAAATGAAGGATATACCCTCTTCCATACCTCTCATCAGCATATCACAAACCAGACTATCCTTTTCACAAAACTTTCCTGTAAAGCTGGTGATAATCAAGGAATGTAAAAACAGGATAGTTTGATAGCAGTACCCAAAGGAAGACCCATCTTTAGGTTCCCTCAGGAGGGTAGTTGCTCCTAAACTACACATGCAGATTACCTTCCACCGCTAGGAATCATGGAACTTCATGTATCATACTGACCCTAGGTTCCAGAAAGAAGAATTCTTTACTCCATTATAGGGGCCACCTGACCAGTCCTCATTTTGCATGCAAATTAACTTTTTGCATGATAATTAAGAGGGAGAATAACATGCTATCTAGGTACAAAATACAAAGATATGGTCCAATTTTATGGTCTCAATAGAGAGATAAGGTGACACCTATCAATGGAAAACTTTATTAGGCACTGGGCATAAGAATATGAGCGCATCCACTGACTGACCCTGGGACCATGGGAATTTTAAGCAAGCCATCCCAAACTTGTTTGAAACCAACTTCCCAGCATCAGTGACACAAAACTTAAAGGCAACCTAGCACAATGAGTCTGCCTCCTGTGCCAACCACAGAACTATACTCATGACTTGCCTTATTTGGTATACGTAAAATAAAATAAAATTATTTGTACAGGTTAGTATAGTTCTTTCCAGTGTTTCATATATGTGTATGTAAGTTTGAGGGAAGGAGTGATTTTTTATTTTTAGGTTTTTTTTTTTATTTACAAAACTGTGACCATAATTTATATCTTCCCTTTCACTTACTCCAATAATAATATTTCCTATGCCATCATATAATCTTTCAAGATATTTAAAAGCTACATAGGAGTTTATTACATAGATGTACCATAATTTATATAAGCATTTTCTGCCTTTAAAGACCTCTATTATTTGTAATTCTTTGCCATAATAAATAGTGTTACAATGAATATTGCCTTCCATATATATGTGCTCACATCCCAATTATGTCCTTAGGATATATCCCTGGGAAATGAATACCTAACTTTTAGATACACATTTCTAATCTGCCCTCCAGAAAGGATGACAAATTTAGACTCTCAACATCCATTTTGTAAGTGACTAACCACATCCCTTACCACTATCAAGTATTATATGTTTTTTAATCACATTTTTGGACAGGCAAAATATTCCTTACTATTGCATAAATTACATTTATAGTACTTGACCATCAGTACTATACATGGTTGCCATTTTCTGATTTTTATTTCTAGTGTCCTTATTTTTCTATAGGGATTTTAGCATTCCATTGATTTCTTTCTTTGGTCTTTTTCACCTTTACTCTTCAAAGGTGAAGTACAACCAAATTGCACATTGCATGGAAACCTTCAGTATTCTATTCTACAGATGAAAGACAGAAAAGAAGGCAATCCATTTTTTAAGAGCAACTTTTCTCATTCTCCTCCAGAGCCAGAGGCATATTACCATGAAAACTGTGTTGTCTTTATGAAAGCAAAATGTGTGTTCCATTAATGGACACAAGGGAGAAGCTAATTAGCTTGCACCAGAAAACAACTATATTTAATCTTCTTAGAGAAAATTATATGAACTGAACTCAATCAGTTCAGATATGCTCAGCAGACTCCTTGTGAAGTTTTTAATCACATGAGAAGTTTGTTCTTGCTTATCTTTATTTGGAAGGGATCCCAATGTGGACAGGAATTGATTTGAGAAATGAAACCCTATGCCTCCAAACAGGAATGATATTAAAAATATTTCATGATGAGGTTAGGCACAGAAAGCAACCAATTAAGATAGACACCAACTGCAAACAGTGTTTCTAGGCAAATGGTTGTACAGTAGCTGAAAAAAAGTGCTGCCAGTGAGAAGACATCTCTCATAAAGTGAGACACATCTAGGAGTCTTTAGCTCCTCTTTGTTTAAATCTTATGATTCTTTTAGTTGGCATTCTACCATCAATTTAAACCCCCCTAAGTATATGCTTTAAAAATAACTGGAATTTGTGGAGAAGAAATTAAAAGGGGTGCAAATAGAGGAAATATTTTAGGCAAGTATTCAGATTCAATAATTATCTGTAGTTGAATACCTATAAGTGTATAATTACTATAAAAATTTACACAGAGGCCATTATCTAGAGACTGGAGAACCAAGAGAAAATTCAAGAATTAGAAGTTCTATGTATAATTCCATTGAAAAGGTTAACTATTTAATAGTTGGTTAAGAACTCATGTCCATAAAAACTAATGGTTTACTCTATAATTAAAAAGAAAAATTCAGAAAGTCAAAGGAAAAAGAAAACGATTCCTAAAATTGAAAACCAATCAAGACAAAATAACCTAATGATATATCAAATTGGCAATATAGTCAGAGAAAATAATTATTTTAATTGTCTAAAATACAGTATTTTGACTTTGCATCCTTAGAACATACATTATAGGAAAAAAGAAATGCTAAAATATCTTAAATTTCATTCAGAAGTGTTTTTGGTTAGTGGTAATACTATATTGTTATTTTAAAATAAATGTATTGGAGTAACATTGGTTAATAAAATTATATAAGTTTCAAGTGTACATTTCTATGATACAAGATCTGTATATGGCACTGTGTACCCAGCACCCAAAGTCACATCATCTTCCGTCACCATGTATTTGGCCCCCTTTACCCTTTACTACTCTCTCACCCCTCTTCCCTCTGATAACCACCATACTGTTGTCTGTGTCTATGAGGTTCAGTTTTATACCCTACATATGAGTGAAATCATATGGTTTTTAGCTTTTTCTGACTGACATATCTTGCTTAGCTTAATATTCTCAAGGTCCATCCATGTTGTTGCAAAGGGCAGTATTTTGTCTTCTCTTATGGCCGAGTAGTATTCCTTTGTATATATGTCCCACACCTTCTTTATCCAGTCGTCTCTCAAAGGACACTTGGGTTGTTTCCACGTCTTGGCATCCTAAATAATGCTGCAATGACCTCGTCGTTGGCAGCCGTCCGTCTTGAGAGACGATGGTGTAGCTTCTTAAGAGTCTATCTGCACCGCCGAGAATGGCTGTGCAGTCCAACTCGGGAGTGACACGGTATCTGTCTCCTCCCGTGTTGAATCGACATCTTGCGACGACGCTGGAGTGTCCTCTCCAGTGAAGCTGAAGCTACAGAGCCTCGAGAGACGATGGTGTAGCTTCTTAAGAGTCTATCTGCACCGCCGAGAATGGTTGTGCAGTCCGACTCGGGAGTGACACGGTATCTGTCTCCTCCCGTGTTGAATCGACATCTTGCGATGACGCTGGAGTGTCCTCTCCAGTGAAGCTGAAGCTACAGAGCCTGGGCAGGGTGATATGGAGGGTCTGCTGTTGCCCATGCAGCAGACCCAGCAATGACCTATATGTTGGGTTACAAAACAAGCCTCAACAAATTTAAGATTGAAATCATACCAAGCATATTCTCTGACCACAATGCTTTAAAATTAAAAATCAACTGCAAAAAGGAAGTAAACAACTCTATGAATATGTGGAGATTAAACAACATACTGCTAAAAAATTACTCGGTCAAAGCTGAAATAAATGTGAGATCAAAAGATATACAGAGACAAGTGAGAATGACAATCCAACATATAAAACTTCTCGGTTTCAGAGAGAGTAGTAATAAAAGGGAAGTTTGTATCATTACAGGCCTACCTCAAGAAATAAGAAAAAATTTCAAGTAAACAACCTAACATTACATCTCAAAGAAAAGAAGAAGAACAAAAACAGTCCAAAATAAAAAAATAATAATAATAATCAGAGCAGAATTGCCCTTGCAAGTGTGGTTTAATTGGCTGGAGCATCCTCCCATGCACCAAAAGGTCACGGGTTCAATTCCCGGTCAAGGCATGTGCCTGGGTTGTGGGCTTGGCCCCAGGTCAGGGTGTACATGGGAGGCAGCCAATGGGTGTTTCTCTCTCTCTCTTAACTTAATAATTTTTTAGAAAAGAAATGAAAGAGAAGTTACTACAAACATCACAGAAATACAAAGGATCATGCTAGAATATTATGAAAGACTAGATGCCACATAACTCAGTAACCTAGAAGAAATGGATAAGTGTTTAGAAATATATATAACCTTCTTAGACTGAATCATGAAGAACTGGAAAATATAAATGGATTGATCAACAGTAAGGAAATTGAAACAACCATCAAAATCCTCCCCAAAAATAAATGTCCAAGTCCAGATGGCTTCACTAGTGAACTCTACCAAAATTCAAAGAGATTTGATACCTATCTTTCTCAAACTCTTCCAGAAAATTGAAGAAGAGGTAATACTTCCTAACACATTTTATGTGGCCAACATAACCTTAGTACCAACTCTTGGAAAGGATAATATATTGTTATTTTGAAACTATTTTTTATATTAAAGAATAAAGCAAATAAGTGACAGAATTCAAGATTTTTCAATGTAAGAGAAAAGAGCCATAAATATGAAATCAAATAAGACTGCTGAAAAATCAATATAAACTCAGTGTGTGTATGTGTGTGTGTGTGTCTGTGTTCCTTCTAAGGATGTCTGCTGTTACCACCTGGAAGCAATGACATGCCCTGAACTATGATTTCTAAATGCCATTAACAGTTAGAAAAGGCATGGGTCTTTAGAGAAGCAGCTGTTTCTAGGTATGGGACATATCAAATGCTATGTAAACATGGGATGGACTGGTGAGCCAGAAAGGAAGGAAGTACTCAAAGACTAATAGGATTGAGTTTAAAAAAAAAAACAAAAAAAAAAACCTAGCTTGAAGGAGTTTCCTCTGACTAAATTTGGACCTATTGAGAATCAAACAGTATAATAAGGGTGTATATTTGAAGAATGCAAACTACTTTTCATAATATTCTAATTGAAATTAGCTGGCAAGTTTATAAAACTCTGCAACAATAAATGAAATTTACATGCCTTCCAAAAATATAATGACTACCATTGTTTGACATGCATTAACTATATTAAAATCCATGAGTCTAATAAGAAGAAAGTGACAACAAAACACTCATTTTCCACAACCGAAGGAGGTTATTACACCTACTCCTTACTCTGGAATTTATCCTGGTTTGCAATAGAAATTATATATTAGAGTAACTAAATTGACACAGCTGATGAGAAAGCTTTTTCTCAAAGTAGAATGACAGCTGATAAATGTCGAACAAATGACAGAATTAGAAAGCCACCAATCAGTAGCCTCTTATGTAGTCTTTCATTAGGGCAAATATTATCCACAGATGTTAAAACCATTAGGTGAATTTTTTATGAAGAATTGGATAATCACGTGGTACCAAAGTGTCACCCCAGAGACTACAAACTGCTTACGGGGGGGAAATATAACTTTATGAGGGAGGGATTAGGCTGTCACCACTTTAACCCAGTGATCAATCAGCATTTTGAAATAATAATGGAACAATTAGACTTTATGAGCCCCCTGAGATGATGAAGTAGAAAAATACACACCATCACTTATGAAGTATTCCTTCCAATAAATGTTTAATGTGAATTAAATCAAGCCTAATCATCTGACTTCCAGCTTACAGGAAACACTCATACAGGGCATACCAGAATAAGTTAAATGATCCCACAGAGTAAAACTTGAACAATCCAGGAAGTGGAACTATTGTATTATGGAAGTCTTTATTTGAAGCAGAGCTTCATGTTGGGTCCCATTGATTATCAAAGACTTTGGACAAACTCGCCAACAATCTTGGCACGGTGTAGGCTAAAACTCACAGGCAGAGGGTTCTTCTGTAGTAGGTTGTGAGCACAACAGAAATCATGGGTGATATTACAAAAAAAGAGATCCCCTTTTATGAGAGGCCTTGAAAGCAAAGAAATTCTGGGAATCCTGGACTTAGGAAAGTGGTAAACAAGTATTATGTAGTTGGATGCCTCTGCTGATAGAGCCTAGGAGTCTTGTGGGAAACTGCTGCATCACCAATCCCAGCTAGCAGGAAACCAGGAGAAAATCACCAAGTGTCATTCAGTGGATAAGTCTACTTGCCTTCTTAGGGGGATAATCCCCCATGAGTCGGACTTGTGGCCTGGTCTCTTCAGCATGTCAGTGGGGCGGGGGGCGGCGGGGGGAATGGGAGTCCTAATTTTTGCTTGGGTGTATAAGAAGCTTGGAAGTCACCACCACTCCATCCTAACAACAAGTAAAAAATGAACAACCTGAAAAATTAATAATTCTTCTTATACCCACAAGAGAAGTAAGGTTATAGGGGAAACTACTGTCCCTGAAATTGGAGAGACAAACGCAGAGAATCACAACTTACCAGAGCAAAAACTTAGGAGATGCAACCTCCGTGGGAACCAGTAATGAGGCAGGAAAACCTGAACTGTGATTGCTGGATTGCTGGAGGCTCAGTGTGGACAAATCTGAGAGCTAAAAATTCAATGGGACCCAGTTGTAGGAGGGCTCCCACACTTTTGCGAGATTTTAATCCTGGCTATCATAGTAAATATCAAAGAAAAATACCCTCCTGTTTCTGACAGGGGGAGGAGAAAAGAAACAGTTTTTGAAATGTGCCACAATGCTCTGTTTTCCTTAACAAGGTCTACCCTGAGGAAAAACTATTTAATCAAAGCCTAAATGATCATAGAGAAGGGAAATACCCAACTCCAGCCCACTCCAGCCATCCTGTTCTATCCAAGGGGTGGGAAGGGGAAACTGAGAAGCACTTGTGAAATACACAGTCCGGAGGAACAGGTTCACTAAAAGACAGACCTAATCATAGAAATATAAAACACTTCCCCCTACACTTACACCTCACCACCACATTACTGAAGGCATATCTATATCAGTTTCTATTACCTGGTACATCAATGTCTGGCTATCAAGAAAAAAAATTACAATGCATACCAAAAGGCAACCTCCCCCCAATTTGAATAAACAGAAAACATCACAACTAGATATTGCAGGGATGTTGGAATGATAAGAGCTGAAATTTTAAAAACTATGTTGGGGTCAAATAGGTGGCATAGGCAGATGTGACTTGCCTCTTCTCACAACCACATCAAAATTACAACTAAAATATAGAATAACCATCAGCCAGAACCATCAGAAATCGAATTGAATGAGGATAGTATAAGTAGCCTCTGGGACAACTTCAAAAGGTCCAACATTTGGATCATAGGGGTGCCAGAAGGAGAAGAGAAAGAGAAAGAAATTGGAAATCTATCTGAAGAAATAATGAAAGAAAACTTTCCTAATTTGGTGAAGGAAATAGACATGCAAGTCCAGGAAGCACAGAGAGTCCCAAACAAGATGGATATAAAGAGGCCCACTCCAAGACACATCATAACTAAAATGCCAAAGGTTAAAGATAAAGAGAGAATCTTAAAAGCAACAAGAGAAAAGAAGAGAGTTATCTACAAAGGGGTGCCTATAAGACTGTCAGCTGATTTATCAAAAGAAACTTTGCAGGCTAGAAGGCATTGGCAAGAAATATTCAAAGCAATGAAAAGCAAGGACCTGCAGCCAAGATTGCTCTATCCAGCAAAGATAGAGCTTTCCAGACAAGAAAAAACTAGCAGTTCATCACCAAGCCATTATTATACAAAATGTTAAAAGGATTTATTTAAGAAGAAAAAGATCAAAACCATGAACAATAAAATGGCAATAAATACATAGCTATCAACAATTGAATCTAAAAAGCAAACCAAGCAAACATGAAGAACAGGGACAGAATCATGGATACAGAGAATATTTTGATGGTTGCCAGGTGGGGGGGGGTGTAGGGAAATGGGTGAAGAGGTAAGGGGATTAAGAAGTACAAATAGGTAATTATAGAAGAGCCATGGGGTAGTAAAATACAGTATAGGAAACAGAATAGCCAAAGAACTTATACGTGTGACCCATGGACATGAACAATGGTGGGGGCATTGCCTGAGGGAGTGGGGGTGCTGGGTAGAGGGGAGCAGGGGGGAGAAATCAGGACAACTGTAATAATCAATAAAATATAATTTAAAATAAAGCAACTATGATTGATATGCTAAGGGTTCTAAGGGTAAAGTAGACGATACGGAATAACCAAAGGGCAATGTAAGCAGAGGCAGAAATCCTAAGAAAGAACAAAAAAGAAATGCTAGAGATCAAAGACACCATACAGAAACAATATCTTTGATGTGCTTATTAGTAGACTGGACACAGCTGAGAGATGCATACTGAGAAATTTAGGAGTTGTCACAATGTCTGTAAGTTATTTTTAAATACTTCATACAAAATAGATGAAGCAAATATAAAAAATTCTAGACAGTGAATGTCCATTATATTTCTATTT
The DNA here is from genome assembly GCF_987537825.1 of Furipterus horrens. NCBI lineage: Eukaryota > Metazoa > Chordata > Mammalia > Chiroptera > Furipteridae > Furipterus > Furipterus horrens. The sequence goes on along the minus strand of NW_028327187.1, from coordinate 112,205,682 downwards.
TTGTTTATTTGATAAATTAATATATTCCAATAAATGTTTAATGAATTAAACTAAGCTTGCAGATTTAATTATACATTGTAATTAAATATATATTCAATAAAATAAATATATTTAATTAAATTTATATTTAATTATAAATAAAATAATAGAATTTATTATGTTATCATTTCCTACCAAGTGCTAAGTGATTGCAAGCAAGCTGAAGACTTTAGTTAAAATAATTACCATGACAGTAAAAGTCTAAGCAGAACCTGAATTAATAAATGTGCTAATTGGATAGCCCTACTGAGAACCTTAACTCATTTGGATTTAACTGTGGCATACATTATTTCTTATCGAAGAATTAATAGTTGTACAAGACTTCATTTTTATAGTTTTGTTTTAGAACACTATCAAAATATTGAAAAATAAATATTTCTTCTATCTGAGGCCCCCATAACCCCTCCCAAGAAGGAAAACATTATTGTTCCTCAGAATTTTTCTATGTAGATTCATCGCTAGATTGTTAGAATTATCCACCTTGCTTTTTCATTTTTAGTTTTTGTTTGGTTTAGATTTTAACTTTTCTTTCATTTTTAACTATTAGTTTAGACTTTTTATTATGGATACTTTGAAACACTCAAGAAGTAATAAACAATAGTATAATATAACCTTATGTAGTCATCATTCAGCTATAGCAGTGCTCAGGTCATGGCCTGTCATATCTCATCTATACTCTCCTTCCTTCCCACAGATTAAGAGATTATTAATCTTCAGAATCCATAGCTTATTATGAGCAAATACCAAACACCATATCATTTCACCCAAAATGTTTAGTATGCTTTTTTGAAATATAAGCGCTCTTCTTTAAATTTAACTTCAACATTATTATCAAACCTAAAATATAACAATAATGACTTAGTATCACCAAAATATCCAGTCAGTGTTCAAATTTCCCTAAATGGCTCTTAAATGCACTTTTAAGGTTGATTTGTTATAAGGATTCAAAGAAGCTCCATACATTCATTTGGTTAAAATGTCAGTCCCATCTAATCTCTATGTTGTTTTAATGAATAATGCTTCAGTAGAGATCATTCCAATGAGCTATTTTCTTCTTGCCTGCATTGTTCACCATTGTTCAGGTGTCTCATAATGTATGTTATCAGTCCCCAGTGATGGATGGTGTGGCTTTGTTCAGCCTCTTACTGTTGTAAACCATGGTGCAATAAATAGTCTCAAATATATGACTTTGTACACATATGCAAGTAAATATGTAAGGCAAATTTCTATGCAAGGGATTGTTAGGACAAATGGCATAGGACTTTGAAGTTTTGACGAAAACTAACAAATTGTCTTCCAAAAAGATCACCTCAAGGGTACATTTGTTTTCCCATACCCACACCAACACTGGGTACTATAATATAATAGGTGAAAAATGATAACTTGTTTTATTTTCATTTGCCTAACCTAGAGCAAAACTGATTTTTCTTTTGTATATGTATAAGACATTTGTTCTGCATTTTCTATAAACTAACTCTTTGTGACCTTTGACCATTTTTCTATTGAATTGTTTGTCCTTTCTTATTGATTTGCATAGCCAATTTATATAATAGGGAAATTGGTTCTTTCTGATGTATATTATAAATATTTTTCCTGTTTTACTGTTTTCCTTTTAATTTATTTGTGGTACTTTTTGATACACAGAATTCCACCCCAGCCCCCCCAAAATCCACATGCTCTATTCTATCCACTCCATGATAACAAAATTCCTCCTATGTGTTCTCTATACACAGGTCATTAGAATTTCCAAAGTCTCCTGCATATGTTATCTCATTTGTAACAAATAGAGTGGCAAGAGTTGGCTTAGCCACTCCATTGACATCTTTCATCTTCATTGTGAGCATTTGCCTGGTAAACATTAATAAATATGCAAGCACACGTTACCCCCTAAATTCATCCCAGACATGTTCCATGAGAAATGTACACTTCAGTCAAATAATTTTTAGAAATACTGGATAACTTCCTGGATGGTCTCTATTCTCCCTTACTACATTTAGTGACTTAACTGAGAGTAATTGAAGGAATTGGTGAGTAATGGTATTTTTTCTGAATATTAATGAATTTCCAACATTGGTTAATTGAGTAAGGCATTCAATGGAATTGGTTACCAAAAAACCCTCCTGAAACAAAAGCAGAAACAACCTTTAATGAGAAAAGCTAGAATTCAGCTGTGCTTAGCCCCTTAATATACAATATTGAATAATAGAGGAGATAATTAGGCTCCTTTTGCTGAAAAATGTTGCTGAGGAAAAAATGAGAAGTTAGATGTTAAATGAGTTGCCCAAGGTTACCCAGATAGTAAATGGTGGAGCCAGAATTCATATCCACATTTCACAGTTTAGATGCATCTCTTATTCCATGCTTTCTCAAAAGAATAATCCAGAAATCAGAGAGGATATTAACATGAGGCAACTATCCATTGAAAGTAAATTTTGGGTGTCAGTGGTCCTCATTTATCTTGAAAGGCAACTGTTTCTGCCTCTAACATAAACTACTTTGTTTATACAACCCGTGAAACACTTATCTATTTAAAAAACTTGTTTTTTGCATGTACTCTTTCTTCTTCCCACAGTTGTCCAGGAGTTACATCGTGCCTTTTAAGCACTAAAGACATGTTTGTTGATTTATTGATAGCCAATCTATCAAGTGCGAGGTAATATCTCATGGTGATTTTGATTTGCATCTCTCTGATGATTAGTGACATTGATCATCTTTTCATATGTGTATTAGCTGTCCGCATGTTCTGTGGGAAAAAAGGGGCCACATACTAACCTGACAAGCTCAGGGCACGGATATGTGGCAGCTTCATAAACTCACAAAGGATTAGTAACCACAAAGGATTGTCTGAAATTAAAACGTATTAACTAAAAGCAGTTTATGGCAGGTAGTCATGCCCTAGGCTCAAATCCTCCCTGACAAAAGTCAATCTTTATCTTAATTAAGCCTGTCTACTGTCTTTTTTGCATCTATAATAACATACCTTAGGGTTATTAAAAAAGAAAATTTGTGTTTTAGTTCCTCAGTGCAGCTTAGGCTTTGGGTTTTATATTTAATAATGGAAACTTCTCCTTAATCAAATGATTTGATATTTTTACAGTAAAAAAAAAACAGAGGCTATTGAGGTGGGCATCTTATATATGTGTGTGTGTCCATATAAAATCAAGATTCCTAAGAGACAACTAAATACTGAGTTTCCTTTGGGATTTTGAGTAGCAGTAGGAGTCCACTCAACAAACAACAAGTGCTGGCGAGGATGTGGAGAAACGGAAACCCTACTGCACTGCTGGTGGGAATGCAGACTGGTGCAGCCACTGTGGAAAACAGTATGGAATTACCTCAAAAAACTAAAAATGGAACTGCCTTTTGAACCAGCGATTCCACTGCTAGGATTATACCCAAAGAAGCCTAAAACCCCAATTGAAAAGAACCTATGCACCCCTATGTTCATAGCAGCACTATTTAAAATAGCCAAGATCAGGAAACAGGGCAAGTGTCCATCAGGAAATGAGTGGATAAAAATGCTGTGGTACATTTACATGATGGAAGTTCTATATTCTTAGGTGAGAATTGGAATCACTGTATCTCTTCCTCACTTTGACTCTAATACTTTTTTTTCATTCCTCTTCCAGTTGGAAATCCTTCAAAAAGTTAAAGGAAGGTATTAGTTCCCCTGAGGTTTTCCTTTTCCAAGTTAAGTATTACCGGTTTCTTTAACGATTCCAAATTTAACATAATTTCTATATTTTATCTTAATAGTCCTTTCTTGTTTCTCTTTCACCAATATCTATATCTTGATATTACTTGCCCAGGACTTTATCTTACAAAGCTTAAACATTAGGACAAGACCCTCCTTTCCTAGGAACACTATACTCGATTTTAAACCCAGAATAAGAATCATTTGCTTCTTTGCTTATTTAAGCAGTCAGGTCACACCATAGGCTTTTACAGCATTTGGGTCAACTAGAACATCCTGTTTTCTTTTTCTTTTTCTTTTTCTTTTTTAAGGAACAGCTATTGAATCAGCCATTTATCATTCCAGGAGGTAGTTGATATAGTACAGAAAATACTTAGAATCAGAAGACATGTGTTGAAGCTGTGGCTTTTGTCTCTCACCGCTTATCAGCTTTGAACAAGTCACTATCCTCTTTAGACCTCCATTTTTATCACCTGGAGAACAGAACTGTTCAGAAGATCTGCCTTACCTAATTGATGTGGTTCTTCAGAAAATCAATTGAGACAATACATGTCACATGATTTTCTTGATTGAAAAGCATGACACAAATTTTTATAATGCTGAGTTATTCCATGCCTGTGGCATTCCATTGATCCAGCACCCATTTTATTATTCCAATAATCCAATACCTACTTGATTCTTGAAGATACTAAGTCTGAAGTAATACAGTAAAACAGTTTCTGAGTTCATAAAGACAAATTGAGTTGATGAGTTTTGAACATAAGTTTTAACCTAGGGTTTATTCTAAACCAATTTTGATATGATCTCTTTCCTTTTAATGTCCATTGTTTTGGTTTTTATGCTTGTAATTTGAAAAGAATTTAAGGCAAAAAGAAAGACAAAAATACAATAAACATCTGTGTACCAATCAACAAGTATGAACAAAAGTCAGTATTTTGTGTCATTTTTATTTTTGTGTTTTTACATATCTAATAAACAGAACATTACAGATGAAATAGAAATTCTCTGTCCTCCTTTCTAGTCCCATCTCCTACCCTCTCCATAGTCAACTGCCAGCAAAGAGGGGTGTGTATCCTCCAAGTCCACCTCTGCAACTATCTTTGCATCTCCATCTTTCACTTACAAAGACACATGTGATTGTACTGAATCATCCAAGCTCACCTGGATAATCCAAGACAATATTCCATCTCAAGATCCTTTACTTAATCACATCTGCAAAGTCCATTTTGCCAGGTAAAGTAACACACTCACAGATTGAAGGGATTAGGGCATGGACAGTTTGGGGAAAGCCATTATTCTGCTTATTACAACATCCTTAGCCCATTTTGTAGTGGAATATTTGACTCATTTTCATTTATTTATAGGCATTTTTGTGCATTATTGATATTAGTGTATTTTCTATTTTGTATTGCAAATGTCTTTTTCAGTCTGTTATTTGTCTGTTAACTTTGGTTAAGGGGTATTTTTACATATGGAAGTTTTAGATTTTAATATGGTCAAGATTATCAAAGTTTTCTTTTTAGCTCGTGCTTTTTGTATCCTGTTTAAGAACTCCTTCCCAACACTGAGGCATAATTGTGATGTCTTGGTTCAAAACCTCACTCTGTTATTTACACTCTGTTGAAGTGATTTTTAAGTTACTTAAGTTACATAAGCTTCAATGTTCTTATTGGTAAAATCAAAAAATAATTGTGATATATATTCTCTCCTTTCCATTTAATTTTTAATTTGATTTCATATCAAGTTGGTATTTCTGTAGGAGACTTTGTTGTATTTTCTTCCAGTAGTCCAAAGTTTTATTTTCCACATTTAAGTTTTCTATGCACCTCAATCACAGGTAGTGTGAAGTAGCAATGTAATCTTAATTTTTTGCGTGTGGAAAGCCTGTAACCATGATTCAGCATCAATTTCTCAAGCCTGGCCCTATTGACATTTTGGCCTGGATAACTCTTCATTGTGGGGAGCTGTCTTGGGCACTGTAGGATGTTTAGTAATATCACTGATCTTTATCCACTAGAGCCTACAGTGCCCCACCTCATGTTATGAAAACCAAAATGTCTTTAGATATTACATATGTCTCCTATGGGGCAAAACCACCCCTGGTTGAGAACCACTGATATGGAAGTTTATGCTCTGAATAACTCTCCTTTCCCGCCTGGGATATTAACTAAAGTTCCTGCCAGAGATGGAGCTGGATACCAAGATGACAAAGAAAGATCCCCAATTACCTGGAAGCTAAAGTCACGTAGGTAAGTTAGATAAATACACATAAGATTTCAAATCTTAGCAAAATTAGATAACCTGCTCAAAAAGAGTATACAAAAAAAATCAAACATTATAATTAAACATGAAGTTTATATTCTAGATCATTTTATATTTCAAAGCATGAATGGAAATATTTTTAGTTATAATATGAATGGAAATATTTTTAGTTATAATATGAGTGGAAATATTTTTAGCTATAATACGGTTGGAATTGAAATAATGTTTTTAGTTATAACTTCTGCTTATGTTTACTAGATTATTTATAGGTGAACATTGTATCAATATGTCTTATATACAAATTGAAGTAAAAACCTCTTTTTCATTTTAATCTACTCTCATTTTATATTAAAAAGAAACCATAGTTACTTATGATTTATAGAAGACTAAAATAGGTTCTTTCAGATTTTACCATGAGCCTAAAAATTAACTGAGAAAATAATTATGATTTGAACAATTTAAATATAATTATAGGATATTTCTATAATGTCTATAGTTTTTCCTTTTTAGAAAGCCCAAAACCTCAGTTTGTGTTATATTATTAAATCGCCCTGAAGATCCAGGACACTTGCAGTTAGAATTCTGACTTTCTGTCAGTGTATTTTCTTCCACAATTGAGTATATCTGAAGGACCTAGATTGAGTCTTGCAGATAAATCTCTCTTTTCTTGGGCAAACTGATTTAATATTTTATAGTGGTAAAATGTGTCCATGACCGATGTAATTACACACAGTGTTCATGATCTCTTTTGCCATTCCTATTGATCATGAAGATACAAATTAACTCTGGGGAGAAGGAGAGGCAGGGACTCTGTTAGAGTGGCAAGAGGAGACACTGTGAGCAACCTTGAGCATGCCTAGAAGAAATTGATAACTGGAAGAAGAGGTCTTGGAGGGGGTCAATGGCCTTGGCTTATGAATGAAGCCAGAAACTCCAGGTCCTCTCAATTTCCACTCCTGAGAAGTGAGGGAAGAAAGACCATGGGAAGGCATGGATTCTACACTGTTTGGCTGCATGAACAAACCTGCTAGAGGACAGGAGCTCAGACTACAAATATACCCAGACGTGCCTTCTCTGAAAATCAGAGAAGCCTTATGTTGGAGATGGCATGGAGAAGTCGAGAAGAGCAGACATTTCTGTGGAGAGCTTTTTGGTTTTCCAATTCAAAAATGGTGAAGGATCCTTTCTGAAAGGTTAGAATTTAAACATATTTCACTGGCAGAAACTATAACTCTCACAAGGCCAATTTATAGCATCAACTCAGAGCAATGTTTAATGCATGTTAAATATTAATAATATCTGATTTTGCTAAGGTCTTTTGCCCAAGTTTCACTGCCTGATGAAACTACCCATTTTTCAATGTCTGCAGGGACAATTAAAATGCAATGCTTTTAATGCTGCAAGAAGGTTACATGTAGAGGGCAGGAAGAAAAGACATCATGATAGATTGGAGAAGGTTAAAATATACATATATTTTTATGATAGATTATTTAATTCTATCATATAAGTTGTTATAACATATCAATTTTAATAGACTTTGTTTAGAGCTGTTTTAGGTTCACAGAAAAACTGAACAAAAGGTAGAGATTTCCCATATACCTCCCGCCCCCCCCCACACCCTTATTATCAGCACCCCTGGCCAGAGTGGTACATTTGTTACAACTGATGAACCTACATTAACACATAATTATCACCCAAATCCATAGTTTACATCAGAGTTCACTCTTGGTGTTGTACATTCTATGGATTTGGGCAAATGTCTAACGACATGTGTCCATCATTATAATATGATACAGAATAGTTTCACTGCCTTAAACATTGTCTGTGCTCTCCTTATTCATTCTTCCCTCCTCCTACCCCTGTTAACCACTGATCTTTTTTTTCTGTTTCCATAGATTTTCCTTTTTCCAGAATGTCATAAAGTTGGAATCATATAGTATGCGGCCTTCTCAGGTTGGTTTATTTCACTACTGTACAGCAGTCCCTCTCTATATCGCGGTTCACTTATCGCAGCCTCACTGTATCGCGGGATTTTTAAAAAATATTATATTTAATTATTTATCGTGGATTTTTCACTATATCGCAGGATTTTGCGGTACTGTATACATATGTTGTTAAAGTTACGTAGGTTTAAGAGTGTAGAATAAATGTAAGGTTCCTACTTCGCGGGGTTGTCTAGAACGTAATACCCGCGATAAGCGAGGGAATACATATCACAGTTTATTTATCCATTCACTTACTGAACACACCCTTGAAGCTTCCAAGATTTAGCAATTGCCAGTAAAGCTGTTATAAACACCGGAGTGCAGGTTTTTGCGTGGATATAAGTTTTTAACTCCTTTGGGTAAATACCAAGAAGCACAATTTCTGAATCACGCTGAGCGTATGTTTAGTCGTGTAAGAAACCACCGAACTGTCTTCCAAAGCGGCTGCACCATTTTGCACTCTTGCCGGCAATGAATGAGAGTTCGTGTGGCTCCACACCCTCACCAGCATTTGGCGTCGGTGTTCTGGACTTCGGTGATTCTGGTAGGCATGTAGTGTTACCTCAGTGTTGTTTTAATTTGCATTTCCCTGATGACATATGATGCGGAGTGTGTTTTGTATGAAATATATTTCCGTATGGAGGAAGCGTGGGGTGGTAGGAAGAGGCAGGTTTTGATAAAGGAGCACAGGCCAGAACTGAAGGGTTGTAATTGTGGAGGAGGTTGACTTGATCTGGAGGGGATGACAAGTCACTGAACGGATGAGGGTGGAGGTGGGTATGGCAAGGACATGATCAGTTTTTTTCTCAGAATAATCATGATGGCTGCATGTAGAGTATAGATTGACTAGTCAGAAGATAGAAGTCCAAATAAGAGGTGGTGGAAGATGTGAAAAGGGGGAAGGAGGTTGGTGGAGCTAAATGACTGGATTCCAAATCTCTTTGGAGGAGGAATATAAAGGACTAACAGTGATGTTCTCTCTTCCAACAAGCCCTCCCTGATGGCCCTTGCCTCCTGCCACTGTGCTTCCTAGAATTTCACTTATGCTCCTTCTACTGTCAATCCTCCGGCATTGAGCTTTAGCCACCGGTGGGGAGTGGAGTGCAAAGAGAGGCACAGAACAAAGGTCAGTATCCCTGGTTTTGAGTTCCAATTATACTACTCATCAGCTCTGACATTTTAGGAAAATTACTTTACTTTTCTATTATATATCTATAAAATGTGGATTTTTTTTTTTACCTTATATCATGTATCTATACAATGTGGATTTTTAACTTGATACCATGAAGTTGGTTTGAGACTCAAATATGATAGTGCTATAAAGGTAATCTGAAATAAGAAATTACATTTTTTACTAGTATTGTTTCATGTCTATCTCTTATGTCCCCCAATCCATGCACAATATGCACAGTTACATTACATATAAAAGAGAATGATTAACTTTGTACCTGGCTAGATTTTTTTTACTATGGGCTGCTCATATTCCCCTTAAGCTTTGATTATAATAATAACAAACACTTCCTATACAGAATTAAAGCCAACATTTTCTAAATGGGACAAAACAGTTTGAACTATTCTGCATGTTTTAGCTTATTTAATCCACACGATAACCCTATGAGGTAAACTGATATTATTCTTCCCATTTTATAAATGAGTCTACTGAGGCACAGGCTGTCTGCTTCAAGCGCTCACATCCTTAACTAATCACTGTGGGCCCCTTCTAGCCATAGGAGTTGGATTTCATATTAGCACTTTGCAGTTATTTGCACATAGGTGCTTCACTCTTCTTTTTTAAAAGAGTGGGCTATTTGTATTCTCCATTTTAATCTTCAGCTGTCCTTGATAATTTGGCAACATGTATATTTAACTCATTAATTTCTCTGGACTAATCTTCTAATCTTCCCATTAGTATTTCAGGGCTAGAGAAACTCTCCTAAGACATGCTATGAGTCATCCTCCCTATTTCAAATGACTGGATACTTGGTGACTTCCGCTATTTCTCTAGGGAGCCTAGTTCCTTGTTTCATATCCCAGTAATTCTCTAAATGAAAGTCATTCCTAAAACCATCCTTTCAATTTCCTTTATCACTTGTTTGTGGTCACGAGTTTTATTTGGCCCTACGTGTTCTTAATCATACATGACCTCAGTCAGCAGCCCTTCATTCTGGTAATCCACAGCATTTCAAAATCCCTGTTCTAATACCTAAAGGTCAATAGAAAAAGCAAATTTGACTTTAATGAATATTTTATTCAATGAATATTTATTTTTTCATGCTCTGCTACATGCATAAAATACATTGAATTCTGAGACCTGTCCAAGATATCTTGAGGTGTGCACTTTCTTTCTGTCTCTCTCTCACTCACAGATGCACACATATACACACACTCCTTTTAAGTTATTTCATCCTCATCAGAGACCAGTGAAATAGTTTCTAAAACTAAACAAACGCCTCTGACTTTTTACCCCAATGTTAAGTCACAGCTTCAAGCCATGATGGAAGTCACTTGATAACACACCCAGAAGTTTTCTTCTTGAACTGATATCAGCTCTGAACCTATTTATAAATAGCTTGTCTTCTAATTGGGCATAATTTAAAAAGTAAGAAACAGTAAAAATCTGTCTAACAGTCATTTTTAAAAAGTGTTTCGATAGTATCTAACCAGTAGTCCTCAACCTGGGGTGACTTGGCACCTCAGGGACTATTTGCAATATCTGGAGACATTTTATTTGCCACTATTGTGGTGGGAATGGGGATGCTATTGGCATCTGGTGGGTAGAGGCCAGAGATACTGCTGCTAAACATCTTACAATGAAGAGAATAGCCCCTACAACAAAAAATTACATAGCCGAAAATGTCAACAGGGTTGAACTTGAGAAACTCCTAAAACCTCTGTCAACATTTAACATAACTTATGTTTGCAAAATTCAACTTTCTAAAAATGTGCTTTCCTAACAATTACATAACATTTTAGCCTGCAGACAACTTAGTGCCAACAAAGTTCCCCTCATAAGTCATTCATTCTGGAAATAAAAGCATCAGGTTATGAAAACAAACCAGGCCTCAAACCTTAAGGAACCAGCAAAATTAACAATTCACAGCCTATTTTTGAATGTTTCTAAAGTTATTCATTTTTGAGAATAAATAAGTCAACTTTTGAAAGCAAGCCAAATTTCTTCTTGTAATTTAATTTCTTATTCTCAGAATTTCAAGTTTCTAAGACTTAGTGTCTATCATCTGATCTAATTTTTGCCTTAATTTTGTTTTCCTACAAAAGGCTATGTGATATCAACCTTCTTGAGCTTCCAAATGAGAGAATATAAGGTTATAATATATGACAGCTTCAAAATGCACCTCCAGATGAGATACAAATCTGAATAATTAGAGAGGCTATACTGGAAAGGGTTACATCTTCTTAGTTTTCATACAGAAAACTTCTATTTATTCATATCAACCTCATTTCCACGATGAGTCACCATTGACAGAAAATTGCACCCCCCCAGTTACTCACAGACATAGCCTTCTAAACTCATCCTAATGGCCCTTCTCTGCTTGGCCCAGTGCCACCATGGACTATTGGCTGTCCCCGAAATCAATCCTCTCAGCTACTCTCTAATTTTTATTTAGTAAATTTAGAATTCTATGAAGAACCCTTCTAACCCCTATCTGGGATGATGTCCAGGAGCCACTTTGCCTAAACAAAGTCATTGATTTTAATGGAACAAATGAGAGAGCCAATTTGCATTGCATGGCACCATGACAAAGATGAAAAAAAAAAATGCTAGGACTCATTTGTCCCAAATTCTATTCCTAATTATAACAACTCTGCAACCAAAGCAATTTTTAAAAAAGTATATCAGATCATGTCATTCCTGGGTTAAGCTTCTTCCATAGGTATCCATTGCTGTTAGGATAAATTCCCAAACCTCCTGTATAGCCTGGGATCTTGTTTTCTAGTTCCTACCTTTCTCTCCAGTCTTAATGTACTCCCTCTCCATTGAATTCTGTGCTGCCCTTTTCTGGATCTCTTTAGTATTCTTCCCTCTTCGTAGAAAGCTTATCATCCCAAAGCCTGCCCTTTCCTTTACTTGAGTAAACCCTTCTCATCTTTCGAGCTTGGCTTTAATTCATTTCCTCAGAGAAGTCTTTTTTGTTTACATTATGTCTGATAAAAATTCCATTGTTAAAACAAGTCATATGACCAGGTACAAAGTCAAAAGGTGAGAATATATACTGTGATAATGTCAAGGAAAAAGTATGGATGTAGGTAAAAGGGAGGAATTGGGGCCAAGAGAGCAATCACCACACTCCCTTTCCATGTGTGCACAGGTAATGATTAGGAATGTGCTGGTGCTCATCTGGACGTGGTCAGCTCATTTATAGAGATGAATAGTTGTTTATTTCAGTTTCTTGACTAGGCTTTTTCTCCACCTGAATTCCTATCACACCCTATGACACCTTGGTAATATCTGGTAAGGTTCCTCTTTCCTCCAAAAACCTTAACACCTTATTCTTTATTTGAAATTCCACTGAAATTTAATCTAATGGAATAATTAAATACAGGATGCTAGGGGCATGGCCCAAAGCTGTCCTGAAAAAGGAGGCAGCCACATGCCTGGGAAAGTAATAAATAGCTCTCTTGGAGCCATCCCTGATATTCTCAGGTGACCATAAGCAAAGTTGACCAAAAAAAAGAACTCTACTCTGACAAGGCCATCCTGTAACCACGTCTGGAACAAGGCCAATCCACCACAAAAATTATTTTCTCCCCGCTTATGATCTGCATGAGTGACTGCTGCTTCTTTACCAATGACCACTCAAGCCTTGATTTAATCCTCCTCCCTCCGAGGTAAACATTACTAAGGTACCAAATTATCAAATTGTCCCAGCTCTTTGATAACAGGCAAGCTAGAAGAGGTCCTGATGTCTTAAATCCTTAGAAGATTTATCACAATCCAAAGACTTCTAAGTAGGGCTTCCCAGGAACCTCTTACTAAGATGCTCCTAATTCTTTTGAGAGATAATAGTTCCTGTGGCAACAACTCAATAAACCTAACTTTGAGTATAAGCGTGTTCTTGGGGGTGTTTGTTGGGGGGCTTCAACTCAGTCTTTCTGGTAATCTATTTCTATTCAAAGGGTTATGTGCTCTCACATAGGCCTGGTTTGAAATACACTGAATTTTGCGCACAGCTCAACAGCATAAAGGAGGGTTAAATGATATCACCATGTGAATTTAGGACTTACCCAGGCTAAGCCATGTGCTAGGTACTAGACAGATGCAGGAAGCAGTCACTGATAAAGCAAGATGTTCCTCTTTTATAAGTTCTGAATAGAATAGTCACTAATGTATTCAGTGAATGGATTTATTTTCCCATTAGTGCCTAGACTCCAACAAGATAAAGTAAGATTCCATAGGTAAAATGGTTTTTATTCCCCCAACATTAACTTCTTATCAGACTTAAACCTGCACAGAGTAAGCAAAATTAGTTCTTACGGGGACCCAGAGACTTATTCTTTAGCGTTAGTATGGCCCTAATTTCTGGTTCATTTACCGTCATATTTTTTCCAATGAGTATTTTATACTGTCTTATATGACACTGCTTTCATTTTCAGTCATTGAAGAATAGAAATGAGTAGTAAATTTTCACTTCTCCCAATTTTCTAAACACCATGAAAATCATATACTACCATAGTACAACAAGACATATGCACACCATGGAAGAAATATCATTAATCATAATGTTATCAGTAATTTTTGTGTTTTCATGAAATAAAGCATTATTTGGAAAAATAGATATGCATTTGGTATCAGCCTATCAGATAAGAAATGTTGACTCCTATTGCAACATTTCCTCAGGTATTCAACCAAAATAACTGTAGAAGTAACGACCTACCTTTTCAGCATATTCTAAATGCTCCAGTTCTATAAATGAAGATGACTATTTTTTTAAAAATACATTTTATTGATTATCCTGTTACAGTTGTCCCAATTTCTTTTCCCTTTGTTCCCCTCCACTCAGTGACATCCCTCCCTCCAGTTGTCCCCTCCCCCTTAGTCCATGCCCATTGGTTGTGCATATAGTTCTTCTCAACATCTTCCTATCTACTCACTCCCTCCTACTGTGCTTCTTAATTCCTGCACCATCTCCCTCCATTTCCCCCTGTCTCCTCCCTGCTGACCTCCCCCCAGTATGTTCCCCATACCTATAATTCTTTTCCTACTCTTGTTGCCTACTTAGTTTGCCTTTGTTTTGGCTCCCTAGCTTCTGTTGTTGGTTGTTGTGATACAGTTTTCATTTTAATGTTCATAGTTGTGATCCTCTTTCTCCTAAACAAGTCCCTTTAACATTTCATATAACAGTGGTTTGGATCTGATGAACTCCTTCAGTTTTACTTTGTCCTGGAAGCACTTTCTCTGCCCTTCTATTCTGAATGACAGCTTCGCTGGATAGAGTAATCGTGGTTGTAGGTTTTTGCTTTTCATTACTTTGAATATTTCTTGCCAGTCCCTTCTTGCCTGCAGAGTCTCCTTTGAGAAGTCAGCTGATAGTCTTATTGGGACCCCTCTGTACATAATTCTCTTCTTCTCTCTTGCTGCTTTTAAGATTCTCTATTTATCCTTAATTTTTGACATTTTGATTATAATGTGTCTTGGTGTGGTTCTCCCTGGGTCCAGTTTTTGTGGAACTGTCTGTACTTCCTGGATCTATAAGTCTGTTTCCTTCCCCAAGTTAAGGAAGTTCGGCTTCATTATTTTTTCACATAATTTTTCAATTTCTAGTTCTTCTTTACCTTCTGGCAGCCCTATGATTTGGATGTTGGCCCAATTATAGCTGTCCCAGAGGTTTCTGAGCCTCTCCTCATTTTCCTCACTTTTTGTTTCCTCTTTCTGCACTGGTTGACTATTCCTTCCCTATGTTCTGACTTGTTGATCTGATCCCTGGTTTTTCTTCCCTTACCACTTGTTTCATATGTGTTTTCATCACTTCAGCAGGACTAGCCTTCATTCCTTCCCCATCTTGTTTAAGATCCGCTGTTAGTTCTGTAAGCTGTGTTACAGCTTTACCTCTGAACTGAGCCTCAGAAAAATCATCTATCTGCTGGTCCGATAAATCATATATTTGCTGTCTGGTCAGCTGCATGATTGGGATCTCTATCATGATCCCTGCCATCCTGACAGTTTTGTGTTTACCTTTGCTTCCTGGATGGGGCTGTCATACCTCCTGTGCTATAGGGGGTGAAGCCCCATGCACTTGTCACTACCGGGCAACCCTTCTCACCACACTGTGATGCTTTGTGTGGGGGCAGGGGTCCAAGATGGATTCCTGCCATTCACTCTCTGCTGAGAGACCGGGAGTCTCCTCCTCCATCTCCACGCCCTCTGGGCCTCACAATCTGAGGCAATGGGGGGTCTGCCTTCCCCAGCATTGGAATCACAAGCTGACGGGTTTGTTCTGTAGCCAGGGGTGCTCCCCAGGTGCTTCTCGCCTCCCCTTAAATATGGGTGTCTGTCCTTACCGCCGTCCCACTGCCATCGCTGCAGCTGCTGCCACCAGCACAGCTTGATCTCTCCGCCCTGGCTTCGCCCCCCCTACCTGTCCAAATGAGTACCACTTGTTTATAACTTCATACGTTGGACTTCCGTGTAGCTTTATTTTCTGGAACTTCTGGTTCTTTCTGGTTTTGAGGTAGTTGTAGTCCTCCTTAGTTGTGGAGGGAGATGAAGCATGTCAGTCTAGGCCTCCGTCTTGGCCGAAAGTCAAGATGACTATTCTTTACTCAAATAAGGAAAGAAGTAGGTGAGTAACTTTCAAATATTGATTAAGCTTTTATGAATGCAGAGATCTGAGCTCCAGTTTTCTTAATTGGCTTTCAATAGGATAGGGATTGACTGTGGGAGTGGGGGGCAGGGGGCGGGGCAGGGGAGAACAACAGGGAAATATTGGGACAACTGTAATTGAATAACAATAAACTTTAAAAATAATTAAAAAAAAAGAAAATTATGCAAATGTGGCAGACTTTAGGGCTGTTCTCCTCTCTCTGGGCACATGGTCTGTTTGTATTCCCCTCTCCCCGTTGGGACTCAGGATGGCCATGAAACTCGCTTTGGACAATGAAGTTAAAAGAAGTATGTGTGTTAATTCCTTGCAGGAGAAAGGCTTTA
The DNA here is from genome assembly GCF_987537825.1 of Furipterus horrens. Taxonomy (NCBI): domain Eukaryota; kingdom Metazoa; phylum Chordata; class Mammalia; order Chiroptera; family Furipteridae; genus Furipterus; species Furipterus horrens. The sequence goes on along the minus strand of NW_028327187.1, from coordinate 112,189,538 downwards.
AATTGTCACTGCAAGACCCCGTATTATCTCTTTCCTCTTGCAATGGTGACTTGTGAAGCTCCAGGTGTAGGCTTCATCAGTCTGGATCCTGGGATGACAAGACATGGAGCAGAGCCCACCAACCACCTCATAATGACCATGTGCAATATGAAATAAGCATTTGTTAAGTCACTGATTTTTAGGGCAGTTGGTCATTACAGTGTAGCCTAAACCGTAACAAAGGTAGGCATTTTTATTGTTAAAAAATCAGGGTTTATTTCCAAACAATACAAAAGTATATAGAGCTGAGCTGCACTGTCCAACAAGCAGCCATTAGTCATATGTGGCTTTTTAAATTAAACATTAATTAAAATTAAAGATTCATTTCCTCAGTCACATTAGCCACATTTCAAGTACTGAACAGCTACATGTCATTAGTGGGCAATGAATGGGGCAACACAGATACAGAACATTTCCCTCATCACAGAAAGTTCTATTGGACAGCACTGAAAAGTTAAACATCTAAGTACTAAAATCACTGCCCGTACCCCTTCACTGACACCCCCTAAAGGCAATCATTCCTTTTTTAAAAGATTCTATTTATTTATTTTTAGAGAGATGGAAAGGACGGGAGAAAGAGAGGGAGAGACACATCAATGTGAGAGAGAAACATAGGTCGGTTACCTCTTGCATGCACCCTGACTGGGGACCAAACCTGCAACCCAGGCATGTGCCCTCACTGGGAATCAAACCAGCAGGTTTGCAGGACAATGCCCAACCAACTGAGTGACACTGGTCAGGGCGAAGCCATCATTTTTTACAAATTGTTATATATTATTCCAATCCTTCTTTTATAATACTTTCTATGGTTTTACCTTACAAATATACTCAAAAATGGCACCTGTGTGTACAATTATCTATTTATGTCTTACATTTTTCTTGACATCAGACTTGCCAAAGGATAGATGATTTGGGAGGTTTTTTAAAACAATCAGGCTTGTCTTCTATTGATCAACTCTATAATTTTTTAGAAAAATACCATTAACATCTGCTTTACCTTTATATTTGTTTCTACTTTTTAAAGATTTTTCTGTTGTTCTTTTATTAGATTTTAGATTTTCCTGCTAATTTCATTTTCTCTGCTTCTCTAGAAAATGTATTTATCAGTGTACATTTTTCTTCAAGTACTTTTTTGGCTGTACTCCACATTTTGTTTTTTGTAGGGTTCTCATTAACCCTGATTGATCATATAATTTGCCTTATTTTCCACTTCATTGCAAGAATAATTTGGGTTATTTTGGCTTTTATTTTATCACTAATTTCTAATTTTATTACATTGTGATCAGAAAATATGGCCTCTGATTTCTGCTTTGAAGAATTAGTTGTCATACATGTTTGTAAAGAATATTATCTTCAGTCTGTTGGTTATGAAAATATATAAAGTTAATCTTCATAAATGTGCAATTAAAAGCTCTAGATACCAATATTTTCATGTTTTTGATATTGATTTCTGGGAAGTTGTGTTAAGTTTGACAATATACTTAGAAAATTTGTTTATCTCTATTCAGTTTTCCTTTATATATTTCCAAAATTCTATTGTTCACAGATATTATTTTTTAAAGAAATGTTTCCTGTCAATATGAACTCTTACTACATTTGAAATTAAATTTTATTTTTAAGAATATTAATATTTCTGCACTTTCATTCTTTATTTGTTCTTTTTTTATTTTAGCACTTTATAATACATCTTTTCCATCTTTTATTTTTTCATTTTTCTATGCTATTTTAAGATTATTTCTTTTAAACAGCATACAGCTGGATTTTTAAATTTTTTAAGTAATATAAGTTTTTCTTTTTCTTTTTTCATAAAAGTGTATTTAACCTGTTTACATTTAATGCAGTTATTAATATTCTTCAATTCATGCCACTGTATTTCACTTTTTCTAGTTATCATCATGACTTTTTCTTATTTCTTCTTTTTACTTCCTTGTCCACTGCTGTGCTATTAACTGTCTTTTGTTCTATTTAATTTTCCTGTAATAATCTAGAACTAGTCATCATTTTTCTATTTTGTTACTTGATACCTTTAAATTTTAAACAAAAGTATATTTATAATTATAGTGTTTTAGTTTTACACAATCAGTTCCTAAATCTTCTTCCTGAGCCAAACAGAAATCTCTCTTTGTTCTCTCCCTCTTATCTTCTTTCAACATCTAGAATTTTAGACCCTAGATTGTCGTCGGCGGCGGCGGCGGCAGCCGTCCGTCTCGAGAGATGATGGTGTAGCTTCTTAAGAGTCTATCTGCACCGCCGAGAATGGCCGTGCAGTCCAACTCGGGAGTGACACGGTATATGTCTCCTCCCGTGTTGAATCGACATCTTGCGATGACGCTGGAGTGTCCTCTCCAGTGAAGCTGAAGCTACAGAGCCTGGGCAGGGTGATATGGAGGATCTGCTGTTGCCCATGCAGCAGACCCCCCCTCTCTTCGCAGCTGAAGGGTCCAAGGGAAAGACGGAGTCAATACAGCTTGGCTTCAGGTGCGCCGCAGGAGTTGCCGGTGTTGACTACAACGTCAAACCGCCTTAGGGACTCCGGCTCCGGATTTTCTGTCGGGGTTTACTCCCTTAGCCTTTCCCCTGAAGAGGTATGCCGCAAGGCAGCGGAGGTTTTTTGGAGTCAGAGTTTTCCTTCTCTGATGTGCCCTGACTGGAAGATCGAACCAGTGACACTTAGCTCGCAGGCCGACGCTCAATCCACTGAGCCAAACCAGCCAGGGTTGACCCTAGATTGTATTATTAGTAGTATTACTAGTTTATTTTTGCATCTATAATTGTGTACAAGTATCAATACTGGGGGGGATTGTTTGTTTTTGTTTTTGCTTACCACTGTTACTCTTTTTTTTTTTAATGTTTTTTATTGATTATATTGTTACAACAGTTCCAATTTTCTCCCCCTTGTTCCCCTCTACCCAGAACCCCCCTCCCACCACTGTTACTCTTAAAAATTTTTTTTTATTTTGTTTATCCTCAGCCAAGGACATTTTTTCATTCCCTTTAAAGAGAAAGGAAAGGAGCAAGAGAAATGTTGACATGAGCGAGAAACATCAATTGGTTTCCTCCTGTATATACCTGGACTGGAGATTGTATGCACCTGGACCGGGTATCGAACCTGCAACCTAGGTATATACCCTGGCCGGAATCGAATCTGCAACTTTTCAATTATGGGACAGCATTCCAACCAACTGAACCACACTGGCCAGGGCACCACTGCTTTTCTTGTGCCACATCTTTTCCTATCTTGACTCACATTTTCACTCTGTTGGTATGCGTCTTTAAGCAATGGTTTTAAAATGCCTCATGAGTCCCTGCATATCCAGAAATGTCTTCATTTTTCTTTACACTTGAATGGTAGTTTGCCAGGTTATAGGCCTCAAATTCAAAATAGTTTCCCTCAAGCTTTAAAAAAGAGTGGTGAAAGGGAAGGGAAGAAAAAAACTAATATTTATCTAATATGGGCCACTCTGCCAGCTACTTTCAACATGCCCATTTTTTTACCATCATAATAACCATCATTTTTACCACTACGATAAAGTAGAGATATTAGTTTGCCTGTTTTACACAAGTAGAAACTGAAGCTCAGATAGGTGATATCTTGCCAGAGTTACACGGCAAGTAAGTGGCAGAGATACTTACAGTTTAATGTTGTTAGATACAAAAGCCCACACAGAGTCTAGACCACTGCCTTCCAATAGAAATATAATGATAGGCATATACGTAATTTCAAATATTTTAAAGGAAAATTCTGACTCCAAAAAACCTCCGCTGCCTTGCGGCATACCTCTTCGGGGGAAAGGCTAAGGGAGTAAACCCCGACAGAAAATCCGGAGCCGGAGTCCCTAAGGCCGTTTGACGTTGTAGTCAACACCGGCAACTCCTGCGGCGCACCTGAAGCCAAGCTGTATCGACTCCGTCTTTCCCTTGGACCCTTCAGCTGCGAAGAGAGGGGGGGTCTGCTGCATGGGCAACAGCAGACCCTCCATATCACCCTGCCCAGGCTCTGTAGCTTCAGCTTCACTGGAGAGGACACTCCAGCGTCATCGCAAGATGTCGATTCAACACGGGAGGAGACAGATACCGTATCACTCCCGAGTCAGACTGCACAGCCATTCTCGGCGGTGCAGATAGACTCTTAAGAAGCTACACCATCGTCTCTCGAGACGGACGGCTGCCGACAACGAAATATTTTAATAATCAAATTTTAAAAAGCAAAGTTAAACGGGTAAGATTAATTTTAATAACATTTTATTTAGTGCAATATATTAAAAAAATACTATCACTTTGGCAATGTAATCAATGTGAAAAACTTATCAAGGAGATATTTGCCACATATTGGGCAGCCCAGCTCTGTGTCATACTGCTTTTGAAAGCAAATACTTTTCAACAGTGTTAGAAAGAATCCTATGTGGGTGATCTTTTTTCATCCCAGTTTGACATGAGGAAGTCTGACCCTTCCTGGAAATAATTTTATGGCTATTTTTTGTTGATTTCAGAAACACAACTAATTCCCCTTTGGTCCTCATCCTCATTATGTAGCATAGCCTCTCTTCCTGGTCTTCTCACAGCCAAAAGTCAGAAGTGATTTCTTAAAACCAACTGTTAATCCATTCAAAAAAAGACAGATTAAACCTTCCTCCCATTTGATGCCAGCTGCATGAATATTTCTATATATGCCTAACTTCCTTTTTCAGACAAATACCTGGCCCCAGTTCAGACAAGACCTTTTATCACTCTTGGGACAGCCCTGGGGCTGGAGCAAGCATCCCATAGTTTTCCTTTTTTCAATCCCCCAGAGTGTGATGAGAAGGAAATAACACACACACGACAATTTATTTTAAATTTCAGAAGCATCCACTGTTTCATATTCTCTTCTGCCAGCATTTCCACGAAAACTAATCTCCCTCATACAAGTGCCCCAGAGCCTCATAATTTCAGCAGTATCAACAACTTAGAGACTGGAGTTTTAAATAATAAAGGATACCCTTCCTCAGTGGTAAGTATAACACGTTGACAGGCTGGGCAAATGGAGACTGGATATCAGCATTTGGGAGCTCCAAATTGTAGCTTGACTTACATGACAGTCAGCAGAGAAGAGCTTTTAAAAGCCAAGCCGTCAGACACCCTTGGGGTCAACATATCACAGATTTGTCTTACTTAAGAGTTGTATGATCTTGGGCAAGTCACTTAATCTCTCTACTCCTTATTCCCGTCAACTCAACAGCTTACTCCATGGGGCTGTTGGGAAGATTAAAGGATATGATGTACATAATGGTTCCTTTTATGTCCCCCAATAAAAAGTAGCTGCAAAATATTTTTAAAGAGTTTATATTTTTCAGCTTTATTGAGCTATAATTAACTGATAAAGTGATTAATTTAAAGTGTACAATGTGATGATTTGACATATGTATACTTTGTGAAATAATTACCACAATCAGGTTAATTAATGCAGCCATCTCCTCACATAGCTACCGTGTGTATGTGCGTGTGCGTGTGTGTGTGTGTGTGTGTGTGTGTGTGTGTGTGTGTGGTGTGAAACACCTACATTTTAATTTCTTAGCAAATTTCAAGTACACAATACAGTATTATTACCTATAGTCACCATGTTATACATTATATCTCCAGACTAATTCATCTTATAGCTGAAGCATTGTACCTTCCAATCAGCACCTCCCCATTCCCCCACCCACTCAGCCACCCCAAACACCTGGTAACCACCATTCTATTATCTATTTCTATGAGTTTGGCTTTTTTCTTAGATTTCATATAGAGAGAAATCATACAGTATTTGTCTTCCTGTCTGGCTAATCTCACTTAGCGTAATGTGCTTTTTTAAAAAAATGTTGATATTAAAGCAATTACCTTCAGGCTTAGGTTCCAATGCTGGCTCTGCTGCTTACTAGGTTTGAGACCGTGGACATGTTTCTTAGTTTTCTAAGACTCACTTTCCTTGACTCTCACCTGATAGAGTCAAATTCTTGGTCTCACAAGACTGTTGTTAGAATTAAATAAGGCAACAAATTTAAAGTACTTTGCACAATACAAGCCACACATTGAGTACTGCTCTTGATATAATGGATTGGTGTGATATTATAATGACCATATATCCATCATAATGTTTTAAGAAGTGAAGATTAATTCTAATTTACTTTCCCGGAGGAACATTGATCCAGTATACTAGCATACTTCAAGTTCTTAAAGATACAATATCAATAATCAACTGGTGACCTTTGCACATAAAGGCACTTCACTTATTTTGAAAGGAACTTATTAGGATTCTAGCAGAACACACATGAGACTTTTAAGACAGGGTGATTGAAAAGGTGTGTATAGTGCAACACCTGTATGCCCATAGCAGTAGTTAAGCAGCCTGCTGGAGTTCTTAGTCTACCTGAGGTTGCCCTGTCCAGGTTCTCTAGCCTCACACCCTGCCCATTTGTATCTTTCACATCCAGTCTCTGAGTGGTTTCTGCTCACACTGCTAAAGGTGCACTGCCTCCTGACCCATTAGCTCCTGATGTTAGCTGAGTCCCTTTGTTCTCTGCCTGAGCCTTGTTGCCCATTAGCACCGTAAGGGCCCTGGGTAGATTTTCAGCCTCCTTAATGGCAAAATGGTATTTATTTCAGCAAAGTAAAGAAGAACCCTTATTATCTGGGCATCAGGAAAGCATGATAAGGCTACAGGACCAGAGAAATCTCATCTCTTTGGCTTAAATTAAATGTGTGCTGGAAATGAGCAAAAGTTGGAATGTGGCAACTAATTTAAATCTAACTACACAGTGGTCCCTGTTTTCCATTGCCCCAAGGATCTCCAAAATAGTCAATGCCATTAGCCATGAAAATGTCTCTAGCAGAGGAGCAGCTTGTTAGAGGACAGTGACAGCAGGATGTCCATAAAGGACTGATGAAAAGCAGGCTCCTCAAAACAAAGGACTTCCCCTGGGAAATTAGGGCTGGCAAACTTAGGAGCATACTCCATATGCCTTGTCTACCATCATCAGCCACTGCCACCTGTGACAAAATGTCCCCACCTCCTAATGTGCTTCAGGGTTAGGATCACCCCAGCTGTTTGCTTCTTTGTTCACATCTCCCCATTTATAATCTCATTTTCACTCTCTCTTCCCCTGCTCCTTGTTCACTTAATTATTCATTTGACAAACATCTCTTCAGCACTGTGAGAGACCATGTTCTCCCCATTTCTCAAAATCACCTTCCTGGTCTACCTGCAAAAAAAAAAAAAAATCATGTAGGCTAATGATGAACATGCATATCCTGAGCCTGTTTTCAGCTCTGTTGAACGTGTAAAGCTCAGGGACTCGAATCTGTGATAACCTTTTCAGGTATTATTGTGATACCTAGGCAAGTGCATAAAGCATTCAGATGAAATTCCCTAGCCATGGAGTTCCAATCTGCTTTGTCTACCCTCCTCCTATTGCAGAATTCCCTTCCAGCATCAATCAAGTCTATACAACTCTCAGTCCCTCATGCCATCAATGAGACAAGGTAACACTAGCCGCTTTAACAGATACATTCCAAGACTTCTGGTCAAGATGGAGGCATAGGTAGACACGCTTTGCCTCCTTGCAAAATCATAGAAAGAATTACAACCAGATCTCAAAACCAAATAACAACCAGAACCATCAGAAAATTGAGCTATATGGAAGTCTGACAACCAAGGATTTAAAAAAGCCACATTCATCCACATGGGTAGGAGGGGCAAAATCAGAGACAGGGCAGAAAGACAGTGTGACTGGGACAAGCAGCAGTGGCAGCAGCAGAACAGATGGTCCCACATTCATGTGAAGTGGCTAAAAATTGGGAGGGATACCCTGGGAGCAAGCGATCCAAGCCCCAGGCCAGACTACCCAGCCCAGGGTTCCAGCACAGAGAGGATAAACCTCCGTTATCTCTGGCTGTAAAAACCAGTGGGGTTTGGGACAGTGAAAGAAACTGTTGGACTTTCACCACTTAAAGGGCCCACATGGTCTTAGAACATATGCAAACTCTGGGGTAGCAACTGGAAGGTCACTAATTGCATACAGGACATGGGTGAAGTGACTGGAAATGGGACAAGTGCTGGGAAAATTGTCAGAAGCCAGGCAGTGGCACTGTCCCCTCTCTGAGCCCCCTGCCAAAAACAGAACAACAAAGTGGTGAAGCGGGTGGCCCAGCCCTGGAAATTACCTAAGGCTCCACCCCACACAATTTACAGGTGCATTTGCTACATAGGCACACTCCTAAGACAGGGAGTCAAAGCAGCTCTACCTAATACACAGAAACAAACACAGGGAGGCTGCTAAATTGAGGAGGCAAAGAAACATGACCCAAATGAAAGAACAGAACAAAACCCCAGAAAAAGAACTAAACTAAATGGAGATAGCCAACCTATCAGATGAATAGTTCAAAACACTGGTGATCAGGATGCTCAGAGAACTTAGAGTATGGCAAAAAAATAAAGGAACAAATGAAAGTTACCTGAAGTGAAATAAAGAAAAATACACAGGAAACCATCAGTGAAGGGAAAGAAGTCGAGATTCAAATCAATGATTTGGAAAAATAGGAAGAAATAAACATTCAATCAGAACTAAAAGAAGAAACAAGAATGCAAAAAAATGAGGAGAGGCTTAAGAACCTTAGGGGCAACTTTAAATGTACCAACATCCAAATTGTAAGGGTGCTAGAAAGAGAAGAGGAAAAGCAATAAATTGAAAACTTACTTGAAAAAATAATGAAAGAAAACTCCCCTAATTTGGCAAGGGAAATAGACATACAAGTCCAGGAAGCACAGAAAGCCCCAAACAAGTTGGACAAAAAAGAGGACCACGCCAAGACACATCATAATTAAAATGCTGAAGGTTCAAGATAAAGAGAACATCTTAAAAGCAGCAAGAGAAAAGAACAGTTACTTACAAAGGAGTTCCCATAAGACTGTCAGCTGATTTCTCAATAGAAACTTTGCAGGCAAGAAGGGACTGGCAAGAAGTATTCAAAATGATGAAAAGCAAGGACCTACAACTTAGATTACTCTATCCAGCAAAGCTATCATTTGGAATGGAAGGGCAAATGAAGGGCTTCCCAGACAAGATAAAGCTAAAGGAGTTCATCATCACCAAGTCATTATTACATGAAATGTTAAAGAGACTTATTTTTTTAAAAAGGAGATCAAAATTATGAACATTAAAATGACAACAAACTCACAACTATCAACAAGTGTATCTGAAAAACAAAAACAAAAACAAACTAAGCAAACAACCAGAACTGGAACAGAATCATAGGTATGGGGATCATTTGGAGGGTTATCACTGAGGAAGAGGAAGGGGGAGAAATGGGGAGAAGGTTCAGGGATTAAGAAGCATAATTTGTAGGAACAAAATAGACAGTGCGATATTAAAAACAGTATAGGAAAGGGAGAAGCCAAAGAACTTATGTGCAGGACCCATGGACATGAACTAAGCGGGGTGGGATTGCTGGAGGGAAAGGGTTACTAGGTGGAGGCGGACAAAGGGGGAAAAATTGGTACAACTATAACAGCATAATCAATAAAATATACTTAAAAATACAGGAAAAACAAACAAACAAAAGAAACCCAGATACATTCCCAAAATTTTGTATCTTAACACAGTAATGGTTTACTTCTCACTCATATAAAATTTCAATGCCATGCAAGCAGTCATACATTTCTCACAGTGGTGACTGAGTACCCAAACCCCTCCCATCTTGTGGCTGCCTTATCTTCAAGTTGTAGCTCCCAAAGTATCCTCCATGGGGTGTCCTCCTTCCCAACCTGCCAGAAAAGGAATATGGAGGACCACAGCAGAAGTTTTCAAGAAGTTTTCATGTGTCAGGCCTGAATGTGGCACTTCCCACTTCTGTTTCCATTGCACTGGTCATAGTCTGTCACATACCCACACGTAACCTCAAGGAATGCTGATACATAGTCTAGCCAGAGCAGAAGATTTCACAGAAAGTTAACAGTCTCCACTTCATACAGCTCATTCAAAGAAAAAAATTTTTTCAGCACCAGGTGATAGTAGCCATAAGCCTGCAAAGCAGGAGAAACTATCAAGAGAACTTCATTCAAATGGTCTGCAACTGCTGATGCTGGCATGATATTTGCAAAAGAACAGAAATGAATCAATCTACTCAATTCATTTTCTCTGCACCCCAACTCTCTATAGCCTTCTGGGAGCATGCTGGACCCTAAAGGCGATTTGTAGGTTTATTGTTAAGCTTAGGACCAGAAATATCAGGTGACCTCCAGATGGCTTTAAAACTTTTATCAACTATAAATCTGACAGCAGTTAATCCATATGCTAGAATGAGATATTCTTGACAGACAGGAGCTTTCCAGTGAGGCCCAGTTACCAACTGTTCAGTCAAGGGTCTGTGATACTGACAGTGATCCTGTAGCAAACCCAAAGCCCACCCAGAACATTGAAGGCTATTAGAAAATGAGCCCCTTTACTCTGGGCCTATAAAAGGACAAGCAGAGAAGTGAGATCTTGTGACTTGGTGATTTTTCAAAAGAGAGAAGCTGCCCCAGGTGACTCTTAACCGTGAGATGGGCAGTTGGTAACAATGAGAAAGACACCAGGGTACTGTTATTTGATGACATTACAAACTGGGGTCCTCAGGGATGAGTGCTCATATTTTCCCTGGACTCAAAAAGATGCTGCAGCTCCATATTGGCAAGAAATGAAATAAAGGGGCTTTATTTAAACCCCAGCTGCACTGCACATGTGTACAGATTAACAAACCATGCGCCACAGCTACACTTTTGCCAAAAATGCAGAAACAGCAAAACATAAGTAAATCCTCAGATGCACATAAATCGGCATTGCCAGCTATTTAATTTCTTGGTCAACCTCTGATTTCAGGAATAGTCCTTGGCTGCAGAGATGTGTTAGACAAAGGAGGTGATCCTGTACCCCCTTCATAATAATACCTGGCATTTGCAAAGGACTCCACCATTTATACAGCAGTTTCGTTTCACTTAATGTGGTGGTTATAATGATCAAATCAGAAAAAGGGAAAAGTAAAATGTTATCTTCTTCAGCTTCTTTGTCATTACCACCGACATCACCATAATCTAAAACATTTCCATTTTACACGTGTATTGGTCTCTCATAATGTTTGCTGGAAATGTCCCCTTATTATTCTCATATTCAGTAACACCAAAGAAAACAGGCTGAGTTGGGCTCCTTTCAACATGAAGTAACTTTCTAAGTAGAAGAGGTGAGAAGGAAAAGTGAAAGTTAAATTGGGAATTCAATGGATTATCAAGAAGCTATTATTGAAAGCTTTGTCACCTTGCCAAGCTGCAAAGAATTTATTACTTTCTTATAATGATGTATTCAAGAAAACACAATGTTTATGAAGCAGACATAGCACCCACTGTGACTATGTGGTATGTGCAGGTCAAAGGTAAAATGTTAATCCAGTTCATACTTCAAAGTCTCACATGTACACACACACACCTTGTGTATACACAGACACACACAATTGCTAGGAATGACTTGGTCCTTGTCTGCTTTTCCAACGTCATCTCCTATTCTTTTTCAACATGGTACAAGTATCGTAAGCTAACTTCTTTTTTCTGAGTGGAATACATTGCATCACCTTTCCCTCCTCTGGCGCAATGTTCCCATTATCTAACATTTCTTTCCTCCTTCTTTCTCTGCCTTTTCTACATTAAAAATCCAGTTCAAGGACTCCTTTCCCTTTACATCCTCATCTCTATATATTGTATAAATGACCACATTTTGCTGCAATCACGTGTTTATGTATCTTTCTCTCCTACTAGATTAAGAACTCTTTGAAAGGATGTCTTATGTATCCCTATGTTCTTAGTATGAGCATACTATGGGATGCATTTGAATAATGCTGCTCAATGAATAAAAAAGTAAATTAGACCACACTTTTCTCATATTGTAGTATGGTATTACACACAAGCCAGCCCACTGAACTCAAACATGGTGGCTGTTCAGTAAAGGTTTTGATAAAGAGATCAGAAGGATCTTCTTTGCAATTAGACCCTACTCAGTTCTGATGACCATTTGACAGCCAAACATCTCAGACAACTGTGCTAGGATCTTTCATAAGTGGATCATGTCAGTGTTAATATAAACAGGTGGTGCTCTTAAATGAGGAGAAATTGTTTGAATTACAGTGATTGCCTCATTCCTGTGAATTCCCTCAGCAGTAACACAATCTGTTCATGCAAAAGGGGCTTCTGAAAAGCATCCCACATTGCAAAGCTCTGCTTGATATGATGAATAAATTCACTCAGAAGCATCTGTTAAGGTGCACTTTCTACAAGACAGCAGTGATTTGTTTAAGTGTAGTGAATTACATGAAAGTACTTCTCTGTTACCCAAATGTTGCCTGACATTTGAAAACCTCCTGGTTTCCCCCAAAGAATATACAGCAACTGTAAGGGAAAAGGGGGAGACAGACAAGGGTTGGCATTTACCAAGTGCCAAATATTGGTGCTTAGAGCCATTATTTCATTGGTGCTTAAATGTAGTATTTTATTTCAGTCTCATGATAACTATTTGTAATTTTCTGAATGTGTCATCCTCTTCCTTGCTTTATCATATCACGTAACTCTTTTTCCTCTTCTCCATATAGCTAAATGTTGCGGGTCCTTTAAGACACAGATCAGGTGCCATCTCTTTTAAGAGCCCATCTCCATTTCCCTCTGAATCCTGTATATACCTCTATCACATTGCAATGCACAGTTTCAACTGTTATCTGCTCCTCTCAGTGGACGAGAGGAGCCTTGCAAAAAGGGTCACTGTCTTTTGTATTTCTAGCAACTGAAAGAGGAGCTCTTCCTGAGTTTGTCCTTGGAAATGCTTGTCAAATGAATATATACTCATACACTTGTTCTGAGTATTCTTAGCCAGAAATTGTGTTCCCTTTCATAATACTAAGATGGTTAAGTTTATGTGTCAACTTGAGTGGGTCACAGATAGGACGCCCAAGTATTTGATTAAACATTATTCTGGGTGTGAATGAGATTAACATTTGAACGAGTAGACCGAGTAAAGCAGATTGCCCTCCCTAATGTGGTTAGGCCTTAATCAGTTGAAGACCTGAAGAGAACAAAAAGCTAATTCTCTTGCAAGTCAGATGGACTTCTGTCTCACTGCCTTTGAGCTGGGATGTCAGTTATTTTTCTGAGCCTTTAGACTTGAACTGGAACATTGGCTCTTACCAGGTCTCAAGCCTGCAGGTTTCTGGACTGGACCTATAGCATACACTCTCTTGGTTCTCAAGCTTTTTCAGCCTCAGACTGGAACTCCATTATCAGCTCTTCTGGGTCTGTGTGTGTTGGTTCTGTTTCTCTAAAGAACCCTGACTACTATGCGTGTCTTTTATGCATAACAGATTACCCTCCATATTTCACCAAAATCACAGATCATGAATTAGAATCATTGGTTACAAAACTTTGCCCCAAATCTCTGGGCAAATAGTGCAGAAAAGCCATTTATACAGAATACTGAGCACTTGGCTACCTTGGAAACATTAAGTTGTGTTCATTCTTTATATGATTCAGGCATCTGGACTCATGACTAAAGCATTATTTTACTTCATCCTATTCTCCAGCATGCCAAAGAAGTAAAACAAAATTGTAAAACCCCAAAAAACTATCTTTAAAATGTTACCTTCTTGATGTGTCAAGGAAGCATTATATGACAGACTTGTGAACTGCGGTGTCACTGAGAATTCTTAGTTTTTGTGGTAAATTGTACTTTCCACTTCACAGCACCGCACACTATACACAGTCCCCGGTATCACTGCATCAGTGCCCATGAGAAGTCAGATAACAGAGCCACAGCGTGCATGTTAATGAAGTTTACATGGTTGGCTCCTCTTTCCTTTTTCATTGACTTGCATGGACTTATAGAGGGTTTCAATTTCTCGACTTTAAAACCTGCACTATTTTATATCCGTTAGTTTGATACAGGCTGGCATCTCTTGGGAGACAAGAGAATATTCATCATCAAGGATCCCCTTTCTCTTTAAATGATTTTTGCCTTGACTTCTAATTGTAATGCATTGGTTTTATTGTTCTAACATCTCTCAAATTATCTTTGCTTTGTTAACTGAGCAGGATCTTGTTATCACCCCCTCTCCTATTAGCCATCAACATTGGCAAATCAAATTCTTAGACCTTTCTCTTAGTAAAATTAGATAATATATGTATATCAGTTAGGGTTTGGCTATAAAAACATAAACCATTCTAGGTATTTTTAAAAGGAAGGGATTTACCATAGGTGGTTAGAGGCCTAGACAACTCCCGGAAGGGTTGGAGGAATTCAAGTCAGGGAGACTGATCAGAGAGTACGAGAGTTACAAGAACTGCCACCAATGACCTCAGATGCCTGCAGTGCTAAAGTAACCAGTTTTCAAAGGTGCATCTACGACTAGTGTTATTTTCCTTCAGCCACCACTGGAACATAATGGGTTTCCAAATTGTGGCCTCATTAACAGAATGAAACTGGAACCTTGATGGCAAGGAGTCTGGGAGGTATTTCTAGTCTTTCAGCCCTTGCGGTACAGGGAGAACTCAGAAGAGCCGGCATGCTAGTCAGTATCCAGAAAGGGTATTTGATATTATATATGAACATGCTCAGTAGAATTCTTAAGTTCCAAGACTGCAGAGCCAAGAGCTCATTCAGTACAGGTAATGACAAGATCTAAGCAAAAGTATTTGGCCATAGTAATCAGACATAAAGGAGTGAGTGGGAGAGTGGGACATGCAAGAAGAAAAAGCCTATATCAGGGTGCATTTTCAAAGTCACTGCTGTGTGGAAACATGGGCTCCATTTCACCAGAGAAGCAGAAAAATTGACCGCCCTAAAGATGGCAGTTTGGAGCATCTAAACGTTAGCTTCCTTCCCTTCCCTCATATTGAGGGTAGTCCATGAGGTTACCTCACTCATATTTCTGGGATGTGCTCCTACAAGGGTCTAGTGAGCTTCCAAGGTATTAGAAGAGACCTGGAAGAGAACACAGAAAGATGTGTGCTTGAGGGGCAAGCTGAGTCCAGATTTGCAAGGAATTGCTCATCTCAGCTGTAGCTGAAATCAGAGGTAGGCCAAGTGGACATGACACAGGTATCAGAGACAGCTTCCTTAAGACAACAGGCAAAGGCTTCTCTTCCCCTGAACTTCATCACTGGTTTCTTCTTGAAAGAGCAAACATCTCTAAATCCACTTCCTGACCTACCATTTGATTTCAACCTACTGCCATTTGTTTTCAATGCTCTATAACCAAATTTCAAACTCGATGAAGCTGAGGTACAGTTTGACTATTGTATCTGTGATTGCCAAATCAAATGGTCACTTTCCAGTTCTTGTGTTTGGGAGTTGTTGGCATAAAGGTGGCATTTACTGTCATGGGGCTGGATAAGACCACCTAAGGCTTTAATGGATCATAAGGAATGTGGTGTGCAAGAGTAAGCCATGCTGCTTAAGAGATAGTGGATGCCCTGGGAAGCGATTCTGTGAATGTGCCACTTAGCCCCGATATTTATTTCCCCAAGCTACAAAAGCATGACATTGGAAGCCATTCCTTCGTATTTTGAGGACTTTTCGGTTTCCCAGAATCTCCAAATACTTTGCTGGGAAATTATCTTGGGTTTCCAATAGCAAGCATCAGAGCAGGAATAGTCAGCAGTTAGTAGACCACAAGATTGTTAAACCAATGAGTCATGGACTCTGTGGTAGGAAGAGGGACCACAAGAGGTGATTAAGGACAGCTGCTCATTACAAGTTTGTTCTACTTTTTAATCTGCTGCAGGCTTGGTCACAGTCCCATTCCTCTCTCAAAACGCTGTGAGAATGTGCTTTCTTACTTCTTTCCCATCCATTTTCATTATCCCAATATGGCCCTTTTCTTATGGGGCAAGTGGGAGCACCTCTACCTCTAACTTTAGGTCCGCATTAAAATATTGTTTGAAAACCATTTTACCACCAGCTGCTCCACCATGTGAGTTATGACTGCATTCAAGTTCGTTGTTTGGTTAGGAGCTACAAATAACATTAGTTGGAAGGAGGATGAGATATATCAGTATGCACAATATATTATGATGGATATACAATGGATCAATATTATTAATATATCAAGATTTTAGCCCTGGCTGGTGTGGCTCAGCAGATTGAGTGCTGGCCTATGAACCAAAGGGTCACTTGTTCGATTCCCAGTCAGGGTACACGCCTGGGTTGTGGGCCAGGTCCCCAGTTGGGGGCATGCGAGAGGCAACCACACACTGATGTTTCTCTCCCTCTCTTTCTCCCTCTGTCCCCCTCTCTCTAAAAATAAATAAAATCTCTTTAAAAAGATTTTTTTAAATATATTTTCTATTGTTAGCTTTTTAAAAATTATTGTTTTTTAGATTTTATTTATTTCTTTTCAGAGTGAGGAGAAGGGAGGGAGAAAGAAAGGGAAACATCAATGTGTGGTTGCCTCTCACTTGCGCCCCCAACTGGGGACCTGACATGCAACCTAGTTATGTGCCCTGACTGGGAATCGAACCAGCGACACTTGGCTCGCAAGCCGATGCTCAATCCACTGAGCCACAGCAGCTGGGCTAAAAAGATTTTAATAGAAGATTAATTGAGCAAATGAGCCCCAAGTGTGGGTACTTTTCTGGATGGGACCAGGCTCTTTTTGTAAATTTCCCTGATCATGGCTACCCTTTTGCACCCACAGGAGAGATGAAAGCAGATCAGAAATGAGTCATTTCCATGAAATAGTCTGAAGTCAACAGTAGAGTTGTGTTTAGAAAATGTCAAAACAGACAGAATGATATACCTTTGCTCCTCCTTTGATACCCTCCTCTCTGCAGGCCTGACACTGAAAAGCAGTTACGTGCACCATCCTCTGCACCAGGGTCTTTCAACCTTCGCACTAACCCTCATTCTGAACCAGAGTTCTTTGTTGTGGGGGCTTTTGTGAACGTTGTACAATGTTTAGCATATCTCTGTCCTCTATGCACTAGAAGCAAGTAGCATCCAATCGTGACAACCAAAAATATCTTTTGACATTGCCAGATATGCCCTGGATGGTGAATTATATACCCCCCTAATTGTGGACACCTGCAGGCCCAAGAAGTCAGTGAGCCCAAGAGGACCCCAGAAGATTCCACTGCATTGCACAGGGTGGAGAAAGGGCTGCTGTTGATTGTCATCACTGAATTCAGACGATTGCCTGATGAGGTTAGATCCCAGATCAGTAACTGAAACAGAACTACGGGCACATATTTCTCAGCATAGAGGGCATGGTTGAGCAAGCCCTTCTTATTATTTAAATAGAACCTTCAGCCAAAAGCATTTCTGAATAGCCAAGCCCTACAAACAAATCTTTGGTTACCTGAGAGGGAGAAATCAGCAAAGGTGCCGGTTCCCTGCTGTGTTCACACATCTCCTTAAGCTTTCGTTTTGCCCAGAGCAATAACAAGCTGATGTCAGTCCATTTGTGACCTGCTAATGTGGTGTATTTTCATATTTATCTGCTTTTACGCTATCTATGGCCTCTTTGGGAGTGCTCCCTGATTGCTCTCCAATCATTTCCCGCCCCTTTTCGAGAACATTAGGTATTAATTCAAGCTTGTCAAATCTTATATGATATATTCCATTCAGGAGCTAATACCTCATCAACCTTACCTGGCACTGGAAAATTCAATTTCTCAAGATACCAGCTGTTATCCCAGAGACCTTGCATATCTGTTTGGAACAGCTAATAGGAAATGTTCTTGCTGGACTTTTTTTTTTTTTTTTTTTTGCAGCCAGTAAAGTTATATTGTACAGAAAGTATACTGCAATGAATCCTAAAGAATAAATGAAAGGAATACATTCATGGCATACTAATTTAAATGCTTTTTTGGTAATCATTCTAAATAACAAAATAAAATAAAATACAACACATCTATGCAAGTTACAGGATTTTTTTAAAGGCATTTTTGTCTGAAAACTGTTGTTGCTTAGTTTCAAAAAGAACATTAAACTATGGCTTTTTTTTTTCAAAAGGTTGGAGGCACATTTTGTTGGCTATCCAATCAGCATCACTTTTTGTTTGTTTGAATGGTTACCAATGCTGAAAAGCCAATTTATAGAGATACATTATTGCAAATGGGATTGAACTTCCATAGCTCATATTACAAAGTGAAGATTGTCTTCTCTCAAAGACATCAGAATTCCCCAGAGCTTTCTGAGTTTAAATATGGTTGTGAAAATATTCAACTTTGACCTGGAGCTATGAAAATATCCGTGAGATCTACAGATGGCAAAGTTATAAGCACTGCTAATAATTCTCTGGTTGCCTGCATTCCTAATAGAAAGAAATGCTCAATTTCAGTTAGAGGTTAGTGAAAATAAAGATTTTTTTGAACTTAACTTTACAGGTCTTTTTAATTCTATCCATAGACTACCAGGTTAAGAATCCCTATTCTAATGGACTTCCATATTCCATTACAACATGAAGGGCAAGGCAAAGCAGAGTCCAGGAACATTTTGAAGGCCACGTGATTCAGGTTTCCACCCGGCACCCGCTCACATGTTTGAGATCATTTACTGTTTCCCCATCATACATTCAGCCTTGGCCTCAGAGACCCCTTGCTTTTCCCCAAACACTATCCTGCCTCAGGGCATGTCTGCTTGTTCACCTCCCTGCCTTAAAGAGGGAAAAAGCTGCCTTCAGATTTCTACATTGCTAGCTCGATCTTCACCTTGAGATTCTGGCTTAAATGTCACCTTCTCATTAAGCTCTCCCTGACTTGATATTTAGTATCTGTGCTGTGAGAGTTGATTGCAGCATGCCTAGAATTAGCCTAAATTTCTGTTGAAATAAGAAATCCACCTGTATGGCACTGACCCCTGGCCAAGTCATGAAACCTATTCATTGTTTTGCTGTGTAACCATGGGTTTGAAGAGTTTGGGGAAGTTTGTACCAGCTTGTCGGCATTGTTTATTGGTAACAGTGACATTGATGATCTGCACCTGGTCAGGGTGAGACTCTCAGAGGTCTCTGTTGTTAAGGCCAGATACATAGCAAGGATATGCATACATACATAGTAGGAAAATATTATAAACCCCAGCCAAGACTGCATTTTGGGTTCTCTGTTTCCCAGGGATACTGTGTACACATCTCTGGCTCCTGATCAGAAAGCAAAAATGCATCCTGCCACAGCCCTTACAGGAAGAGGACAATAGAGCCCCATCCCAACCTCCCCATATCTCTTGCTATGAAAGTCTTTGGCTATGATGCATATCCTCATTTTAATGTTATTTCTCTATCATTCCCTTTTCCTGTAACAAACTTCATATTTGTACACATTGTCATTTAGGGTCCTATGAGTCTTCTTTAGCAATCAAATCCCATTGAACTATGACCATTAGTGCACAATCCCTATCCCAACTCTCCCTCCCCCTTGTCTCTATGGCACTTAGCACCACCTGACATGTGTATATTATTTTGTTCACCACCTTAACCTATTTATTTATTATCTTGTTTATTATTATTTTTTATTGTCTTCCCATAAGGGGAATCTAGGAGGGCAGGGTTTCTGGTCTATTTTTTAAACTGCAGTATCTCTGGACCATAGCAGACCTTCTGCATTTATTATCTGATGAATAAATGAATGGGTTGAAGAAAGAGGCAGAGTAGAAAAATCACTTTAGAGTTCAAGGCTGTTATGCCCCAGCTCAGAGATTGAAAATCAATACACAGCAGCTTAGAAAGATGGACAATGATAAAGAGTGTGTTCACCTGCTGATTATACTCAAGTCAGTTATCATACGGCACAGAGATATTAACTGACAGTCAGCTGCAACAGGAATTGAAGCACCTCATCTCCATTGACTCAGAGACCAAAAACCAATACCCATGAAGGGCCACAGTGGCTAAGAGCATCTCTTTCTCACAGCTATTCCAGCTTCTGAAGGCAATCAGAATCACCCAGGTGTGGCATCTCTTTCGGTTTTCTTAACACTTTCAGAAGTGTTTGCGTTTCAGGGGCTTTGTTTAAGGGGTGAGAGAACAAAATGGCTGGCAGCTGGCAGCTTGCAAACAGCACAAGGCTTGTCAGTCAGAGACACTAGCAGTGAAGTTTAGGAATCTAAACCTTTGACCAGGAGCCATTTTGATGGCCCACTGATACAGAGGTTTGGCTAATCCCTGGCAATATTAACCTGTAAATGGTTCACTCTCTCTGGTCTCTCCTATGCACTGCTGATCTAGAAAACACAGGTTAACTTTGCCCACCCCTGTACAACACAGTATTGTTAACTATGGTCACCACGCTGTACTTTACATTTTTAAGGGTCAAAGTGATGACATCCCTTCAGTGGAGCCTGTGCCGTTTGCTCCTGCCTTGGTGAGTTTGCTGACATCTTGTTTCCGTCTTTCCTTCAATGTCCTATTGTTGGAACTTCCAAACAGAGAGAGAGTTGAGAAGTGAAAGCGTAAAATCCACAGCCCTATATGTTTGCTTTTGTGTTGGTTGCGAAGAAGCTGGTGCCTGGTTGTTTATTTATAAGTTGTTAGGGATACAGGCAAAGGGGTCGGTGACATACAATTTGTCCAAGACTTAAACAGTCAATAATTGGAAGAACTGGAGATAGAGGAAAGATCTTTCCCTCAATGGGCACCACACACACTCCAATACAACATTCTTTCCACAGTTCGGTACGGCCAGAATAAAAAACGATCTTAGTCAGAGATAATATACAATTCACCTGGAGTGACTAGGTGACTTGCATCAAGTTAGACAGCTTCTCCTCAGCTTGTGCTTAAGTCATGACGGTGAAGCACAAGTAAGTGACATCATCGAGACAGAACCCTTAACTCTCCTTCCCAGCAGATATTCTTCTGAAGCAGTTGACAGGAGCCAGCCTTGTTGTATATGCTCTAACCATTCCTGGAAGACAGCGGTGGCTGGAGCCAGTATACTGGCTCCTAAAAACTAATTGTGTGCATTTGTTTCCAGCTCTGCATTGAATGGCGTCAGGCTGGTGGCCTGCTATTGGTCACTGTGGGCATGCTGACACCACAGAAATTACTCAACACTACAGATCAGATCTTAGTATTTTTTTTTTTTCCTGGAGCCTTGGATGTTAAATATTCACCAGCATACCCCTACTCAGAGAAGGAAAACTCTGACTCCAAAAAACCTCCGCTGCCTTGCGGCATACCTCTTCAGGGGAAAGGCTAAGGGAGTAAACCCCGACAGAAAATCCGGAGCCGGAGTCCCTAAGGCGGTTTGATGTTGTAGTCAACACCGGCAACTCCTGCGGCGCACCTGAAGCCAAGCTGTATCGACTCCGTCTTTCCCTTGGACCCTTCAGCTGCGAAGAGAGGGGGGGTCTGCTGCATGGGCAACAGCAGACCCTCCATATCACCCTGCCCAGGCTCTGTAGCTTCAGCTTCACTGGAGAGGACACTCCAGCGTCATCGCAAGATGTCGATTCAACACGGGAGGAGACAGATACCGTGTCACTCCCGAGTCGGACTGCACAGCCATTCTCGGCGGTGCAGATAGACTCTTAAGAAGCTACACCATCGTCTCTCAAGACGGACGGCTGCCGACGACGACGACGACCCCTACTCAAAAGCTATTATTGCCCATGGCCAAGGTAGACAAAACGGAAATGTCATTATGTCGCTTCCACTAGTCAGGTAAAGTGCTTGATAAAGCGGGTCCTCTACATTGAAAAGAGCCAACTATAAAACATTGTCCTGTTACGCCACATCGGGGAAAACAATCCTCTTCACAAATTTCTGAGTCATTCTTCTCATGAGTAACAAACTAATTCAGTGAAGCTAATTAGTCCATGACTCTCCACTTATAGAGGAAACTTTGCCCCTATGACAAGCCTAAGAAGATGAAGGTTTATAGAAAAAAAAAAAAGGCATTTGTTTTGATGACTAGTTACAGCACAGTACAGTTGGAAGTCTCACATCAGACTAAAGTTTTTCTCCCTCCTCAAAGTAGCTGTCTCCAGTCCTGACCTAGAGTGGAAAGCACATGAGACGCAGAAATTCACAGCCCAAGGAAAACTATCTGCCAGCCTCATTTAACAACCAATTTGGCATTACCGCCACTCATGGGATTCATTGCAGAACAGCTGCCTTCAATCCACAGTTTATTGAACTAAGGACAGACAACTGCTTATTCATTAATCAGAGGGAAAGGAGTCATCATTGACCAGGCATGGGAGAGTGCACTTAAGAGCCTTGGACCCTGAGACATCAGGATTTCCACTGATCGAAATCTTTCCAAATCTCTGGTGTAGTGATTTTGCTATAGCTGGTACTAGTACATGTGTTTGGGTTTTTCCTCTCTTCTGCTGCTAAATCCCCAAACAGAAGAGTGTGTTTTCATTAAACCCAACTAACATAGGGAGTGACTGGATCAGAAGAACTTATTAGTGAGCCAAAGGGCACAACAGGGCTTATTTCCATCAGTAACTGTTGGTAGCTAGCGGCTGCACAGAAGTTTTTAGTGTTTTTCATCACTGCTGTTTGACAGGTCCAGGGCATAACTCATAGAACCGCATTTTAAATATGTTTCTACAAACACCACAGTGAATATCAGTGCTGGAAAGTGCAAGGAGGGAAACAGCCAAGGTAATTGTCTAGTTAAGAAAAATCTTCCAAGGAAACCATTTGCACCTCGAAGGCTCACCCTTAGCTTTGTCTGAGAGAATCACTAGGCTATCTTTGTGTGGCAAATAATGCCAGTGGCTCTTGCTGCTTGAGTGTCAGTCCTCCCTTAAGACTGAAAAGTATTCTTGTTACAGGAAGTGTATCTGCTGACTCTGCTTCAGCTGGGTTCATGCTGTCAGTGGTCTTCCCAAGAGTAAAGACTGATTTGCATTTGTGTTGCTCCCTCCCCGTATTCTTTTCTCCTTATGACAAAGGGCATTATGGACTATTGGCCTAGGGAACACATCTTACCTTAAATCCTAGAAGAGAAGAGACAATGCACCCACTTATGACCAAGACTGTTTTAGTAATCACTTTGTTCTAAGGAATAGAATCTGTTCAAGCTAGTTTAAGTAGGAGGATAAAAGTCTCATAAAAGAGGTGGCTGTATTAGATGCTAAGTTCCAGGACTAAAAAAAGAAGATCATTTCAAGAAGTTTAACAACAGACAGACATGAACACTTACTCTGGTGTTCCACCCTTTACCTGACTCTGTTGACCATTAATGCTTGATTTTGATTCAAATTTCCCAGAGAAGAAATGTGAGCGACACATTTCTAACCTGGCAAGCTTCAGATTGGCTACTCTGTGAATGCTGTCCATGTCTGTCTCATTATATTGGGGAATGCCATGTAGGGCAGTTTCCCAATCTTAAAGCTAATAGCAAGGGACGAGGTAAGCTGGAACAGGAAAGTGGGTGTAGAAGACAGATTCATTAGCTCTTTACTCAGCACCCTAACAAACCAGCGTAGTGTCATAGCCTGCAGTTTATGTTGGAATAAATGGCAATCTGAATTTGCACATGATGAAATTCACCTCTGTGAATTTCATACACTACAAATCATGTATGCTGGCTCCGGTTTACATGGAACAATATATCCATGCACAATGCTAAAGCAGCCAGCCATTCTGTCATTTCAGCCATCCAATGGGTTGATTAACTGTGAGAAAAAAAATCAGTCGAGTCAAAGTGATTGATCTGGTGACCAAGAGCAGACCCAGAGTGAAAGGAACAGAAGGAGTTGACATTGGTGTGGCAAGATAAGCTATTGTGGAATTAATCATGTTTACTTCTTACTGTGAGGTTAATGTTCTTCATTGCTAATTCTAGATCAAGGGTCAGAAAACTTTTTTCTGTAAAGGACCAGGTAGCAAATAATTTAGGGTTTACAGGCAGGCCTTATGGTCTCTGGCACAACTACTGAACTATGATGTAGTGCCAAAACAGGCATAGATAATATGTAAATGAATGAGCGTAGCTGTGTTCCAATAAAATTTTATTTACTAAAACAAAGGCAAGATGGGTTAGGTCTGCTAATCATTGTTTGCCAACTTCTGTGCTGGATCATTTCTCTTCTTCTTCCCTCAAAGCTCTATCCCCTTTGAAATGTATACCATCAGAGGAAACAACCCACCACACCTCCTTATTATGGTCATCAACAAATAACTGGCCTTAGGCCTGGCTGTCTTCCTCTTAATCTTTCATGTTTGTCATTGTTCTTGGCAACTTTTCTGCTCATGTACAAGATAATTCACCTTATATCCTCTCTTCTCTGTCCCTTGCAGCCTTCACTTCCAATTATCTTTTTTTTAATCCACCCGTGTTCTCCTAGAATCTGTCATTTCCAATAACAAAACTACCTCCAAAATCTTAATTTCAAAACTCTCACTAACAATCAACCCCTCTTGCTCTAACCCACTTACTGTATATACCAATAATTATTTGATTCATTGAGGTCATGAGAACTTCACTTTTTCACTGTGCACCAGCCCTGGCCTCCCATATTTTTCCTATCCCTCCTAACCCAGTTTAAACAGTAATGATACCAGTCCTGGCCAGGTAGCTCAGTGGGTTGGAGCATCATCCCATATACCAAAAAGGTTGGGGGTTTGACTCCTGCTCAGGGAACATACGTAGGTTGCAGGTTCAATCCCCAGTCAGGGTGTTCCTCTTTCAACAATGATGTTTCTCTGTCTCTTCTTTCCTCTCTCTCTAAAAGCAATAAACATTTCCTCAGGTGATTAATATGAAAAATAATAATAACCAGTCGTCAGCAGCCGTCCGTCTCGAGACACGATGGTGTAGCTTCTTAAGAGTCTATCTGCACCGCCGAGAATGGCTGTGCAGTCCGACTCAGGAGTGACACGGTATCTGTCTCCTCCCGTGTTGGATCGACATCTTGCGATGACGCTGGAGTGTCCTCTCCAGTGGAGCTGAAGCTACAGAGCCTGGGCAGGGTGATATGGAGGGTCTGCTGTTGCCCATGCAGCAGACCCCCCCTCTCTTCGCAGCTGAAGGGTCCAAGGGAAAGACGGAGTCAATACAGCTTGGCTTCAGGTGCGCCGCAGGAGTTGCCGGTGTTGACTACAACGTCAAACCGCCTTAGGGACTCCGGCTCCGGATTTTCTGTCGGGGTTTACTCCCTTAGCCTTTCCCCTGAAGAGGTATGCCGCAAGGCAGCGGAGGTTTTTTGGAGTCAGAGTTTTCCTTCTCTGATGTGCCCTGACTGGAAGATCGAACCAGCGACACTTAGCTCGCAGGCCGACGCTCAATCCACTGAGCCAAACCAGCTAGGACAATAATAACCAGTAATCATATGCTTATATACTCCCCTGTCCCTCTCTCCCAGTTCCGCACCCATGGCACAGCCGCACCTGAGCACTTGAGTGTGGCTAGAAGAAAAACACAATCGTGACTGTGGCTCTCAAGCGGGTACTTTGCATGCCTAACAACCCTACCACAGTTCTCTTGTACTAGAGTCAAGTTTTTTGCTCTCGGAGACATCTGCTTCACATCTTTTCCAACCTCTCATCTCATCCTACTTACTCTTTATGTTTCCCTGGGAAAATAGAAAATGCCCAAACCTATACTTCCCTGGGCTCACAAACATTTATGAATCAGGGTTGAAGGCTAGGGTTCCCTGGAAACAGGCACATTCTGAGTTAAGTGCCCATGTTCTTTGTGTGTGGTTTTCAAACTGACTGAGGGCACCATGCTAGGTTTTCCCAGATCTGGAAGGCATAGAAAACCTGGAGACCAAGGATGGGGTTTGCTAACATGGGGAGAGACTAATTCCCCAAGAGCGTAAGGGCACTGTGGTTTTAGGGTCGGTGCCACAAGCAAGTGCTCATGTTCCCTTCTCCCCCACCAGCTTGGGGAAGTGGCACATCATTAACAGACAATGGCTACAGGTTCTCTCCCCTCTCTAGGGAGGCTGGGTCCCAGGCACTAGGGCTCCCAGCCCCACCCTGAGCATTAGGTTACAGAATTGCCTCAGAGCCTCCTGTCTCCAAGAAACCACATGGGTGTGGGCAACAAATATGATCAGTGCTCACCTAGACCTAAGACCAGGAGACCCTCCTTGCATGTTCTGGGCAACATAAGACCATTGAGACCTCTGTTTAACCCTTCAGAGGGATCCATATTGTGACTGAGGCTGCATTTCCAGCCATGCTGATGGTGGTTTGGGACCAATTAAATTCACTTTAGAGAATTAAAGGAAATGGGACATTTTTTATGTGTTCTGTTGAAGAGTAAAATGTATACCCATTACATTTGATTGTGTACAATTTTCACTGCTGACTTTTGGAAGTGCATTCTTATTTAAGTAAAATGCACAAGATGTGAACTGGAGAAAAAGCACGGTGATACCATCCCCAGTTTCCACGGTCATAGCCCAAGGCTTCCAGCAGAGGTATCTTCTATACCAACAGAGCTTCAACACCTAAAACGTCACATTAAAATTCCAACACAGGCTTGTAGAACCTCTTGATTTCACTGTACTCCAAAAAATAAAAAAATAAAAAAAAAAACACAAGCTTTTCAAAAGGGCAGAGGAAGTTGAAAAATCTCATATCACCAGGAGTGAGAAAAGAGGCCTTGGGTGGAGAAGAAAGTGAGTGAAAATCAATTTTACTTGCCTTGGCCTTACAATGGATTTTACAAAGTAAAGGGTAGAAAATCAATCTTGTCAAATCAATGAGAATTGATACACTCGAAGGAGTCTAAAGGTCTTGGAGGGTGTGTTAGGCAGTAGAATGTTCTCCTCCATCATATCATTGAACATACAGCATGAAGGTTGAACTCCTTTTTGCTGCTGAGGGGACCATGCTATGGATTTTCGCCATGTTCCTCATCAAGATGAGCGCAAGGTGAAAGTCAAACTTAAGTGTGACCTCCTTGATCCCAGCCCAAACACCTGAAGAGGAAGACTGGAGCAAGACACAGGAAGTCCTAGGAGTGCCTATTCTTGACTTACCAGAACAAGCCTCCAGGTAACATCTAACAGAAGTACCCCTTATCCTGTGTGTGACAATGGGTGCCTCTGGCATTTGTGGGCTGCAGGGTTTTCTGACAAGAGAGTCCTCCTGTGGCTGTTGAATAGGTCAAATTTACACAAAATTGAAGGGCATTAGCAATTGGCAGATATGGTAGGCAGAAGTCTAAGACGGCTCCCAAGATCCTAGGCCCCTGCTATACACATTCCTTCTGCCAGTTATTCAATTAAACACTAATACAGGTACTCATTTGAAGGGCTTTTGCAAATGTAACTAAGGTCTCAAATCAGAAGATTATCCAAGTAGGTCTGACCTAATCAGAAGCAGTTTCCTCCAGCTGGGCCACAGCATGGGCACTCAGGGAGATGTACCCCACCTGGCCTGGGAGAAAGCCAGCATCCATGTGGTGAACTTCCCACGGAGGGGGCTACATTAGCAAGGAACATGTGGGTGGTCCCTAGATGCTGACGGCCATCCTCAGCTGACAGGTAACAGGAACACAGGGACCCGAGTTCTGCAACCGCAAAGAACTGAATTCTACCAACTACCAGTGATCTTAAAGGAAGACCCCTAGACCCCAGATGAATGAGAACTGCAGCCTTAGCCAACACCTCGAATTCAGTCCTGAGCAGGGAATGCAGTCACACCGTGCCTGGACTTCTGATCTACAGAAGCTATGAAATAACTTCATGTCGCTTTAAGCCACTAAGCGTGCGGTAATTTGTTATGCAGCAACAGAACTCTAATACAGCAAGAAAGAAATGATTAAAAAAAAAAAAAAAAAAACACAACTAGCAAACCAGCAGTCAGACCATTTTGTTCACAGCCCAGGCAGCTCCCCACTCCATCCTGCCACATTGAAGATAAAGATTTTATCACTGATGATATCAATACACAGTACTCTACGTTCAGAAAAAACAAATCTCATTTGCCACACTGGGCTTGTGCTCTGGCAAGGTGTTCTGTACTCACCAGCATCACCAGCGGGGCAAGGCTGGCCTGCCTGCACCAAGGAGCAGCAAGTTTGGGGCCTCCCAGGCTGGTTTGTGCGGTAAGAGCAAGCTCTGATGTCCACCCTAAAACCGGCCCAGGCGTCTGAGATCATGCCGAGAGCTTTAACCTACGGACTCGGCTCCTCCTCCACTTAATTAGGCAGGGGGTTTGAGGACCCAGGGACCAGAGCATTGAGGTTTATTGAAGAAAACAGAAGGCCGAAAGTGCGATGGTTATGAGCAACATTTACAAATCCCTTAACCCTTCTTCACCCCATCTGTACAATGGGGATGACAGAATTGTGAAGTTTTGAGGTGACGAGGCCTACTGTTAACGAGCCTTCTAATATGGAAGTTGTTTATTTGCTTTTGATACTGACTCAGTCTTACACTCAAGCCCTAATGCTGGGCTTTCATCATATAATAAATGCTCAACCCCATGCCCCAGAACAGACAGCTGAGTACATTTTGGTCCCTTCTTTCTGAGCTCCGAGTACCTAATGACTAACCATTCCAGCCTAGTATATGGAGTAGCAGACCTTGTCAGTCAGCGCCGATTTAAACCCAGGATAAATTAATTGTCCTTCCCTGGCCTCTTCTTGCTTTCTTCCTTCATTATAACGTGAACTGTGCTAGCGATGTGTACTGACCACTCAGTGT
This sequence comes from Furipterus horrens, assembly GCF_987537825.1. Taxonomy (NCBI): domain Eukaryota; kingdom Metazoa; phylum Chordata; class Mammalia; order Chiroptera; family Furipteridae; genus Furipterus; species Furipterus horrens. Next base: position 112,160,862 of record NW_028327187.1, on the reverse strand, counting down.
TTCTGTTGGATAAAACCGAGGGAATGTAGTAAACTGACAATATGAGAGTAGGCTAGAGTAAATATGGGCTAAGTCTGCAACTCTAAAAACAGACAAAGTAATTATCATTTTTAAAAGATGGTTTCACGAGGCTAACCATTTACATCCCTCATTCATGAAACTGGAGGTCCATTAAAGACACTGAACCAGCTTCAATGATAGAATTTATGAACTTGTGCCAGATTGTGATGATAAAACATTCAAATGTATATGCCAATTATAAATATAACCACATTGAGACTCATAGGCTTACTCTTATTAATATAACATTCTTTCTGAGCATTGCTAAGTGAGGGAATTGGAATTTTTCCTAAATTGCAAGAAGGGATGTAATGGGAATACTTTTTCCATTTGAGGATATGACCATCTATTATATGGCTTTGCCAACTGGTTAATTGTCTGGAGGATTTAAGAAGAAAAATGCTGTTCTAGTAATTCTGTGCGATCCTGGATTAAACTAGAGGATTTTCCCAAGGGAAGATTAACAGAAGCAAGAGTCTGTCCAGTGTATTTTAGATGAGAGAAAAAGCTTATTTTTTAAACTAGTGTTTTGAAAAAGAAAACTATAGAAATATGCCGACAGTCCCTTTCTCCTTAGCGACTGACTCCTCGGACTAGAGCATAAGATCCAGAAAGTCGGTATCTGTGCCTTTGTCATTCACTGTGACCACCCTGGTTCCTAGAATAATGCCTATCGCAGACACAGGCATTTCTGAGTAAATGAATTAGTAAAATTAAATGAATTAGCAAGTGGCAGGATGCCGTTTAAATTATAGATGTAAACATGGTCAGATCAAGAAGAAAAAGAAGAAGCAGGGAGGTGAGTGAGGTTCTATAAAGTTTCACTTGAAATTTTGGGTACATTGGAAAAAAGGAGACCCAATGTCAATGGAATTTATCACTACAAAATTTTCGTTCCTGGATGGAAATTTCCAGAGCCTATGTTGTAAACCACTTTACAATGGGTTATTTGTGAGGAACAAACCTTTCGCTTACCTGTCTATGTGACAGCAGCGCCATCTGCTGGGTAACTAGGTGGGCATTTTAGAACAACGTTCTAAGTACTTTTTTTTTTTTTTTTCCGGTAGCAAACTGAATTAAGAAACTAATGAACAAAACAAGCAGATGAGCAGAACAGAACCAGAGGCATGGAAACAAGGAACATACTGACAGTGACCATGGGGTAGGGGGAGAGGGAAAACGGGGGAAAGAAAGGGAAGGGTCTTATGAAGGAACAAGTATAAAGGACCCATGGACATGAACTACACAGTGGGGACTGACTGTGGGAGTAGGGGTGGGAGGGCAGGGCAGGGGAGAGCAAGGGGGGGAAATAGGACAACTGTAATAGATCAACAATTTTAAAAAGCACAGAAAATGATATAAAAATATCTTTAGAGATAGATCATCTAGGCCATATGTCATCTTAAAGGTATATATCTGCCTTAAGTGGGCACAGTATTTGTTTTCTTTCTATTGATTGAATGGAACTCCAAATTCACCTCTCAGAGAAAAAACTGAAACTACAGCCACCACTACTAAATTATGTCACAAGTCTCGTGTAAATCAGAAACCGAAGGGCAGTTAAAATCTACTTTTGAGCATCTGAGTTCTTGCCAAGAGAAATTTCTCCAAAAGAAAACGTCTGTAACAATGAGCGAAGGAAGTTTCTGCAAGGATCTATACCTGTGCTGTTCAATACAATAGCCACTAGCCGTGTGAAGCGTGGCTAATGAGACCGAGGACCTGGATCTTTAATTTTATTTCATTTTAATTAATTTACATTTTTTAAAATAGACACATATGGCTAGTGTAGGGTTTCTCAACTTCAACCTTGGCACTACCTACATTTTAGACTGGATAATTGCTGTGGGTACTGTAGAATGTTTAGCAGCACCCCGGGGCTCTACTCACCAGATGCCATCTATGCCTAGTTGTGACAACCAAGTCTCCAGACATCACCAAGACTCCTCTAAAGGGGCAAAATCACCCCTGGATGAGAACCACTGGGCGAGTAGCTACTGTATTGGACAGCACCATTCTAGAATATGCCTAATACGTATATAATATTTGGGTTGAGAAAAAATAAACGGCCCCTATGCTATGCTAGGGCAATAGTGGTTCTGTCATAACAGTAGGAAAGATTTGTTTAAAAGTCAGATGTAGCAAAGAAACAGCTTTCTTCTTTAGCTGCCTTCCCGTGCAATGGAGACAGAGCCAGAATAGTGATGTTGAAAAATTCTGCCTCACTCCTGTCCTTGCTGTGGGCAATAGACAAAGTGACCTCCCTGATCTCGGAGTCTCACTTGGAGAAGAGCAGGGATAGTATCCCTCTGATAAGGCTTCTGTGAGGGCTAAATTAGATAATGCACAAAGTGTTCCTAGCTCAATTTTCAGCACTTAGTAAATATTCCAAACAACAGTTATTCTTTTAGCCACCTTCTTCCAGGCAGGAGGGATAACAGTCTCCATGCCTTCCAACCAGTCATACAAAAGTACCCGGTATGTTTCCATTGAAGAGAAAAATCCAATTGAAAACACTGGCCATGCTCAATAAAGCCAACTTTATTTCTAAGTTCCCGCGGCCACAGCACGCAATAATAATGTTTGCCTTGACGCGTTTAAATGTGTAGGAGAAACTGTTTCAGCTCCTCGGGGAGGAGGAGTCCGGTGATCTTATGATGCTGCTGGATCCCAAAGCACTTGCGGATTCTAAGTCGGCATAACTGCATCAAAGACGCAGGCCCTGGAGAAAGATTATAAAGACAAGCCACACATTGGTTTCGGTGATCTAAGATGACAGCTCATTTCCTTCTTTCAAAGCATGCAGGATACAGGGTGGGGCCAAAGGACGGTTACAGCTGTGAGTGCGCAAAACAGTTCATTCTTGTATTATTAAGTAATTATTGTACCATTTTCCATAAGAACAACTGTAAACCTCCTTTGGCCCCACCCTGTATAACCTTTATTATAAGGAAATAATATGGTACTGTTTGAGACCATTTTCTGTTTCTTATAGGAGGCATTTTTAGGCTATGTTCTCACTTTTCTGGTCTAATTGAAATGAGCCTGTTCGGTGTTAATTTAGAACTGACCTCACACACACACACACACACACACACACACACACACAATCAGCACTTAGTCTCACTAATGGAGGCTTGAGGAAGCTAATTCTGAATTTACAAAGCTATACAAAATATGAAAGTAAACCTCCCGTTTCACGGCTTTTCCAGACGCAAACAGTTTTGTAATTTGAGCAACTTTAAGGTATTTGAATAGAATGAGCGACCAGTAAATCACGAGTGTCTGTTACCTTACGTCATATTTGCTTGTATATTGTGCGTTCAGAGCTGGCCCGACGCTTCAGTTCATAGGTGGAAAGGGAGCTGGCACAAGCCTTGCACAGACAGTCAGCCAAGAGTTTATACTTTCGGACAGTGGTTCTCAACAGGGGGTGAGGAGAAAGAAAAAGGACCTGTATGATGTTCTCCAGCGACACTTCGCTGTGTCTGGAGACACTTTTGGCCGTCACAACTTGGGGGAAAGTGCCACTGGTGTCTAGTGGGTAGAACCCAGAGATGCTGCTCAGCATCCCACAATGCACAGGATGGACCACAATGTGCCAAAATGTAAATGGTGCTGAGGTGGAGAAACCCTGTTACAGGGTAAAAGAATGGGAAATGACTTCCCACCCTCACCCCCTGCACCGAATTGTAATGGGGATACTCTTTTAGTTCTTAGAAACATTTTTAAAAAGCAAAGCTATGTACCCTCAAGAATTCGGTAGAGTAGGACTTGAGAATCACCTATTGGGGGAGAACAGCTTTATTTTTTAAAAATTATTTGTTTGTTTATTTATTTGTAGAGGGAAAAGGAGAAAGAAAGGGAGAGAAACATCACTGTGTGGTTGCCTCTCACTCGGGCCCCCAACTGGGGACCTGACGTGCAACCTAGTCATGTGCCCTGACTGGGAATCGAACCAGCGATACTTGGCTCACAGGCCGACACTCAATCCACTGAGCCACAGCAGCCAGGCCCTTGGGAGAGCAGCTTTAAACTATACAATGTTGGGTCACACCCCAGAGACGCTGCTTCAGTTATAGTTAGGTGGGGACCATGCATCTCGATTTGTTAAAGGCACGTGCCCCAGGTGATTTGATTGTGCCATCAGGGATGAGATTGGAACCAAAAGCATACAGTGGCTTCTGATTTCCTGTAGTGTCACCACAAGTTACAGGATAAAGTGGGTTGCATATTTCTCAGGTGATGGAGGCCAAGGAGAGGTGGAAATAGACACATATACAACCAAAAACTGAAGGCAATATTTCCAATCAGGTCCTCACAGCACATTCAGAAGCCCCTGGTGGAATTTTAGGGCACCTTCTAGATCATGTTTAATGTACTCAAGGCATGTATTAACACACTGCAAAACGTGCGCCATGGGAAAACAACTGCATCTCCTCTCCCTGAGGGATGTGGACGGCCATGACTAATCATCTGTGAAGGACAACAGGAAGGAGGCACTGGTAAAGAATTACGAAGAACAAGCTGCGACAGTAAGCCTGATGGAGACTTAGTGAACGCAGGACTTCAGAGCAAGCTCAGCGTAACTACAGACGCAAACATAGTTATCTGCTGTCTCCCACAAGTTGGGTGCTGTACAAGAGCTGTGGCCTTAATTGCATATAGAGGTGAAAACCCAGTATGTCTCTGTAGCCATTGGCCACACTCCGTAATAAAGTCAGCTCATTCTATGTTGGTGAATTGGAATATTGCTGGGGTCTCTGTCTCTCTTTCTTCCTCAGCAACACTCATGATGCTTTAAGGCCAAAGCACATTCAGAGATGGCTCCTTGCTGTGCTGAGAGACAGTCATTGTAGTTTTCATTGTTGCCATGAGAATACTGCTTTAGCTGCTTTTCAAGGTGTGGTGGGATGGTAGTATTCTTGGATTCCATTCGGAGGCCACCCAGAGACAGATATTACTGTGTTCAATTCATAGGTCTGGCTTTCTGCTCTTTCCTGCCCCCATTTCCTGTGGGCTTCCAGCCTGCTGAGAGGTGACTTCACCTGAACCCCAAAGATAACTCACAGAGGCAAAAGAAGTGGCTATTCTCTCTAACAGCAACTGACATTTTATGAATCCGTGGGCTCACTGGCCACAGTGTCACCAAAATGTGAATTAACAAAATTAAAGGCAACATAGGAAATAAAGTAGAAAGGAAAAGTCAGTGCTGGAAGTCTGAAAATCCAAAGCTTTCTCAACTTTTAAGAAAATGGTATTTTACAACTATGTTGGTACAAAGATCCATATAACCCAGGTTGAGTTTTATTTGTTTTTTTCCTTCCAATTTTAAAAGAAATCAAAACATTTCTGTAGTCTCCTAAAAGCAACATGGGCTTCAAAAACGGCCCTGTATAAAAAGATAGAATTTTTTGAAAACAAGAAATCTTCAAAATGCAGGTAGTTGCCTGGTGATTACCTCAGTGGCTAACATAAAGGGGTTTCTTGCGGACTGTTCCTTGAGCCTGGGGTCAGTCTTCCCTAGCCCTCTGCACACAAGGCTCAGGGCGTATGAGCCTTGCTTGGGAGCCCCAAGATAGGGCTTTGACTGCTAGGATCCTTGGGCAGTGGGAGGAAGAGGAAGAGGCATTCCATGGCCACTTTACAGTTCTGCCCAGAGCCAGCCCTAATTCTCAGCAGGTGGGGAGAAAATAAGCCGATTACAACATCCAAATCCTTCTGGTAGGGCAGCCCGCTTCAAAGTCTCATAAGCCCTAAAACGTAGGGTCTGCGCTCCGGTGCTACCAAAACAAAACAGGTCCTAAGCTAGCTGCTCTACTCCTCACTGGACAATTGAGAATGCAGTCAGAGGGGGTCTTTGCTCCCCACCCCAACCCAGCCCTGATAAGCAGCACAGGGAATTGTCCTTACCCCCTTGCATACTGCTCAACCCCCGGTTCAGTTGTTTACGTCAGCAGTGTCAGTTCTTATTTATGGAAGGATGTGAACTTAATGTTGATTAACTTATAATAGTAAATGTTTGTAGATTGCTGTGAGTCATTAAAGTAATACCTTACAATGCTCCATCAGTTGCATTCTTACCCCCGAAAGCAAATGCCCAATGGTTCAGTAAAACATCCTGGGGCACTGTACAACCCCAAAGAGGCTTCTACTCACTCTAAAGCATGTTTTAGATAATGCTAATATTAAAATTTTCAAACAATACCTTCATTCTTTGAAAACAGGCCTAACCTACATAGGAATATTAGATCATCCAAAACAGTCTTTCTCCCACGTGCCAAAGAACAGACGAACATTTATTACATCACCAATGGTGTACCTTGTGGAATACTAAACTATCTCAGCTCCCCACATTTGGTAATGGCAGAGAATGATTTTTTTTTTTTTTTTTTGGTAGGATCAGAAGTCAGAATCCGGTCAATACCTGCCTCCTGCTAGAGCCCGCAAGTCTTATGGATTAGGGCTTAGGTTCGGGCAAAGGAGAAGCACCTTCTCTCTGCAAAAAGAGCTGGATCAGAGGGTTCTCCGGAGGCACCAGCTCCTCGGGACGTTTGCCGTCAGCATTCTTGGCCCGAGTGTCTGCTCCGAAGTCCACAAGCAGGCGGGCTAGCTCCCCATTGGACACCCTGGCCACTGCATGAAGAGGGGAGTCCAGACCTCGGCCTCGGTTCACGCTTGCTCCTAAACAGTCACAACAACAGAGTCAGCCAAGAAGCAAAGGCCAAGCATCTCCCCTCTCGAAGTCCTGTGCCTCAAAATTCCCTAACAAATGGGCATCCATACTAGGCACGGCAATTCTGAGGAAACAAAAGATGACTTGATTCCATTTAATAACATGGGAAACATGTCATTTGTCCATGTCACTGAATGTACAACATGACCTATATAGCATTTGAGGTTTAAAACCTCACCTGTGAGCACTACCCATAAAAGTGGACAGACAAGAAAAACCCTGGTGGCCTGAAAGCTGCACATTAATGGAGCCCTGATATTAGCCAGTACTGACTAGAAGTGAGGCTACCTGGTGAAATCCCATCTAAAGCAAGCAGTCACATTCACATACTGAGGAACTACCATGGGGTCTTAAAACTGGGACTTGGGACCGCGTGACTGGGACTGTGTAGAGCAACCAACTTGTAAGGGTGTCTCCTGCGTTGGGGTGGCCAATCCCAAGATCACAGGGAAGGTGGCAAAGTCTTCCTCTTCAGAAGTGAGGTGGACTTCTAGGATCGCCCCACCCAATTCTATCCCTACACTCTCAACCAATCCCTACCGCAGTCTGGATGCTGGCTCACACTGTGACATGTGGGGACATGTGGCTTTGCTGTAGCTGCTGTCCTTTTAGTGAAATGGGAATCTCTGTCCACTCAATAAATGTTAACTGCACTGTTCTTCAATTGTTTTTGGCTTTGTGAGGGATGCAAAACCTGGCCCCGTCCTGGCTAGGACCTTAAAATCTACCTAGGGCAATAGGGGAGAGAGAGAGGGACAAAGAGAAAGGAAGGGGGGGCAGATAGAGATGGAGAGAGGGAGGGAGGGAGGTAGAAAGAAATAGAAATAATATTAATGCAAAAATATGAATCTCCTAATCCATGGCAATGGCTGCCAGATGAGTAGGAGGCAATAAGAACTATAAAAACATTCACGGTAGGAAACGTTACTAGAGTTTTAAAGAACCCACAGGGGTCAAATAATTAAAGAGGGGGAGGAAATGGTGTTCCTGGTGTTGAAGAAGAGACTGGACAATACCAGGGAGGTGAAAAAGAATGATGCTACATAGGCCTTTTCAAAGACAATCTTTACGCTAGGCTAAAAATGGGGCAAGTTCAATTTCCAAATTGAAGAGAAGTAGTAAAGGCGGCCCCAAATAAGAAGACTCAGTCCTAATCTAGCAGCTTTGGCAATTATGCAGGGCCTAATAATATGATTGCCTGGAGGATGGAGGCAGAGGAAAGGGAGAAGAAAGTATTCATGACCAAGGCCCACCCTTGAAGGAGATATCATCATCATCACCATCATCATCATCATCATCATCATCATCATCTTCATCCTCATTACAAGAGAAAGCTAAAGTTCAAACAGTTTCAAATAATTCCCATGGGAACACAGTCAATATGAACCCCAACCTTTTCCAGCTCCACTGCCCACACTTTTTCAACTGCTACAATAGAAACAGCTTTAAATATATTTAGCTTACTTTTCATTTGCTTTCCTTGTTTCAGTTTGCTTTTGTTTTACCTGATTCCAGAAGCTTCTTGGCACAGGCTATCTGCTGGTTTTCACAAGCCAAATAGAGTGGAGTGCCCAAGTGGCTGATGTGATGGTCAATGTCACCCCCGTGAGCTGCAAGGGACTCAATGCATTCCACGTGGCCTGTAGCCCACAGCAGGGGAAAATAGTTACATGACTTTTCTTAGCTAGGGAAACAATGCCTTCCTCATCTTTCAAGGTTTTTTTAATTGAGTTTATTGGGGTGAAATTGGTTAATGAGATCATACAGCTTTCCAGTGCACAATTCTATGATACAGCATCTGTATACTGCATTGTGTGCTCACCACTCAAAGTCAAATCATTTGTTACCATGTATTTGACCTCCCCTTAGTCCCCACCCACCTCCCTTGCCTCTGGTAATATTTTCAAGTCTGCCAGCAACTTATCCAGTGGACCAAAAGCTATTTCCTTTGCTTAGAATAGGGAATGATTTTAAGTACTGCTATCAGTTATGGGTTGATCACAGATGTGATCTGTGGCTCTGGGTGCAACTCCACTTGAGTTTACAAGCCACGGTGGGCAACCAGCAACCATCTGCATTTTTCAAGTGTTTGGGCTTTGTAATCAGTCTAAGTATAAAAATGAAAGTGAGAGTTGGGGACAGGTATGGACAAATACGGACTGAAGGTGGACCTGAAGGAAAAAGGGCACAGTGTGGCCCATGGGACAGGGAAACTCACTTACAACCTCACCATCGACAGGTCCTGGGATCAACATTTGGAATGCTTTAAAAGGGTAGTTCTAAAATATCCTGTTCATCAGAATAACCTGGCGGGCTTGTGAAACAAAATACAGATGGCCGGATCCCACCCCCAGAGTTCCTGGTTCAATAGGTCTGGAGTGAAGCCCAAGCATCTGCATTTACGTGCTAGGTCCCACTGAAGCTTCTGGTCCCGGGACCCCACCTTGAGTACTACTGCTCTAAAACAGACCTCCGCTTCCTTCTTTGAAGAGTGAGATCCCTTGAAGGAGTGGTTGGAAAACTTCAGTTCTCAACAACTTTACCTCTCTTAGCAGCTTCATGGATAGGAGATGCGAGATCACTGGCAGGGTGGGGGCTGGCTCCATGTTGCAGAAGCAAATTCACACAATCCCGGCTGCCGCTGACACAAGCATTAAACAAGGGCGTGTGCCAGTCCGTGGTAACGCCATTGACCTGGAATGAAAAGTGCCACAATGAAGGCAGGAAGCGGGGTGTCCTGCGTTCAAATCTAGGCTCCACCACTTCCAAGCTGGTATTTAACTTCCCTGAACGTTAAATTCCACAGCCACAAAATGAGGACAAAAAATGAAATTCCGTGAGGTTTTTCTGAAAAACTGAATGAAGCATGGAATGTTCAGCACCAAGAATGTTACTGAAGCCAGTTAGGATAATTTCAATACTTTACAAACTAATCTCTTTACTTCAAACATTTCATCCAAGATTCATGCCAGACCAATACAGTTTCTTCACAGCAGCCAGAGTAACCTTCTAAAATTGTTAATGTGTCATTTTTTTAAAATTTTAAAACAAGAGTTTCACATAAATATAGAGTGAACACATGCCAAAGAGTTTTCTCAATTTATTCATTAATGAGGGAAGCAGTAAGACAGTAAGGATGGTTCAAAGGAGAACTTATATAGTCAATCAATGAAATACTGAAATAAATTTGCTAGACAGACTGATTAATGACCTATTGGGCCATAATACTATAATCTGTGGGACTATCTTTTCTAATGTTGGAAGTTTCTAATAGGAAAGAACAAAGCCAAATGCAGGTGCACTTTTCTTTTTTCTTAAGAAATTCCTTGGTGAACTGTTAAACAATAACACTACGAGGCAAGGGCAGGACTAGCGAGGCACAAAAGATATCCAGGGGTGCAAAACCTAAGAAGACACCCATTCCTGGGGGCACAAAAGAGCTTCACGCTTCTGAGAGTGAGAAGGTCTCCGAAGTTTGTATGCTAGGCACCCCTCAGGCTTTTCCTTAGTCCTGGCCCTGTTTCCAAGTTTGGGGTATGTTTCCTTCACCAAGATATAAGCCTGATAATGCACCCACCTACAGCTCTCTACTGTTCTCAGGACAAAGCCCATTTTCTTGGCATGGACAGCAATGCTGTGTGTATTCGGATCCCTCTCACCCACCCTACTGCTATAAGGAATGGTTTGCAATCACAAACATGTAGTTTTCACTTCCAGGCCGTTGTATTTGCTCTTCCAATTGGGAGGGAAGTCCATAATTTTCCTCAACCCACCATGCAGCTTAGACATCATTTCCTACAGGAAGCCTGTTTTGACTCTCTCTCTCTTTATGAGAAATAAGTGGGGCCCCCTTACTATCAACACTTAATACATTGCGGTACTTTCAGAGGCAGATCAAGGTCAGTTGAGGCCCCAGGCACAGAAGAAAATATTGGGCCCCTTAAAAAAGAGAGAGACAAGGAAAATAGAAATACATGTTAACCATATTTTTTAAGTATATTTTATTGATTATGTTGTTACTGTAGTTCCAATTTATTTCCCCTTTGCTCCCCTCTTCCCAGCACCCTCCTTCCCTCCAGCAATCCCACCCTCCTTAGTTCATGTCCATGGGTCATGCATATAAGTTCTTTGGCTTCACCCTTTCCTATATTATTCTTAACATCCCCCTGTCTATTTTGTACCAACTGATTATGCTTCATAGTCCCTGCACCATTTCCCCATTTCTCCACCCCCCCTCAGCTGATAACCCTCCAAATGATCCCCATACGTATGATTCTCTTCCTATTCTGGTTTGCTTAGTTGGATTTTGTTCTTATTTTTTAGATTCAGTTGTTGATGGTTGTAAGTTTGTTGTCATTTTAATGTTCATAATTTCAATCTTCTTTTTCTTAACTAAGTCCCTTTGACATTTCATATAATAATAGCTCAGTGATGATGAACTCCTTTAGCTTTACCTTGTCTGGGAAACACTTCATCTGCCCTTCCATTCCAAATGATAGCTTTGCTGGATAGAGTAATCTTGGTCGTAAGTCCTTGCATTTCATCACCTTGAATATTTCTTGCCAGTCCCTTCTTGCCTGCAAAGTTTCTTTAGAGAAATCAGCTGACAGTCTTATAGAAACCCTTTTGTAGGTAACTCTGCTTTTCTCTTGATACTTGTAAGATTCTCTCTTTATCTTTAACCTTTGGCATTTTATTATGATGTGTCTTGGTGTGGTCCTTTTTGGGTCTACCTTGTTTGGGACTCTCTGTGCTTCCTGGACCTGTATGTCTATTTCCTTCACTAAATATGGGGAGTTTTCCTTCATTAGTTTCTCACATAAGTTTTCAATTTCTTGCTCTTCCTCTTCTCCTTATGGTACCCCTAAGGTTTGGATGTTGGCATGTTTAAAGTTGTCCCAGAGGTTCCTAAACCTCTCTTCATTTTTTTCAATTCCTGTTTCCTCATTCTGCACTGGCTGACTATTGTTTTCCTCCTTACATTCCAAATCATTGAATTGAACCCCGGTTTCCTTCTCTTCACCATTGGTTTTGTGTGAATTATACTTCATTTCATTTAGCATAGCATTCACTTCTTCCCTTATGCGTTTGCCATACTTAAACATATCTGTCAAGCCTGCAAGCATCTTTATCACCAGTGTTTTGAACTCTTCATCTGTTAGGTTGGCTATCTCCTCGTTTGTTAGGTTGGCTATCTCCTCGTCGCTTAGTTCTCCCACTGGAACCTTGATCTGTTCCCTCTTTTGGGCCATACTTCTCTGTCTCCTCATCTTAACAGGCTCCTGTGTTTGTTTGCCTCTGTGCTTTAGGTAAAGCTGTCGCACCTCTTACATTTAAACCCACATCTGGGTAGTTTGCAAAAATGGCTACAGAGTCTCTGCACAGTATGTAATATGGCTTTGCAAGTCTTCATAAGATGGAGACTATTTTTCCAGCCCTTGACTCTGGGCTTGCCCACGTGACTTGCTTTGACTGACGGAACAGTTACAAAGGTATTACAAGCAGAGAGCATGCCCTCTTTTGCTGCCGTTGGAATCCCTGCTACCATATAAACAAGTCAAGGCAGCCTGCTAAAGGATCAGAGACCACATAGAAATTTTCTGGCTCTCCAGACATCTCAGCCAACCCAGTCAAGGTTATCAGGAACCAGCCTGCTCCAGCCAATCTATCAGCTAACGTCAAAAGCAGAAGTAAGACCAGCTGAGGTCAGCTGGACCACCCCAGACCAGAAGAGCTGTCCATCCAACACAAGGAATTGTGAGATAAAAAAATGACTGTCTTTAAGCCATTAAGTTAAGTTTTGCTATATAGCAAAAACTAATGAATAAAAACAGTATATTATAAATGCCTTCTGTGGCTACGATGCTATGCATTCAACAAACCTATTTTCTCTCTCTTGGGTACCTAGACTGGTCCTTAAGTTTTCCATGCACAATCCCCTGTGCCTTTTCCCCTTCCAACTACCTGGAATGGAGACTAGGCTGAGAGCACACATGAAAACTACTTGTGGAAAATAGTGGAGTAGGATGGAAGATGTCCATATTCCTGAGTCACGCTTGGGAAAGAGCCAACCAACTGGCAATACCCACACTGAAATTTCACTTGAGCAAGAAATAAACTTTCATTGTACCAGGCTACTGAGATTTCAGGGTTTATCTACTGAAACAGCTAGTGTTACAGTCACTAAAAAATTTGTTTATCTGGCTGTCTCCTCATTTAGCTTATAAGTTCCTAAAAGTCTTATCAGAGTTAGGCATATAATAAATGCTCAATAAATACTGGTTGAGAAAATGTAAGAAAGTCATATAATTTTTTGGAGAACTTTTTCCATCACTTTTGAGCACAAGGAGACTTAGTTAATGGAAGAATTACTGGTCTCTACTCTCAAATTCGATGCCTTTGTGTCCTCCTTTGTCTAAGACTTCTCATTATGCTATCCTGATTCTCATTCTCAAAATAATAATCATACACTTCATCTTTTTCAATCCTTGCAATAGTACAATAAGTTACACAACTTTTTATTTCTTCTCTTTTTCATATGTAGACTCTAAAGCTCAAAGCATAATTAACTTGTTCAAGTTTCCAATGTTACTAAATGGTAGAGATGGCCTGCAACCATTATTCTGTTCTGGAGCCAAATGTTGTGTTTTCTACAATATTTCACAGCCTTCCAGACATACAAATAAAGACAGAAATCTAACAGCTATTTATTAGTAGTAACTATTAAATAAAATAATATAGACAGGAACCATTGCTTTTTAGCTGAAATTCTGTACTTCATCTATGGTTAAAGCAGACAAGCTTGATGGACATATACCTCTGTACAATACTCTTCATATTTCAAACCAGGTTAATCAAAAATGCTGGAAATTATTCTGGAGGGTTAGAAAGAGTCATTTTTCATTCATGGTTTCTAAAATGTTGTTTAAGTGGCACTCACCTGAGCTCCGTGCTTTAACAAAATGTTTGCACAAGAGGGATGGCCTCCAAGACAGGCTTCATGGAGCGGGGACACATGATCTGCTGTGATGACGTTCACAGCCCACCCCTGGAGGAGGGAGAATGGGCAGAGTAAGGGGTGCAAACACCAGTCCCATTAGGGTTGGTTTTCAGCCACAAATCCAGTACTATGACAATACTTTTAAAAGTTCATTCGGCTTAAAATCTGACAGTACACTAAGGTGTTGACAATGATGTAGACAAACAACAATAAGAAAAAGGATCCCTCATACCGCTGCTGGTAGGAGTGTAATACGGTACAACCACTTAGGAAAACAGTTTGACAGTATCTCTTAGAGTCTGACAATACAAATACGCATGACTCAGAAATTTGACTCCTACGTACGCACAGTCAAGACTGACTGTCATTTTGCTCTCACTCTCTCTTGTCCTCTCACTTGTTGGATTATTGTTTTTGATGAGGTCCATGGCAAGGAGCTATTCCTGCACGTATTCCTGCTGAGTTGGCTTGCCCTACTGTGCTCCAGCCTTTTGCCATGAGAAGAAAACTTCTCGTGTGGCCATTGGTCAAAGAAGGATGGGAGACATGTGCAGGAGAGCTGCACCCAACCCACAGCTTGGAACCAAACCCAGCCTAGATCAGCTGGCTTAAAGACTCGTTAGCAAGAAATGTTTATTGCATTACACCACGGAGTTTGGGGCAGTTTGGTACACAGGAAGAGCTGACTAATGCAGGTAGGTATTGGAATGCTCATTTTAAAATGACAGAAATTGAGGTGCCGAGATAACTTGCTCAAATAACGTGACAGAGCTTAGATAAAGGCATGGTTCCGGCTGCTGTTCAGTAAACATATAAATACTAAATATAAATGACTATGAGTCCAATTTAATAACTGATATATAAAAGCTGCAATGATTATTTAAGGTAAATGTTTCATTTTATCCTAGAAGCATCTTAAGTTCTGTTAGCTAGAGTTACTATCTACATTTCTACTTATAATAGGCTGTTGCTATCAAAAAACAGTTTAATATAGTGGCTTGGGGTAGTCTGAAATTTTTCTTTAGAATCTTTTTTCTTGTACAAGGATTACTTAGTCATATCCTTCAATTATGCACTCAATTATAAATGTAAACAGCAAACCACAGTAGTAATAGCAGGATATAGGACTATCAGAGAGAGGAATCACAGATAATTTTATTACAATTGTTACAGAAACTTAAAATATCCGAAATATATGTTCATCCTATTTACAAATTACTGTGGTCATTAGAATCACCACTAAATCTTATTTAACAAATTAATAAAGGAATCCAGATATTACTATGTGACACATTTGTCATTTAATACCTTCATAGCTTTCTTCCATATTGTTTGATGTGTTTAAAACATTAGTTTGAGACACTTTGCCAGGCTACCAAAGGGGACTATGGTACAGAAAGTGTCAAGAGCTCCTAACTTAAAAGCTCTGTTGTCTTTTCAGAGAACAGAACATCTTGAACTAAAAACTTTTTTACAATTTTCAATGGTGACTGAAATTACAGAGAAATTAATATCAAACTGGGCAGAACCACTATATCAACTGGAGATTGCAACAGAACTGAAAATGTCTTTGAAGTTATAAGATTACGAATGTAAAAAGACATTTTTAAGCATTGTCTTATATCAGGGTTTTCAACCCCAGCTCTACTGACATTTCAGATTGGATAATTTTTTGATGTGCAGGGCTGCCCTGTGCCATGTAGGGTGTTTAGTGACATCCTTAGTCTCTACTAGATGCCAGTATCAAACTCCCACACCCACTCCTCATTGTGACAACAAAACTGTCTACAGACATTGTCAAATGTCACCTAAGGGGCAAAGTCACCTCAGCTGAGAATCAAAATTACATGATAATCTTTAAGAAGATAGTCTACTGAATAAAGTAAAGGGAACTTAAATGCACTGATTTTCCCATTATTCATTTAATAGGTATTTATTACAGTACCTACTATGTCCCTAGAATTGTACTAAACTCTAGTACTATGTCAGCCTCCAAATATAAAAAATTGGCTGGATAGGACAGGATTCACCTCACTTTGCTAAAGAGGAATTTCTATCTTAATATCAGATCGTGATTTTTTCTCAGTGTGGTAAGCAATAGGATGTACTTAATATTTATCTTTTTTTTCCCAAAAGCTACCTACCTGGCTGATGAGATTCCTCAAAGACAGCAGACGCCCGTGGACCGCAGCTTCATGCACTGGCGACCAATCAGACACAACATCTGTACGGAAAGGGAGGAAAAGCTTACACCAGCTAGTGTGCTTTAGACCCAGAGGCTCATCCTTGCCTGTCAATAAGAGCCTAATGGGTGTTAATGGTTGGGGTCAATCAACCAAAACTCCCACCAGAAGTTCACCATTTCTCCGCTCCATTGACATTTCTTGTACACAGTTTAGTTGAACTGTCTAGGTAGCTAAAAACTACATCCAGTGTCCAAACTAAGGACAAAAGAGGTAGATTGGGATAACAGATGGACTACTGTTTTTCCATTTACACTGATTTCAAAGGCAAATGGTCCATTTAGTTAAGTGAGAGCTTCACTAATTACTAGCATTAATGTGTTAAGCTGTGACTGCCAATGTAGTTTCCTGCATGAAATACAAACTTTGGCATCTCAGCAAACAGTACCATATACTAATAGTAGTAATCAGGTGATTACATGCACCATTAGGTTTGGAATCAAATATATCTCTTGTCCCAGTATGAAGTGCAAATCAGAGCTCAGTCTGACCTTGTAACAGGGGCATCATTTATCCCCAAAGGCAGTATGCCAGTGTGGTTAAGAAAAAGCTCTAAACTCAGATGCACTTGGTTTCTTCGGAGCTGTGGGTCCCTAGACAGGGCCCAAGCCATCAGTTTCCTTCTCTGTAAAGTGAGGAGAGCAATATCTATTAGATACTAGTATTATCCTGCCCAAGCACTAAACAGGGAGTCTTGATTACAACCCATAATCAGTGCTATTTAACACAGCAAATGTGTTCCACAACCATACGGATGGAACACACAGTCTTAGAAAGGAAGCCGGTAAACCGTATCCCCACACATCCTCACGCGTGAAATGCTTTCCTCTCACTTTCTGCGTGTGGATGTCACCCGAATGAGGCACAGACCTGAATTTTTCTCATCTTAAGCTGAGACTGATTTCCGAAACAAACGCAGGATGTCAGGAGGAGAGGAGGCTCGGCTCTCCCTGCTCCAGCTCCGGCTCTGCCCGCCTGAGTAAACACACGATTGCACACAGACAGGGCAGCATGGTCTAACGCCAGTGACAACTTGTAAAGGGACTGCTGCCTCCCAAAAGTGGAGACTTGGAGAACCAGGGAAGTTACTGATGCCTTGCAAATGGAAAGGCCATAAAGGAGGTGGTGGGAACACTTTGTACTTCACACGGGCTGGCTGAGGTCCGTCTGCTCCATGAAAATCTGTCCCAGGGAGCAAATCGCCATCTTTCCTGATGGGTTCACGGAGCGTGTAATAGGTAAGGGGAGGCGAATGAGCCCACCTACACACTGCCCATGCGATGCTTTCCTTCTGGGTTCACCAAGGTGCTTGAGGTGCCTTTAAAGGAAGTGGCTTTTCCTACCTCCAAAACCTTATGCTCAGTAGAAAACCCGGTGTCCTCAAAGCTTTCTCTGAGATTCCTACTTCACTCAGAAGAAACACTGCTGCTTCTAGCACCAGGGGCCTACAATCTAGACTGCAGGTACAGATTTCTCCCCAAATTACAATTAAAAGGACAACTAATTCTACTCTGTTGGTGCTAATGTAAAATACCGTCCACATGAAATCTTGAGTGAGAAGAAAGAGCCAAAACCTGAAAAAGGCTTTGAACATCAGTTGTAAACAGATTTGCAAATGGACCCTAATGGATCACCTTGCATGATGATTAATCTGTTTTTCCTTCCAAGTGCTCAGCTGCTAAGAAATATAGCTTCCACATGTCTCAACCTTTCTTAAAGCTACCTCAGATAATTGGAGGTGACAGTGTGAACAGTCCAGGCAGGTAATTTGGGTTCTAAATGGTCTGTTCAGATTTCATTAAAATGATGCAATTATATTATCAAGTGTAGACAAAAATGGGCTTTACTTTCTATTCATTCATCATGGAACCATTAATCCTTCTATTTAGGGTAAATGAAGAATTATGCACTTCTCTGAGAGTAAACAGGCTACCTGAGGTCTTGTACCCCTGCTTTAGAATGTAGTATTTACAGAGCAGAGATGTTTGTGTCTTTGAGAGGCACGAGGTGTTGCCCTGGCACACACGGTAAGGGGCTGACAATATCTATCTAACAGCTTTATTGAGCTCTAATTCACATACTATACAATTCACTTATTTAAAGCTACAATACAATGGTTGCTAGTATATTCAGAGTAGGGCAGCCATAGCCACACTCAATTTTAGAACATTTTTATCATCCCCAAAAGAAACCCCTTGCCCCTAAACCTTGCAAAACATCGATCTATTTTCTGTCTCTGTGGATTTGCTTATAAAAATAATCATACAATATGCAGTCTTCTGTGACTGGCTTCTTTCACTGAGCATAATATTTCAAGCTCCATCCACATTGTAGTATGTGTCAGTACTTCATCCCTTTTTATGGGCAAATAATATCCATTAGGTAGAGAGATCACATCTCATTTATTGGTTCATTAGTTGATGGGCATTTGTGTTGCTTCCACTTCTTAGCTATTATGAATAACACTGCTATGAACATTCACATACAAATTTTGGGGTGGGTGTATGTTTTCAATTCCCTTGGGTATACATACACCTAGGAGTAGAAGTGCCTTTATGATACGGTAACGCAATGTTGAGCTGTACCACTTCACGCTCCCATCAGTAGTGCATGAGACTTCTCTTTCCAATTTAAAGTGATTTCCGACTAGAGCTTGGTAAGACTATCGCAGCACGCCTATACTACTGCCAGAAGAAAAACTTGGGTTCTTGTAAAGCCAAAATTCAGCTCAAACTGATACAAGGACTTAGCCTCAGCAGGTCTCTGAACCATTTAGTGATTATTAAAACCTTAACATTGTGACAATGAAAGGTTGCTATCTTTCTAGCATTGAGAGCATGAATTATGTATGTGCATATATATATGTGTGTATATGTACACATATACACATATGGTTTAGAAAATGCTATAATTTGCACCATGGATTAGTCCACACACACTTTCTTTAGCTCTTAAAAACACCGAAGAGATATCCAGGAGATGTTTCTCCAGGGTTTTCCCGAGCCCACACCCCAAACACTCAATGAGCTATGGGCTCAACACATGTGAATTAGGCCCAGAAGCAGCTTTGTCTGCCTTCCTGCTGATGCTGGAAAGAGCAAAATCAATGGGAAAGGGAACCTTTTCCTCGCAGGATACGGGCGATGATCACAGTAGGAGACTATGGATGAAGGGGGGATTCAAGGTCACAATCCCCTTTCCACTGACCCCACCAAAGTCTTTGCAACTCAAAGGGCATTATCTGTATAGAACACATTATCCAAGCCCTTGATATACATGAAAGATTCTTCCCCAGCAGTTGTCCAGCCAGGGTCTATTGGTTTTACTGCCAAAAAATAGATACAAAATTAGGTCAATGGCAATGCCATTGTTCCAGTAGCTCATGGTTAAATGGGGCAGGGAGCTCTTATAACGAAACCACTCCGTAAGTCCTCCAATTAGTGCCATTAAACTTACCTTTCTTTTAAACTGAGTCTCCATCAAACCCTGCAGCCCATTAGGAAGGCTGCGCTGCCATTTCATTTTCATTGCAATTTCTGAAGTGATTTTTTAAATTTCCATGATTTCAGAAGACATTTAAAATGCGCTAATTGGTACATTCTAGAAAGAGCTATTCAAGAAGCTCTGAGGGCCCCCAGCAAATGCCGGGCAGTTGCAGAAATCTATCTGTCATGCGAAATGTCTTTCAAGGTCCAGGGGAAAAGAGAGAAGATGGGATGTCTTTGGGACGTCACAGGGAAGGGTCATTCTTACACCATCAAGGCTGTGTATTA
Source organism: Furipterus horrens (assembly GCF_987537825.1). Taxonomy (NCBI): domain Eukaryota; kingdom Metazoa; phylum Chordata; class Mammalia; order Chiroptera; family Furipteridae; genus Furipterus; species Furipterus horrens. The sequence goes on along the minus strand of NW_028327187.1, from coordinate 112,141,050 downwards.
GCCATTGGCACTTTTATGTTCAAAATAGAACTCCTTGCTCTCCCTCATCACTCTGCTCCCAAGCAGCTCCCTTTCCCAACTTCTCTCTTGCCTAGCCCTCTTATCTGACATTAATTATAGGCTTGAAAACTTTACCATTGGGGCTGCTTTCTCATCTAGAGCCCCAATATTCAATCAAGCAATGTAGTCTGATTTCTCTTTCTCTTGAAATGATCACTCATATTTTTCCTTTCTCTGTTATTTCCAAGTTTGATCCAAATGTTAGGTTCATGTTTGGATTTAGTGCACTGGTTTTCAAAGTGTGGTCCCCAAACAGCATCATCAGCATCACCTAGGAGTTTGTTATACATGCAGATTCCCAGCCTCACCCCAGCCCTAACACTGCATCGGAAGCTCTGGGGGTGGGGCCCAGCTACCTGCATTTTTCAGACCCTCTAGGTGATGCTGATGCACGTGAGAGTTTGAGTACATGTGGGTTCCTGCAAGAATTTCCTGTGATCCTACCACAATACATACTGACTGTAGCTACCACTTTAATTTACTACAGCCTTTATTATCACCAGATATCTGCTCCAGAATCATCAATGGCTCCCAGTTCTCTGCTTCATAAAGGCTAAACTCGGCCATCTAGCTTTTGAATCTTCATTACTGGGTTTCATCTCCCCAGACTTTTTCTCACTAGACTCCCTAAGACATTCTGCATTCTAGTTTTGACAGTGTGTTTACTTTTTAATTGTCACCTGAGGATAGTCTATTGATTTGGGAGAGAGAGAAGGGAGGAAGAGAGTGATGGAGAGAGACATTGATCAGCTGCCTCTCCTACGCGCCCCGACCAGGGCCTGAACCCGCAACCCAGGCATATGCCCTGACAGCGAGTCTAACTGGCAACCTTTCATTTTACAGGATGACACTGCAACCAACAGAGCCACACCGGCCGGGACCAGTGAGTTCACTTTTTAACTACTGTATGTTGGAGTATATTTATGCCTGCCGACACCTAACCACTCATGCAGCCCCAGGAGGGGCTGCATTAGGACCTCTAGAAAGCCTCAATAGCAAAAAGTAGCTGGCACCCCTCTCTCGTATGAAAAGAATCATGTGGAAGTAAACCAAATTAATAGTTCTTTCCCGTATTTATTGGTTTGCTGTTTTAAGTATATATTTATCGGCCCTGGCTGGGTGGCTTAGTTGGTTAGAGCATCGTCCTGTACACCAAAAGGATGCAGGTTCGATTCCCAGTCAGGGCACAGGCCTAGGTTGCAGGTTTGAGCCTGGTCGGGGCGCCTATGGGAGGCAACCAATTGATGTTTCTCTCCCTGCCCTCTATCTCTCTAAAATCAGTGAACATATCCTTAGATGACGATTAAAAACTAAAAATGTATATATCAAATTGACTTAAAAAAGTGATTTTCAGTGCTGCTCTGCTTTCTACCACTCCACATCTATGCTCAATCCATCTGACTAACCCAGGCCTGCCTTTGCGGACCCAAATCCCACTCACCGTTGAGGGCTCTGCTCATTTGACGCGCAAAATGGGATAAATGAGTAAATGAATGAGCATTCCTATCTGTTCAATTAGCCAGAGGAAAGGCGTTTTTGTGTTTTATTTCATCTTGTGTTTTCCCCTTTCGGCAGTTGTGCAGTAGGAAATTAGTACATCCTAGCTGACCGCAGGGTCCCTGCTTATTGTCCCTTGGATGGCAACTGTTATGGGAAGCCTGCCAGGGTGCTAGAAATGATAATCTCTCCTCTAATGCCTACACCCATTTTTTTGGAATACTTTCAGTTAGCAGGAACCTGCTGAATCCTCCCACACAAACAAAAAAAATGACAGTTTCCTGGAGGTATGAGACTCTGCATTAGCAACGGCACCACCTCAAAGGTGAGAGTCATAAGCAAGACTCACCTCCAAAGTTTTAAAAATAAGTTTCCTTTTCAAGTTAATCGATCACTTCATTGCTCAATGTTTGAACATCCTTTGTAAACCCAGCCCTGCCTCAATGCCAAATACCTAAAACCTTTTAATAAATGTTTTGGCAGTAAAAAATGTTCCTATTTATAAGTAATCTTTAAACCTCCAGTGTAATGTGATACATTTTACCATTGGAGCTAAAGTGTTTACTAGAAAATAAACTGTGACAGTTGGTTTTGCATGGTCTATAGGACTCTGCAGATGGAGGCAGACACATATTTGAACAACCATGTAAAGAGTATATACTAGCAAGCTCTGGACATCTGCTCAGTAACTGACCCCTGGACACACCTCAGACAGAGCCACTGGAATTGCCCAGCCCTCTTCTCTGTGTGTACGTGTTAACCAACCTCCCCAGCACTGACGCCACAGCCCCTGGACTCACCCCCCATCAGTGGGTTTGAAAGAAGTCTGGTGTCAGAAGAGTCTCCTGGCCTCAAGGGCTTGCTGCCACTCCCGCCTGGTGGCTCGCCATCCATGCCGCTCTCCTGGGTCAGACAAACTCCTTGTTCCGCTTCAGTTGCTCAGGAAAACTCCAAATTCCATGCCGTCCCTGCTCCTGCGAAATTCCAGTTCTGTGACTGGCTGAGCTGCGCTGTCCTGGTCAGATGGTAGGACAGCTGTCTGCAACAGAGAACGGAATAGGCAGAGTAATCTGAATACTACCTGTGGTTCCTCCCTCCCTCTCTCTCTCTCTCTCTCTCTCTCTCTCTCTCTCTGTGTCACTCACAGACACCTAGCTGGCTGGAGCTAGTCAAAGCCCCCAACAGCACCCCAGCCCCAAGTCTACAGACTTGCTGATGTCACGTCCTTTCCAAAACTGAGACCAATCAGTGAGGGAGCCTTGGGGTTATCAGGAAGAAAATTCAGAGTTGGTTACTTTTGGAGAGGAAGGGACAGGGTGGGGGTGAAGGAAGCCTTGTTCCCCTGCTGGGATCCTTTCTTTATTTGGGGGCTTCCTGTTGAGACAAGCTCCAGAACCCAAGAGCAGCCAAAGCTGGGGTTGCTGCAGCCCTGCAGAACGGCTTGCACAGCAACATGCCCAGCATGCCCTGGCCATCTGCACATGTGGTTTCAATTTTTCTGGGAGTTTCTTATGGGAAAATGTGTCTATATGTTAAAAACATGCAAGCTTGCAAAGGACTTTTGTTTTCTTCCTTTCCAACTGCAAGGGTTTCATTAAATGCCCCGCTTCACCTTTCCTCCACACATTATACATTAACTTCTAAGTAAATAATTAATGGTTACTATTGCGAAATGGACTGCTGGCTGGCATAGGGGCATGAAGGAGCCCTGCTACCTTTGTTAATTATAAAAACTCTTGCTTTGTGAGACTTTTGTCTTTACAAAATATTTGGCTTTCTGTACACGTGTCTTTGCAGATACCCCGTTTCTCGGCAACCCTGGGTGCTGGTTCAGGCTGAAGGCCACCCCTAGACTCCAGCTACTCCTTCCTTCCAGGTGGTAGGGAGTTTTGCTTCCCCATCAGGGAAGACTTTGAGTGAGTCTCAAGCACAGTCTGGCTGTGAAATGATTGCACATTTCTTTAGTGTCCAAGACGTAGCCTCAGTCTTTCAGACTTTTGGGTCCTCAGTTGAAAGACATGGTGGCCATTGTTAACAGTTTGAGGACAGTTGTTCATATTTTCTAATGCATTTCTGTGTATACACATTTATCTGCTTACATTATAATTTTAATTATGTGATCATATCATTCTATACTTTTTACACTTATTTTGTCTTGGAGATCTTTCCATTTCAGCATATAGAGAGCTATGTCCCTTTCTTTAGTAACTGCTGCAAGTATCCCACACTGTGCTGAAAGTATTTCATCATTTTCGTAGGATGGGGGCACAACGTTACCATTTTGTAACAGAACCCCCGGGCTGCTCCGATTGAAACAGAACCCACGGGCTGTTTAGTTAGGGGTATGATTGCCCGCCGCCAGAATCATAACTCTCAATACCAGAGTTTGGTGAAAAGAAAAAGAATTGTTTACTTACACATAGTCCTGCCTCCCCCTCCCAGACCTGGCCAGTCTTAGGAAAGTCAGAGACACCGTTTCCCGACTTCCTAGGCACAGTTCAGCTTTACCCGTAGCTGCCAATCACTCAGTTCTGATTGGGGAGGTCCTTTCTGTGCTGTGGTGCCCTCCAGTTCTCAATGCAGGACCGCCTGGATTCTCAGCCTCCTTGCAAACTGCCTTCTTCCTGCAAACCGCATGGATCTCCTCTCCTTCTCCAAGCAGCCTGGCAAGAGCCTCTTCTTAAAGCAACCTGGAGACCCCTGCTCCAAGCCAGATGGAGGGAGCCCACAAGAGCCAGAGAGTGAGGGCGTGAGGGCCAGAGAGAGCCTGAGGGAGAGAGCCTCCTAGAGCCAGAGCCAGCCCAAAATCTCCGCAGCTGCTTCTCTCTCCCTCCCTGGCTCCTCTCTCCCCCTGCGTCCTCTCACGCAGTGGGTGTTGCAAACAGTTCTGACCATTCACAGAACCCCACGTAGGCTCTGTCTGCTTCTTCCGTACCAGCCCACAGTCCAAGACCCCTCACAGACCTGAGCCTTGGAAGTAAAGCTGATCTTTGCAACAATGTTTCCAGCCGCTACCTCCAGCCATGCAAGGGCATCCTGAAAGCTGCTTCCTGCTCCCTATCTCCCAGCCGCAAACTCTGGGGTTTGCTTTTGGACTCCCCTGTTTCTGTAACAATTTCTTTTATAAATACAAAAATACTGCAGTCCCTAGTTTTGTACATATGGCTTTGTGTACATATGCAAATGTTGCTGAAGGAGAGATTCCTAAAAGTGGAAATGCTGAGTCATTCTGAATGAGATTAGTAGATTGTATTAATGATAACTTCCTGGCTGTAATATTATACTACAGTTTTGCAAAAGTTACCACTGGGGGAAACTAGGCAAGGTCACAGAAGATTTTTCCATACTGTTTCTTACGCCTGCACAGGACTCTACAATTATCTCAATATAAATTTCAATTTGAAAAAGGGGCTGTCCACTTAAAGTTGAGAGTAACACTTCCAAATGGCCCTTCGGCTCTATTTGCAGAATTAACTGAGAAGGCCGTGAGCATATACATGGTTCACTACTCCAGCAGGAAAGATCTGAAGAACAATAAAATATGCATTTGGCAGAGAAGGAGGAATTTACTCCCAACTGGACTGGGCAGGATGGGGGGGCTGGATGCCATTACCTTTCTTTCTGAGTAAAATCTTCACAGTACAGCTTTTTTATTTACCTTTAATTAAATTCCAAGAAGATAAGGTTACTCCATATTCAAATTTAAGGTCATTGTCCAAAATGACAATAAAGAAGGTTTTCAGGTTGTTGCCGTAGTACCTGGGTGGAAATTAACCAGCTTTCAACCTTCTCGTTATATTTATAATGCTGAATGATGCTTGTGAATATTGGAGGATGGGAATGAATTTCCTTGAACCGTTAAACAGCAGTTCTAGTTGGGAATTAGAAAACCATTACAAGAGAAGCTCATGCATTTTTAAGGATCTGTCTGCAGATAAAGTTGAGTTACATATATATGAGCTGTCATTATTGAAAAACAGTTTGACTTACAATGAGCCACAAGAGAAGAACATTGTTACCAACTTCTAGTCAGTCCTGGAAGTTGAGTGTCTGCATGTTCAGGCAACTTGGCCCACTTAGGTAAGAATTATAGCCTGCAGTAGCAGTAAGGCCACTGTCATTCTTTATCAAGTGCAGTCTTAACACTAGCTACAGCTTCTGCCTCACCTCTCACCTGGCTGTCCACACAGGAGATCACTCATGGCAACCCTTTCCTCCCGAGGCCTTGGGGAGCCTTGGAGGCCACCTCCAATCAGTCAAGGTTGGTCCAGGAGCTGAAACCTCTTGTCCTTCCAATCAGCAGTCTTTCTAGCACGAAACCTTTAAAACATAAAAGGAACACATCTCTGATAATTTGGAATGATCTACTTTTCCTGCAAAAGTCCTGTCTCGTTCAGCTGTTCTCACATACCTGGCTCTGCACACTGAGAGATCTGATGTTGCTACTTTAGAAAGCAGTCACTCATTCCTAGTCCGTCTGGCTATACAATAAGACTCAAACAAGAATGTGTCTTTAAAACTCTGGCATAATGCAGTATTGAGGAAACAATCAAAATTGAGAGACAGTCTACATAACAATGGGCTGGACTCTTAAAAAATGTCAATGGTGTGAGGGACAAAATGAAGGAGGTTTTCTAGATTAAAGGAGAATAAAGGGACTTGGAAACTGAATAAAATGCATGATATTTGACTGGATCCTGATTTGGGGTGGAGGACAAGGCGTGAAAGACATCAGTGCCACAATCATGGAAACTTACATATGCATGTATAATCACAAAGTCACAGTACATTGGTGTCAAACTTCCTGCATATGCTCACTGCACCAAGTTATGGAGAAGAATCTCTGTGTCGTTGGGAGATGCACGCTTAAGTGCTTAGTGCGGAGCCATGTGAAAGCGTGATGCAAAGGAGAAATGTGCACCCATATGTACACGTTTTGCATCAAAAAGTTAGTGCAAGCCCTGGCTTCTGTGGCTCAGTGGATTGAGCATTGGCCTGTGAGCCAAGTGTCGCTGGTTCAATTCCCAGTCAGGGCACATGACTAGGTTGCACGTCAGGTCCCCAGTTGGGGGCACAGGTGAGAGGCAACCACACAGTGATGTTGCTCTCCCTCTCTTTCTCCTTTCCCCTCTCTCTACAAATAAATAAACAAACAAACAAATAAATAAATTACTTTTTAAAAAATAGTGCAAACTCTACAGTCAAAACACATGCGGATTCTCACCTACCGTGGGGGGGGTCTAGAACGTAATAACCGTGATAAGTGTGGGAACACTGTATATAAAGCCCACAATACCCAATCTGTTCACAAGTCATTGTCTTTCACAAAAAACTCAAAAACCACGCATCCCAGAACCTCAGGCTGATTGGGAACACTGTTCTCATTGCATAATTATGCAGGGTCCCAAAACAAACAACAGCCTGTCTAAAACTTCTGATGTTTTAATCGTCATTGGAGTTTTTTGTTAACATTGAATTTTAAATATTTGCACTAAAATATTTTTCTTCTGGAATGGGTTTTCCGGTGCCCCTTAAATTTTCTGCCACACTCACCTCATCCTAATCCTAGCCCTGGTGAAGAATAATGAGGCCCATGGTTTACTCACAAATGGCTCATTTAGAAGATATTTGTATATGTATTAATCATATACATACTTACATATATACACATATTATATAGGTGTGTGTACACACTACACTATGTATACGTACATACATATACAAACCTATGTGCATACACACATACAGAGATACACAAACGTGGCAATACGTTAATTGGCAGATTGAGATGATGGATATACAATTATTGACTGTATTATTCATGCAACTTTTCTGTAACCTGGGAATTTTCAAGATATAACCATGGTGCAGGAAGAGAAACTAATCCACAAAAATGAAAACCTGGTATTGCTTTTCACAGATTAAACTCATGTTAAAAGTTTTACAGATGAAACTCATGTTAAAATTTGAAGCTGCCAGTCTGAGCGTAAGCATGTATTTGTCCTAGCACAGACTCTGCTGAAGGAAGAAGATGATGTAATCCATATGCAAATGCCTGTGTAGGAGCAGCCCCTAGCAATGATCTGTGATAGGAGAAAACGTGAGGTTCTCCAGTGCAGAGCGCAGTCCCCCCAAACCCACCCCCGTACAGTGACTCATCCCTCACCAGAGCAGCTTCAGGCAATGTCTCTGAAGCATCAGCTGTTCTCTTTGTGTTAAGTGCAGAACATCTTAACAATGAGCATTGTTACTGAAAAAAGGAATCATCTGTAAACCTCGGGTTGATTTGACATGGCAGTATTGGAAATAAATATCAGGAAGAAGAATTTGGGAGAAAGAGTTCCTTAATAAATTAGGAACAAAATAACTTAGAGATGTTGAATGATATACCCAATCTTGTAAATAGTTTAAGGGATTTTAAGAGTTGAAGCTTAAATCTTCAAGTGACACAGGCAAGCATTTTTTAAAAATAATGGGTCAAGGCAGATGATGGATATAGTCAAATAAATAATGAATTGAGAGATGCTACACACACACATGGGATATAGATATTTAGATGTCAGCAGATATAGACACATGGTATATGAATAGGTAATATTGGGTATTTTGTTATTAAAATGATTCAGTTTGTATATATATAAAAATTTTTAACTATTATTTTAAAGTGTTCTTAATCAGTAAATACCACTTTAAAAATCTTCTAAAAAATACTTCAAACATTTAAGAGTTATTTTAAAAAACAAAGTTCACACTAGTATTATTTATAATAGCAAGAAATCAGAAATAATCTAAGTATCCAGCAATATGAAAAAAGCTAAGAAATATGACAGTACCATTTAAAAGGATAGTTTCAAAGGGTTTGAAATTTAGAAAATCATTACAATATGGTTTGTGGGAAAAGCAGAAATAAAAAATACTTCTATAACAGGATCATTATAAATCAGGCAAAGAAACCAAAAAGAAAACAAAACTATGATGTACTGAAAGCATTGAAAAAGGTCACTAAAACTTTAACAGTAAAAATTAATTAATTAATTAATTAATATTGGATATATACATTAATAGTTCTTTTCAAATGCAGTCACCCTGCCAGGGTCTCTGCCTTATCACCTTATCTAAAATAGTAGCTCTACCCTGATCTTTATTTTTCTTATCACTTCCTGAAATAATGATATATATGTACCTGTTGCTTATTTCCTGATGCGTCCACTAACAAACAAGCTTTTCGAGGGCAAGGACCTTGTCTATGCCTTTCACAGCCTTGAAGAGTGTCTGCCACATAATAGATGCTGAGTAAAAACATATCGAATGAATGAATTGAGAAGTTATCCTATAGCATTTCAAATATGATTGAAATTGTGAAACAAAATTATACCATCCGGGGAATAATACATCCCACATCCTCTGAATAATGAAATAATCTCTATTGCGTTAAACCCCGCCCCCACCCCAAAGCAAGCAATATAAACTCATATAAACCAGATGATTTGTCTGATGGTCTAATTCTAGCTTGATGGAAGTAGAACTCAAAGGGAAGTTAAATACTATCTCCTGTCCAATCTCTACATTCGTAAATCGTAAAACACTGCAGCAATTCCAAATGGAGGCACTGGGACCTCTTCTGCTTCCACATCCTACTGAAACCAGAGGATTGGTTCTGGTGAGTGGCCTCTTAACACTCAGTTCAGGATTGAAGTGCCATCCACCTGACACACACACACACACACGCACACACGCACACACACACCCCACACCTCCCCTACGAGAACTGGGAGGTCCATACACATGATTCGTGAGTTCCATGATCTGCAGGTTCAGGAAGTAGATAGAACAGCAGGATTCTCCAGTTCCTTCAAGTCACAGACAGAATGAATATCCTTGGACATCCTGGGCTGAACACAGAGCTCAGACATTCAGCAGGACTGAGCTGACCAAAAAATGCCCTCAGGAGAACACTTGGAAGATAGAAAGACTCTAATACCTAAATGTTCTATGATATGGGTTTTATTTTTTGGTTCTTTTCAGCTTATTGCATGAAGGCCTTACACTAGTCTGAATTAAAAGTAGACCCCCAAATGGTTACATTATACAAACCATGAGGTTTTTCAACTTGTGATAAGTAAAACCCATGAACCTTCAGCTCGTTGTCCTTAGCCAGTCCACTCTCCACGAGGAACTGGCATATGTTCTTGGGCTGGTCACGCTGTAGCTAAATTGCTTCTCCATATTCTGGATGCTCAATTACAGTACAATTGCAGGCAAATTTCTTCTTAAATGCCTTCACTGGTTTCTTTTTATCTTAATCACAGGCGATCCCTAGGGCAGTGTTAAGGGTCTTCCAGCTGTTTCTCTGTTGAATTCTTCTGTGGATTTAATTCTCAGTTCCAGCAGGAAGCAGATCATGACCTTTACTTCCATCAGCAAAGGGGTCAAAAGAATGGAGGTTCTGGATGGCAGACATATAATACGGTTCCTTTTCCACCAAGGAAACTACAATGGGAGGAGGCGGGCAGGGGGGACTGAGCGCTTGGAAGTGAGGGAACTCAAGGGGGGAGGTTGCTGAGTACTGTGAAGCAGCTCAGTGACTGGGGCTGATATGTATTTCAATTTATCAGTAGAGCAGTCCCTCTATATCGCGGTTCACTTATCGTGGCCTCACTGTATCGCGAGATTTTAAAAAATATTATATTTAATTAGTTATCATGGATTTTTCGCTATATTGCAGGATTTTGCGGTACTGTATACGTATGTTGTTAAAGTTACGTAGGTTTAAGAGTGTAGAATATGTTTAAGAACGTAAGTAGTATTTATAAAAGGGCGGAAAAGGTTAATAAGGGAGTGGGGAAGGTTAATAAGGCACTGGGAATGGTTTATAAGTGTGTGGGAAGGGTTTATAAAGCCTTAAAATATATATAAATACTAAAATAAATGTAAGGTTCCTACTTCACAGATTTTCACCTATTGCGGGGGGGTCTAGAATGTAATAGCCGCTGTAAGTGAGGGAATACTGTATATTCCTTTAAAGTTTCTGCCTTTGATATTATGCTTAGAAAAGACTTTCCCTTTCATGTATATTCATGAACACCTTATTCTACTGTTTTAGAGCCATCATTTTAAATTAAAAATATGTATATTTTATTTATTTTTAGAGAGAGGGGAAGGGAGAAGGAGAGGAAGAGAAATATCGATTGGTTGCCTCTTGCACAGCCTCACAAGTGGGGACCTGGCCCAGAACCCTGAGCAGGGATAGAACCAGCTACCTTTTGGTCTGCAAGATGATGCCCAACCCACTGAGCTATACCAGTCAAGGCTCATCATTTAAAAATTTTTAACATTTGAAAAATGAAATTTGTTTTTGAAATATGATGTAAAATAAGAATTTAACCCTTTTCTCCCAATAGTTAACTAATTAAGATTAACTTATTTGATATTACAAAGTTGTGAAAATGAAAAAAAAAGGTCTAGACCAGTACTAACAGAAATTTGATGTTAGCGGCACATTTTAAAATTTTATTGTAGTCACGTTAAAAAGTAAAAAAATGGAAATAAGTTAAATGATGAATTTTACTTAAGCTAATATAGTCAAAATATGATATTTCAATGTGTAATCAACATCAAAATCATTAATAAAATATTTCACTTTTTTTTGGACTGCATCTTCAAAACATAGTATGCATTTTGGACTTTCAGCACTTCTCAATTCAGCCGAGCCACATTTCAACTGCTCAATAGGCACACGTAGCTAGTGGCTTCTGTACTGACTAGCACAGGTGTAGAGCAGTGTTTCTTCACCTAAGCACTATTGACATTTTGGACCTGATAATTCTTTGGTGTGGGGAGCTGTCCTGTGCCTTCTAGGATGATCAGCTGCAACTCCAATCTCCAACCACTAGATGTCAGTAGCATCCTCCCCCAATTGGTGCAACCAAAACTTTCTCCAGGCTGCTTATGTCCCCGAGGGTGGGTGGAAGTAGGGCAAAATTGTCCCCAGTTGAGAATCAAAGGTCTAGAAAAACTGGGGGAAAATACATGTTTGGTACAAATCTTAGGATCATCCTAGAGAAAATTTTCTTTTTAGAAGCTAATATTACTATAGGCACTAAACCATGAGAAGAGTACTTCACAGTAATTAGAGTCTATCCAATTTTCATGTTTTAAATTTATAAAAAGGAGGAGGAGGAGGAGTGGAAAAAGGAGAGGAGGTTGGGAAGAAGAAAAAGGAGAGGGAGAAGAAGAGAAAAAAGGAGAGGAAGGCAGTTTTGCGAGTATACCTTTGAGCATATTTTGGGCTCCTACTCACAGAAATAACATTGACCTACAACTGAGCCCATCTTGACTTATTTCAAAAACCCTGAGACCCTTGATTTTCAAAATAAGCTGATGGATGCTTGGGTTGCAACGTGCATCAAAGCATGCCTGTGGCTTCAGTCAGGGAGAGCACCCAGTGTTGCTTGATCCTAGAACTGTCTACTTCAAATGACACTATCTTTTCAGCAAGGAGCAACAGACCCCAACCTCCAGGGGAGCTAGTCTCTTCCAACATCTCTCTTACCAACCAGGAACACAGTCACTGGGAGCCTCAATGAACTGTGGTGGTTTGAAAGTATTTTGCTTTTTATGTATAAAAAAAGGCAAAGAAGGCAGCTATGCTAACCACTATACAAAAACTCATAGACACAGACAACAGTATGGTGGTTACCAGGGCGAAGGGGTCAAATACATAGTGATGGAGAATGATGTGACTTTGGGTGGTGGGCACACAATGTAATATACAGATCGTGTATCACAGAAACGTACACTTAAAACCTATACACTTTTATTAACCAATATCACCCCAATAAATTCAATTAAAGAGAAAAAGGCAAGGAAATCAAATTATAGCAGAGATTTATTCATAGAAGGCGAGAAAGAGGGAAAGAGGGAGAAACTAAATCAGGAGGAACACATCTTAGAATACTCACATTCATCACAATCTGACCCAGATTTATATGTGTCTGCACGATACTCAGAATATTGACATTTACTTAACTGAAGATCATGCACCATCAAAAATAGCTTATCATTCTCACTCTACTTCACAGTTTTTTAAAGTTTCTTAACAACAAGAACTAAAAATGAAAGGTTTCTGGTTGCCTCTTGGTTAATGAGAATATCAAACTAATAAGAAGTTTTCACTCCCTAAGTGTTTCCGATTCACTGGGGACTTAAAACTAACTGGATTATCTCATTTGAAAATACTGAGAGCCTAGCTGTTGGGCATCTACACTCGCTACCCTGCGTACAGCAGGCAACAACCGGATAACAGTAGTCCCGCGCTATATCACGGTTCACTTACTGCGGCCTCACTGTATCGTGGAAGTTTTAAGCTATGATATTTACTTATCGTGCATTTTTCGCTATATCGCAGGATTTTGCGGTACTGTATACATATGTTGTTAAAGTGACATAGGTTTAAGAGAGTAGAATATGTTGAAGAACATAAGTAGTGTTTAAAGAAGTGTGGAAAAGGTTAATAAGAAAGTGGGAAAGGTTAATAAGGGACTGGGAATGGTTTCTAAGTGTGTGGGAAGGGTTTATAAAGCCTTAAGATATATATAAATGCTAAAATAAATGAAAAGTTCCCACTTCGCAGATTTTCACCTGTCACGGGGGCGTCTGGAACGTGATACCCGCGATAAGTGAGGGATCACTGTACTTCCAAGACCTTCCGTGGACAGCTGGCACTACTGGTAGAGGAGGAATCTTTGCAGGGGCTCTGGCAGATGTAGCTTGTGGATGCTCTGATGACACATTCGACCCAAGCACTTCCGGACACACAGGCGGCAGAGCTGGGAAAGAGCAGGCGGGCCTAAGGAAGGAATTAAAATGGTGTGAACCTCATGCTAGTGAGCTGGGGGTGGGATGAAGGGGAGACCAGAAGGCTGGAAGAGACTGGAACTTTCTAAAAGATTAAGAGAAGCTGGAGCTGTAGAGGAATTAGAGTAAGGTAGCAAACGCTTAATATACACAGGATTCCGGTTCGCCCCTTGGACAGGGACATGTTTCTCTAAGTTGAGCCTCCAGTGGTAAGTATATTACTGCTATTGAAGAATGAGGCTAATCAGAGGCAAGTTAGGAATGAGGTGTGGGGTCTAAAGGGAACACGTGCCACATGCATGCACAGCATGTGCCAATGGATGTGATATGTTGGCCGAAGAGAAAGCGCAAATGGAAGCCCGGCCTGCGTGGTCACAGAGGCAGTGTCAGGAGACGTGCCGGGACCCTGGCACTTGGGTCCTCCTGTATCGCCCGGCTCCAGCTTCCCAGGAGGTGGTGCTGCCTGGGTCCTGACTCACACTTGGCGGACCCAGCATTCTTGGAAGGATCCCACCTCAGTAGAAGATCAGGAGAAAGGACCCAACTCATGTAGACCTCATTATACCCTGAACCTCTGTCTCATGGGTTCATCATGCCCATGGCTTTGAGCAGCTTTGAGTCCTAAAAGAAACTAAACTAACAGAGAGTCCAAAATATGGCTGAAGAGGATGAAGGAGATTTGGGCGGGGATACTAGTTAGTCAGGGGCATTTGTAATGTCCCAATATTTTGTAATCTGACCAATCAATGAAGATCTCTCCGAGTAGATCTATGTCATTACTGGACAAAGTTTTCCTTTGCAAGAGAATCCCACTGTCGTAGCATTTTGCACCGCATGAGAAATGGTGGACAACATGCGCAAAGAACCAGATAACACTTGCACTGACGTGGCCAAGAGGCGTCCGTGGGATACGAAGCTACCGGGAGGAACCATGGCCCTTGGTTAAAATCTTGGGATACAAGAACAGAAAGTGTCTCTGCCTTTCCCCCAACTAATGCTACTCCAGGAAACAGTCATGTATACAAATTACCCAGGTTGTCTAGACAAATTCGGACACCAACACGAACTCTGACACAGCTGCTGTTCATCCTTCTAGAGCAAGCGGCTATATGTATGAAGGCAGAGGACAGAGGGATTTGCTTATAAAAAAAACACAAATCCTGGACCTGGAAACATTTTTGATGGCAGACATGAGGAAATGGAACAACGGCTGTAAACTGTATTCTCAGCTAATAGTTGGAAAGCATCTGGCATTTCCAAACTGGGAGCTGTTCAGGAAGATCCTAAGTCCTCAAGTGCAGGTTCAAATAACAGAACAATCATTAAGGGTATCGGCGGCTGGAAATAATCTATACCAGTGCTACTCAAAGTGTGGCCTCAGACCGCAGCATCAGCACCATCTGGGAGCCTGGTGGGCATGCAGTGTCCAGGACCCCACCCCAGACCTGCTGAAAAAGAATCTGCATTTTAATGAGATCCCCTGGTGATTCCTATGATCCTTATAGCTGAAGAAGCAGTAGCCTAGAAAGTATTCCTAAAATTTTTGAACCAAACATTACACTTGAAAGGTATACAGTAGTCCCTCTCTATATCACAGTTCACTTATCGCAGCCTCACTATGTCGCAGGATTTAAAAAAATATTATATTTAATTTATTGCAGATTTTTCGCTCTATCGCGGGATTTTGCGGTATTGTATACATATGTTGTTCAAGTGATGTAGGTTTAAGAGTGTAGAATAGATGCAAGGTTCCTACTTCGTGGATTTTCACCTATCACGGGGGGTCTAGAACATAATACCCGCGGTAAGTGAGGGAATACTGTATAAGACATACGGGTGGTTTCACAAAATGCAACTGGTGAGTGAAAGAAAACCCTTCCCGACTGGAAACTGTTTCAGAAGATTCAGGTTTGGGCCAATCATAACATTAAGAATGCACGTCTGGGGCTCAGACGGCTTGGTTAGAATCCTGCTTCTGCTTCTCAGTGGCCATGTGACCTTCTGCAAGCCCATCCCTTCATGTTTCTCTTTTCACATTCACAGCTAGGATAGCACCAGTTACTGTAAAGTTCTTGCTGCTTTAAAGCTTTAAGAATTCAGGGAGCCAAATCTTTGTTTTGAATGTAGCTCAGTGCCTGACACATGTAAAAACAAATAGTTGCTATTGTCAATACTCTCCCGAGCATACACGATCACTCTAGGCTCTGATAATATTCTCCTTCTGTATGGGCACAGGATGGTTCTCTCTTCAATTTGGAATACAGAGCATTTCAGAGGGCCGCCTTTCCTCCTCTGGCACCTGGAGCTGCATTAACTCATGGCAGAAATGGGAGTGAGGCCATAAGGAACGCACCTACCCCCTGATCTGGAGAACAGGCGAACAACTTCATTTAGTCTACTGTCTGAAATACACACATCATGTATATACCATCGCTAACTCAAGTATTTCTAATTTCCTCTGAATTGCTTCCAGATACTACAAAGCCGAGTTTCAGTCTGCTCAATTGTGTTCTTGTGCCAGGATGGATATGGCAGTTCAACATTTTCATGGCGAAAATGAAGTTCTCTGATTATTTTCTTGTTATAGAAATACAAAGTAGCTGTATCTAAATGCCCTTCGTTTATAAGTAAACATACCCAGCATATAAAATCCCATCTCAGTGATGCCAGGACTTGCCCCCTCCTCTATGCCACTTGCAAATAAAAAGGGAAGAAAGCCTAGAGACGAGACAGAAAGGAGAGAGGGCAGATGTGTGTAAGGAAGAGAAGTGGGCACCCAGCCCTTCCTTACCTTCCCAGAGCAAGAGCGCCTGCTCCACGCCACTTTTCGGGGCTGCCAGATCAAGCGCGCTTTTCCCCCCAGCATTCCTACACTTCGGGCTGGCCCCGTAGTCCAGCAGCAGGCGGATGACTTCCACGCTGGACTGCTTCGCTGCAGCGTGGAGGGGCGTGTCCAGACACTGGCCGTGGTCAACACTGGCTCCTTAACAAAGCACATGGCCACAGTTCAACATTAAATGTTAAATGTACAAACACAAGCCTAAAATATAGCAGCTGTAGATGAAGACATCTTAAATGCCATGACAATTTGACAAATATTTGAAAACGTGACGTAAGCCTAGAACCTCAGCAATGTCTATTAAGACCCGTTCAAAATACTTTGATGAGAAAAGTGAATAAAAAAATGTTTAGTCATTTTAAATACTTACCTTGCTTTCCCATGTGAACTTTGTGACATACAAAATTAAATATTTGCAGGTCCTTTTACATACTTTGTTTTTTTGCAAAGGATAAAGCTAAGTCTAGTTGGTATTTATTTTATTCAGGGTTCACAAAAAAGATTTCTGAACTACTATAGGTAGTAGTGCATGATGGCAGATTTAAAAAAAAATCTTGGAGATAAAAATTCTTAGTTTCATTTTTTAATATTTTATTTATTTGTTTTTAGAGAGAGGGGAAGGGAGGGACAAAGAGAGGGAGAGAAACCTCGACTGATGTGAGAAACAACAATGGGCTGCCTCTTGCACGCCCCCAACTGGGGACCTGGCCCACAACCCAGGCATGTGCCCTGACTGGGAATAGAACCAGTGACCTTTTGGTTCACTGGTCGGAGCTCAATCCACTGAGCCACACAAGTCAGGGCCTTATTTAAGAGTTCTTACTATAATCTGCACCTTTGTGTCAGTGGCTAATTTTGTGAAATCTTTAAACAAAGTATAGTTTCAAGATTTTTTACCTTTCCCTGGACTCTCAGTTTCTCCACAGGCCTTTTAAAATTAAAAAAAAATAAATCACTAAATAACTTAGCAGGGTTGGTCTTAAATAGTCCATGGCAAATATCTATTGTTTTTATTATCCAGCATGTTCCTGGTAACCACACCTACATTTCCCCTGGGGAACTATCCCTGTGATTCCTAGTTAATGTCTTGTCAGTGATGCCCAGCAACTTCAGTACAGGCTAACATCTAAGGTTAAGCCAATCAATGTTGTATTTTATTCCCTTGGCCACCACGATTGGTTCAGACATGGGCATATGACTCAAAAAAGAGCCAATGAAATACAATTGTTTTTTTCCCCTAGGACTTAAATGGGAAAGAGACTCTTGCTCTCTCTTCATACCACCAAGGAGACCCATACCAAGTAAATGGGGCCAATTTCAAAGGGACTAAAAAACATGGACACTCATTTCTCTAGAGTTCTGTTTTAAGCATTTAAACATCAAACGCTGCCAGGATTTTGTCCAGCCTGACAAGAACTTCACCTTTGAAGCCATGGAAAACCAACAAGGTTAATGGGTTCTTTTCATGACAAGATTTCTGGATGTTACCTAATTCTAGAAGTTTCTTCACACAATCTACCCTTTGGTGGGTGCAGGCCACATACAGGGGAGTTCCGAGCTGAGGCACTTCTTGGTCAATGTTCACGTTATTTGCCAGCAGAATCTCCATGCACTCTCTATGACCTGGTGGAGCACAAGAAAACGTCACTCAAGTGAGTGCAATATTGACTGTTCACAGAATTACGGGATTGCTCAATCGGGAATGGGCTTTAGGAGTAAAAGGTTTTTTTAAGGATAAAAGAAAGTTTTTTTGCACGTCTTAGAAATCTCCAACATTAAACTATTAAAAAGGGAAGCAAGCCCACGACTCCCCCACTTAATTCCTATTTGCAGCCTTTGAGGTACCTCCGACTAAACTAAGGGCTCCAAGGAGCACAGCTGCAACCCTCTAGAATGAGGCCACTACAGTAGTTTACAGACAGAGGCTACAGACCCAGAGGGGTAAATGACTCGTGCAGTTAGTACAGTTGCGGTTCACTTATCGCGGCCTCACTGTATCGCGGGATTTTTAAAAATATTATATTTAATTATTTATTGAGGATTTTTCGCTATATCGCGGGATTTTGCGGTACTGTATACATATGTTGTTAAAGTTACATAGGTTTAAGAGTGTAGAGTATGTTCAAGAACATAAGTAGTGTTTATAAAAGTGTGGAAAAGGTTAACGAGGGAGTGGGGAAGGTTAATAAGGGACCGGGAACAGTTTATAAGTGTGTGGGAAGGGTTTATAAAGCCTTAAAATATATATAAATACTAAAATAAATGGAAGGTTCCTACTTCGCGGATTTTCACCTATGGCGGGGGCGCGGGGGGCGGGGGGGTCTAGACCATAATGCCTAAGATAAGTGAAGGAATACTGTAGTGTGAAAAGCTAGGGCTCAAATGCAAGGCCCAGGCCCGGTCCCTCTCCATTGCAAATCTCTCCTCTTCTTCGCCCATGCATGCAAGGCCAGGGGTATGACTGCACCATGCAGTCAAAGCTCCTTATTTTGGTTGACCTGGAAGATACCTATGAGAATTAATTTTAAAACCTCAAGTACAGAATATATATTTTTTTAAATGCACTTTCAAATTCAATGATTAACAAGAACTACATACAAATACTCTCCTTAGAGAGTCTGCCCAATGAACACATAGACATGGTTAATTTGCAGCGTACGAATGATTTGTTCAGGAACAAATGCTTCGGAGGTATCCATTGAGCTAATACAGAATTTGTTCTCTTTGAAGATTTAAATGTTTCCTTTAAAAAAATCTTATCATTACTGATTAACTTAAGCAAGATTTTCTTTGTAGATAACAAAAAAGTAAAGCTTCACTTCAAACCTGCTTGATTTATCACAAGTTCTGAGTTAAGTATAAATATGGACTAAAATATACAGATAAGGAGTCTATAGATTGAAACTATTTATTTGTTCACATATGTAAATATTATGCCTGGATGACAATGTGTCAAATTATTTACCCAGACTGACCTAGCTTGTTCACAAAGGTATAGAGCAGTAAGAATCCAGAAATAGTATCTAATCAGTACCTAAAACTGCCTGGTAAATACACGGTATCACATTGTTGAATAATTCCTGTCCTTTTTTTTTTTACAGAAGAAACTGAGCCTAGTTTGAATTAAATCTAAGTATTCTCAGAAAGTTTTTAAAAAGTGAATACATAAAAGTCAAATCATTAGCACTACTATAACAGTAACCAAAATAGTGAATTTGCTATTAATCCTTCCATTCTGTGGACACTGGTGCCTAATATGCTTTTATGGCAGGAGAAAATATGTAGACAGATTTGAATTCATGTGTTTTAAGATATATATACATACATATATATATATATATATATATATATATATATATCGTCGGCAGCCGTCCATCTCGAGAGACGATGGTGTAGCTTCTTAAGTGTCTATCTGCACCGCCGAGAATGGCTGTGCAGTCCGACTCGGGAGTGACACGGTATCTGTCTCCTCCCGTGTTGAATCGACATCT
Source organism: Furipterus horrens (assembly GCF_987537825.1). Taxonomy (NCBI): domain Eukaryota; kingdom Metazoa; phylum Chordata; class Mammalia; order Chiroptera; family Furipteridae; genus Furipterus; species Furipterus horrens. Next base: position 112,121,307 of record NW_028327187.1, on the reverse strand, counting down.
TGCGATGACGCTGGAGTGTCCTCTCCAGTGGAGCTGAAGCTACAGAGCCTGGGCAGGTTGATATGGAGGGTCTGCTGTTGCCCATGCAGCAGACCCCCCCTCTCTTCGCAGCTGAAGGGTCCAAGGGAAAGACGGAGTCGATACAGCTTGGCTTCAGGTGCGCCGCAGGAGTTGCCGGTGTTGACTACAACATCAAACCGCCTTAGGGACTCCGGCTCCGGATTTTCTGTCGGGGTTTACTCCCTTAGCCTTTCCCCAGAAGAGGTATGCCGCAAGGCAGCGGAGGTTTTTTGGAGTCAGAGTTTTCCTTCTCTGATGTACCTTGACTGGAAGATCGAACCAGCGACACTTAGCTCGCAGGCCGACGCTCAATCCACTGAGCTAAACCAGCCAGGGCAATATATATATATATATATATATATATATATATATATGACATATAGATACCAAACACTCTGTATGTAACCACCTAAGCACTACAGAATTATTTAACTAATTCAAACCATTCCCAGAGTAATCTATTTTTAAATGTTTGGATGAAATGCAAATAATAGATTAATTTTTACTTCAAATCAATATTTTTAAAAATTTAAAGACCTTTGTATCATTTCCAAAGTAGACTATTTCCCTACAACTTAAAGAACTTATCTGAAGTTTGACAAATGGTCAACATCAGTTATTAATTAATAAATGTTTATTAAAAATGTATAGGATATCAAAACCATAGATACATTGAGATTTAGGTCTTCTGTATCATTTTAAGTAATCCACTCCAAAAAATTTACCAAGTGACACGTTTAATTACCCGGGGGTAAATATTTCACTACTGCCTTTTGGAAGAAAGCCTTTCGTTCCCAATTATATCAGCTTCTCCATTGTATTTCTGATCTCAATATAAGAGAATAAACCCACTGCTGCATAACACAAAAATGTTGGTCTTTAAGTGTAATCTTTGACAAATGACCTTGGCCTTGCAATGGCACCTTCTTGTTCATGTTTAGTTTATGCATATAATTTTTGAATTCCTTAATTTTTCTCTTCTCTCATTTCAAAAGTAACGAGGATGCAAGGGGCAAGAGTCCACTTCAAGTTTTCCAATGCCATGCTTTTTAAATTTGCAACTTTTTCCCAGTAACTAATGACCTTAAAGTCATTAGCTCATCTAGAGGATATGGCCTATTGTGAACAGTTACGTTTGATCTTCCATTAGAGAGACTATCAGCCTTGGCTTTCAGACACTTTCATAATTCATTTTATGTTATGGGTTGATGATTTATGGGCTCAGGGTTCTTTTCTAGTAAGGACAGAGACATAACCACAGTACAACTCATGGAAGTCACCCCTGCAGTCTTGACTGTACTGGGTGCCACCAAATCACCAGCAAAGAGCCTCAAGAAAGGCCTGTCAGGAGACTGACCCCATGAAATGGGACATCTGAGACAGAAAGCCATTCCCAGGTTATAAGAAGAGCTGTTTCGTGCTCCAGTGGTATTCCCTGAAGATCTAGGCAAATTGAAGATATTGCTGTGGGATTTCTAAACCACACATAGTCTGCTGGTGAAGAGCTGGGGGATCCTTGCATGGTGAAGACTATACCATTGGTTCATGCAGACTGGAGTGAGTCCACCAATGTTCTGTGTGTAAAGTGATGGCTCCTTTACCTCTCTTTACTGCCTCGTGGATAGGGGAAGCCAGGTGCACTTCGAGCTGGGCCTTGGCCCCGAACTCCAGCAGCACGTTAACACATGCGGCACTGCCACTGCAGCAAGCACTAAAGAGGGGGGTGGCTCCATGAACCGTCACTCCATTGACCTAATGGCGGACAAAGAGAGACCCAAAAGATTTGCTATTTATCACCATCTCCAAGTTGCATTCCTATATACCTGCCTGGAGAAAAGGGTTCCCGTGCTAATGAATGAGTGAGCAAACTGCATCATTACAGGATTATGTTATTTTTTTAACTCTCCCAAATCCTTTATTTAATAGAATTGGAACATTCGATGGCAACCTAATACACAACCTCGAGCATGCTAAAAATGACACGTATAGAAAGTCCTGCTTCTCTCCAGCAGCTATGGGCAATTCTGCACCCACCTCTGCTGGGTCCTGGCTGAAGTGGCAAGTTCAAGCTTCTGCTCTGATAGGACTGAAATGCAGGACAATGAAGGGCTTGATGTCAAATCATATTGCTTCAACCACTAATCAGGATCCTGAATTCCTTGTTTAACAAACAAGGACAGCCTCATTACACTGGAAAGTTAAACATGAGATGCTAGCATGGCAGAGACAGACAAGGACAGGGGAACATGTGTGTAACTTTATACTCTGAGGATTTCTAACCTACTTACATTTTTCCTAATAAATATTTGGTGCAACTTATTTTATTTGTTATTACTAAGTATTATTCTCTTCCTTAGTCCAGGAGGTCTTCTAACTTGATTTCCTATATATAAGCTTCTCTCTCAGTTCAGGTCAGCAAACATTTATTGAGCACTTTTTAGGTGCCAATGTTTTAGAAACAAAGGTAAGACTATTTCCTCTCATTGAATAGGTTGAATGAATTCTTCCGGGGAAGATAAACTCAAAAAGAGATCATGGGATCGTTTGGATCCAATAATAAATGCTTTACATGAGTATAGGAACAGGACAGAGGAGAGCATAGACTTGAGAGATATTTAGGAAGTAAAATTAGCAGGATGTTGTGATTAATAAGATGAGGAGGTAGAAGAAATAAGATGATCCCAGGTTTGGGGCTTGGGAAAGCAGGACTACGTTTCACCTGGTCACTGAGGCTGGGAATCCAAGAGGAGGAACCGATCGCAGAGGGAAGAACATAATAAGCAGAGTTTCGGATGCACTGAGTTAGAGGTACCCATGGGACTGTCAATTTTGAGGAAGTTTATACTGGTTGACCAACTTTTCTCTTGTTCTGTCTGTCATTCTGATTTAAACATTAAATAATAGTTATTGACTGTTTCCTCCTAAGTCTGCCAAAGACAAGGGACCATGTCTTCCTCTTGCGTTTGTTCCCCAAAGAACTTCCCAGTTGTATCAGCACACTGTCCTCTGATATTTCCCACCCACAGCCTGCTTGGGACTCCAGTCATCTAGCTTGAACGGAAATGGCCCTCCCCCAGCCTTGCCCTAAACACGACATGTGAGGTGACTAAGGGTAACTTAAAGAAACACTACATAATGAAAATACACCACCACCATGGCATCAGGAAAATCACTTTGCCCACAGGAGGGTCTGTTCTTCGGTTCTACATGTAGAAACCCAACTTTCATATAAAATCTAAAGAACGTCTTCGTTAAGTTCTTAAACACATTACAGCTCGTGAAATAAAGAACACAAGGACTGAATTTAAAAATGAAATTATCAACAAAAGTGTCTGGCAACCAAATGTCACTGAGATTTTCAGAAGTCCTAATTTTATAATTCTATTCTGATATATGATTACATATAGCACTTCAGTCACTCCATGAAAAAAAGGAGAATTTAAAAGTGATAGTCAAGGGGATCACTCTGTAAATTATATGTCTAACCACTATGCATACACCTGAAATTCATATAAATATTATTGAATGTCAACTGTAACAGAAAAAAATGTTTTGTTATAAAGTTAAAAATAAAAATAATTTTGTAGTTTTTTCAATGTACTATTTATTAAAAGCTCATTTAGTTTAATAATTTTGCTCAAAAAATAGTTGTTGGTCTAGGGTTTTGAAATTAAAGGTGGGATTTTTTTGTTGTTGATGTTCTTTTAAAATGTGTTCTGCTTTAATGTTTTACAATCAGTTTCCCAAGATCAGTTTTCAGATTACTTTTGTTCAAGTTGATTTGTTTTAAAGGCAGCATCACCATGTTGAGATTCCTGTGGATTCTCTCATTGGAATATACATACATGGGCACAGAGGCTGAAGAGAGGAGCAAGGAGCAGTATCTTCCTGACCATTCGGAAGTGTGGGTAAGGATGGGGCCAGACCTGCATACCCACTGTGGGTAAGCAGGCTGGAAGGCCGTGTCTCTTTAGACGGTAGTAGCTGCACCTGGGTAGACAGACCTGCCAGGCAGGAGCAGTACTCACCTGCGCACCATTTTCCAGCAGGGCTTTAGCACAGGCTACATGACCTCCAAGACACGCTTCGTGGAGAGAAGAGACCCGGTTAATGGTCACGAGGTTCACATTGACACCCTACAATTTGGAGAGAAGTGGGTTAAAGGCTGCATTAGCAACAGCAATGAAAGCAACCTTGTTGGACATGCTTTTAGAAGCCCCAAGGGGTCCTAGAGAAAGAAGAAGAAGAGGTCATGACCACGGGGATTGAAATATGACAGGGGAGCCTTGAATTCATTTAGTCACCAAAGGCTTATTCAGCATTCTGAGCCGGGCAATGTGCTGGTAGCTGAGTCTTCAAAGTTTTTGACACAGGTCTCTCTCCTCCAAGAGCCTAGTGGGGAAACAGAAATGGGGGGTGGAAGCAGCAAGAATATATTGCTCTACAGGAAGCATGTTCAAATTTCCACTGGGAGCATGCGTATCCTTGAATCTGGCTTGGGGAGTAAAAGAAAACTTCGCATAGGAGGTAGTATTTAGCTAAGACTTGGAACAAAAAAGAACATAGTTGACCCTTAAACAATGCAGGGGTTAAGGACCCCAATACCCTACTCAGTCAAAAATCTGTTGTAACCTGACTTCCCCGAAACTTAACTACTAATAGCCTACTGTTAACCAGAAACTCGACTGATAACATAGTCAATTAACACATATTTTGTATATGCATTACATCCTGTATTCCTACAATAAAGTAAACTAGAGAAAAGAAAATGTTATTAAGGGAATCCTGAGGAAGAGAAAATATACTTACAGTACTGGAATTGGAATCGGATTGGGAACACGAAGGGTGACCCCAGGCTTAAAGAGTAGAAAGTCAAGTCAGTGGCACTCCCAGGGCCCCTAGGTCTGAGCAGCAGGGCTGCTGTCTGCCACTGCCCCACTGTGAGCAGAAGTCTTCAGTGCCAGGCTCTGGGCCCAGGAGCTTGTCCTAACACCATTTCCTTACTCAGCTCCCAGCGGCTCTGTCCAGTCCAAGCACATATCCCCTCCCCATACTGCCATGCTCTACCTTCCTCATTTCACAGTCCAGGTGACAGAGGACAGGACCAGCCCAGCTGCTGGCCGCCTCTGACTTCATGCCCCGATTTTAACTTGGCCCTTACCATTTCCCCCCAGGATTACCATTTTCTATATGCCAAAGGAATTAGATCCCTGGTGGATGCTTCCCAGCTGAGGTGGTTGTGATTCCCTGCCTTATAACTGACCTGCTGAAAGCTCCCAAAACCTAGTGCATGACCCTAGACCCCAAACCCCAACCTCAGTACCCACTGCCTCCTGCCAGACCTCCATGGTGCTACCTCTCCTCTTCCACTACTGCCTGTCCCTTCATGCTGGGGCCTCTCTATGCCTCCTTAGACCTGTCTCTTTTCATGTTCCAAATGTAACATCATTACTCCAGAGCTGTGCTATATATTTCAAGTTGGGTATTGAATGTAATTACAAAAGTCCCATTTCCTTTTCCCCTATATGATTTGTTTTCAAGGAAAGAAAAACAAGTTAGTCCAAAAGATGGCAGCACCGTGCTAGAAAAAAATAAATGATCAGTGCAAACTCAAAATCCCTGGAATTGTGGAAATGCAACACCAGGCAGGCCTGAAGGAATATCGAGGGTGAATCACCTTCACTGTGCATGAGAAAATGGAGAAGCATGAAGTTCAAATTATTCACAAGACTTGAGGCTCCCCAACTGGTGGTAACAGCCAGCGTGCTAATCAAGAGCTCCTGATCCTGAGTGTAATGTTTTACAGCACACCACGCTATCTTAATGTAAAGTAGAACTGGGCAATACATTTTGGCTAGTGAGTAAAGCCAAGGAAGTGAGGTGTGCTAAGGAAAAGGTAAACTCAAAGAAGAATGCCCCTTACACTTTGAAGCACGCTACAGAAGCTAACGTGCTGATGCAGAAGAGTTAAAAATAAAGATGTGCTCGATGCAATGTGGTTTCCTGGACTGGATCCTGGGAGAGAAAATAAACACCTGTGGGAAAACTGGTGCAATCCCAATGGTCAGTAGTTTAGTTGATGGCATTGTACCAATGTTCACGTCTTATTTTTGACTAAAGGACCACGGTCATGTAAGATGTTAACACCACGGGAAGGTGAGTGAAGGGTATATGGGAACTCACTGTACTACCTTTGCACTTCTTCTTTAAAACCATTCTAAAATTTAGTTTATTAAAAATTCTAATAAAAGTATTAAAGTGGGAGGCCAAGAGGGAGAAGAAGGTGGATGTAAGACTTTTCACTATGTACCTTTGTATATTATTTTAATTTCTGAACTATGTGAATATATTACATATTTAAAATAATCTAATCAAATCAAATTTAAAGTACATAAAATAAATAAGCATTTGATAAAATCAAGTACAAATTTCATAATTACTGGTTGTTTTCTTTTTGTCTCTACTTTCTTGAGAACTAATACAACTCATAAAGGAGAGAAAAAGAAGGCAAACACACACACACACACACACGCACACAAAACGAGCAGTGGGACCAGCTGTTTAAATTCAAAATGGTAAGGAAGCCAGGGTCAGTATTAGTCAGGATGTGGAAAAAAGAAATAATGACTCCCCTCCTCTGTACACACACAGATGCTAAAATAAACAAAGTGAATGCAACATGTGTGCTTTCATTCATTGCACAAATATTCACAAGGCTGCTATTCACTGTCCTAGGGATACGGCCATAAATGAAAACAAAGTAGCCTTAATAACTAAGACTTTAAGAAATCTTCCCAAAGGAGTAAGACTTACCCATTTCTCAACCTAGTTTAATGTTTACTCGTAAAAGATGTATCACTGGGGGAAGGCAGCCTCTAAGATGGCTCCCAGCGATCTCTGCTTCCTGGTACTGCTCACTTGTACTATTCCTTGAGCGTGGGCTGGATTTACTGACTCACATCTATTGGCCTAAGTGATGGTATACCACTTCGGAGATTAGGTTCTACTCAGACCTCCTTCTTGGGCCCTCTCTCGTGCTCTCTCTGGGGGACGCCACCTGCCACCTCACGATGCAGGCGCAGACCTATGGAGAGGCCCACAAGGAACTGAGGCTGACCAACAACCACATGAGTGAGGCTGGAATCAGACCCTCCCCTAGTCAGGCTATGAGAGGACTGCAGGCCTGGCTGATACTTTGGAGCCTGCAAGAAACTCACAGCCAGAACCACCCACCTAAGCTACTCCTTGGCCAATCTGTGAGAATCGTTAAGTGCTTGTTTTTTTCAGCCCCTATGTTTTTTTAAAATCCTCACCTGAGGATATATTCATTGATTTGAGAGAGACAGACAAGAGAGACAGAGACATCAATGTGAAAGAGAAACATTGATCAGTTCCCTCCCATACATGCCCTGACCAGGGATCGAACCCACAACCTAGGTATGTGTCCAGACCAGGAATCAAACCGCAACCTTTCGGTGCATGGGGCAATGCTCCAAACAAGTGAGCCACCAGGCCAGGGCTTTAGCCCCGACGTTTTGAGGTAATTTATAACACAGCAATACCTGCCTTATGCAACTTCAGGGTTGCTGTCACTAAGGCACAGCAGGAGAGTATAAGGTGAGTTACTGCAATATAAACTTGAGGGCATTCCCCATTAGCCTTACAAGGAAACTTCCTGTGAGATCAAGGAAGGCCCGGAAGAGGAAAGATGGAACTGGGCAGAAAATTCGCCAGCTTCCCAGGAAAGGAGAGGCAGGAGGAAGAGATGGCGAGCTATAAGAGGACACATACACCTGGAACGGCTGCGCTGAGACCCAGCAAGCCAGACCTCTGCTATAGGCAAAGCTAATAAAGGACGGTGCTTGCTTATAACACTAACACAAAGGACAGAGTCTTCAGTTTACTTACCTGTGCAATTAAAGTCTTAAGGGCCAGTAAGCGCCCCTGGGCCGCAGCTTCATGAAGTGGGGATCGATCAGCCCAACAGTCTGAAACACAAATCAAGTTCAGAGTCAAGGTCTGGAGTCTCCTTCCTGCAGCTACTCAGTCATGCTACCCGCCCACCATGAGAGGCGGTTTGGGGGAAGAGAGCAGAAGTTTGTACCAAGCAGCAGGCTCTCTTGTCAGACACTTCGAGGACGACAAGCTTCTGAGCGTACAGCCTATTAGTTTGTTGGTAGGTGAGGAGAGAGTGCACAAACTTTCTGTGGCCTTGGGGGGCCGTTTTACCAAGGAATAGATCTAGTCTAGTGCTTGAATCCAAGGCTCTAAATAAAGCAAAATGAAGGGCCAGGCTGGATAAAGAACTTCCCTAGGTTCATCTTTCTCCCGCCTCTCACTCTCAACAGCTTATCACGCACCATGAAGACTCTAGTGGGGCAGGGGAAATGTTCTTGTTCCAAACTCCTGAGGTAATTGTCTGTTTTGGTTTGGTAATGAAGCATATCTATTATCATAATGCAGAATACCTTTTTAAAGATGATGCAATCCTCCAAAAGTTTTTCCCTAACCAGCTTTGTTGGGAGCAGCAGCTTTGTTGTGACAGCTAAGCATGGGAGCAGTGGGGCCCCACTGCCTGGGTTCAAGTCCTACCTTGACCGCTTTGTCTGCCAAAATGGGCAAGTTGCTAAAATCATGTGAGCCTCAATTTCCTGATCTGTGAGACGAGGGTATAGTAACCTAGTATTTAGCAAGTGCTTTGGTCTCTAAGGAGGTCAATAATATACGCCCAATGATGGTAGGTGCTCAAGACAACTTGCTAATAAATATATATGGGAACAGCCTCAGAACTGCCTTAGAAGCATATTTATCTTGTAATTGTTAGTCAGCAAACAAGGTTAACGAGCTTAAGTGAGCATTTAAGAAATAACCGTCTAGCCCTGGCTGGTGTGGCTCAGTGAATTGAGAGCTGGCCTGCAAACCAAAAGGTTGCCAGTTCGATTCCCAGTCAGGACACATGTCTGGGTTGTGGTTCAGGTCCCCAGCTTGGGGCATGTGAGAAGCAACTGACTGATCTCACACATCGATGTTTTGATGTTTCTCTCCCTCCCTTCCTCCCTCTAAAAAATCAATAAATAAAAAGTTAAAAAAAAATAACCTCCGTTAAACATGCCAAAGGGCAAAATTTGGGCATTCTTCAAATTATAACTGTGCTCGTCAAGCACTGAATAGGATGTAATACAATTTGGATTTAACCAAAAAAGGGTCCATCTTACCAACCTTCCCTAGCTGATCCTGATGGTGTCGAGAATTCAGTTCCCCCACACCTGTAACCTTGGCAAAAACGATCCCACCAAAGATGGAATTAATTTAAATTTGAAATAGCTTGAGGCCTCAGTCACCTTTTCTAATTGATGAGATCCAGGGCTATAACCAGTTCAGTATGCTCTCTTCTTACATTGAAATTCAATTTTTATACATAAATAGGGGAAAAGCTAGGATGAACTCTAAAGTATTGGACTGAAATTGGAGCAACTGGTATGAAAATGTGGATAAGTATGTGTATGTATGTTTGTATATATACATACAAACACACATACATACACAACGTGCACTGAGAAAACCTAAACTAGAGCTCCTTGGAGAAATGGTTGACTCCAAGGTTGACGAGGAAAAATATAAGGGCCTCAGAGCCTCAGACACCTACCAGGAAGGAAGTGACCAATGAATGACGGAAAGTGTCAAGGACACATAAGCTGGCTTGAAAGGGCTTCCACTGGCCAGTATGGAACAATATGAACATCAAAATAATTATAAGAGATTAAATACGAATTTAATTGCTTTTAATAAAATAGGAACCTGTAAGTCCTCACTGATATAAATGAGTATAAACTGGGAAAAGAGAAAGTTCATCCTTAGAATAGAATTCCAACTTAGAAATGTAGAAATAACAGAACCTGCCTCAAACTCTCTCCCCACAAAATAACTAATTAGAAAGAGAACAGGAGTAATTTTACAGTAAAACAAAATTGCAGATACCACCTTCCCCAGGGGATGCAAGTTAATATCAGACGCGATGGAAACAAAGTGGCAGGGAGCCATCTGATGGGACGCAATGAGCAACGTCATGCACCACGGGCAGCAATGCAGCAGAAAGAACACACCGGCGCTCTGTGATATAGACTCCTGCTCAAGATGCATGACCCAAATCTAACAGGGACGCTGCGAACCGACTGATAACTGGCCTGGAACAAGTTCAAAGAGGGACTGAGGGACTGAGGAACCGTCCCAGAGTGAAGGAGATATAAGCTGTAAAGGCAACATGTACCTGAATTAGATCTTTTTGCTATCAAGGATGTTGGAACTGTTGGGTAAGCATGAATGTGCTCTCTGGGGGAAGAGTAGTGGGAATTCTTTGTACCATTTGTAACTTTTCTGTCATTTTGAAATTAGTTTCAAAATAAAAGTGTATGTATATATAACATAGAAATAAAATCACTAGTTTTCACATTCCAGATATAAAAAAAGAAAAACAGATAAAATTGTTTGCATCTCCCCTTGTTCAGGAGTCAGTTAAAAGTTAACGAGTGGAGTATTTTTAAATCTCTTGGACATTTTGAATTTGCATCAACTGGGAATGACATAATGTGCACATATAATCCTCCATTAGTCAGCCCTGGTTTTCTTCTAACACGTCTGCATCTCATTCAATGGGATGCATGTATCACACATGCATCACACATGCTACATGCTGTCCTCTTGCCTAACTGCTCTTGGAAATGAATTTCGGCACTTAGGTTGCAAGGACAGTGTTCACCCCTGGATGGCAATGCAGAAGCACCCTGACCAGTGTAAGGAGCAAACTCACAGCCATTTGTTATTCTTTTGTTCTAACAATAGCCAGTCAACCAAAGTCACCTGAACGTACTATAAGTGCTTGATCAAAAATAAAAATCAGATGCAAGTGGTAAGTTGCATTATTAAATTAGAATATCAATATGAAATAGCTTTATTATTTCTAAATCTTGCTTCCATGTGGGCTGTGGCATCCCCTTTCCTGGGAAGCAGGAGCCATCACCACATCTGCCTCCTATTTTCAGTACTTTTGTCATTGATCAGTCCTCTAAGACCTGCTGTGCGCACACAGCCAGGCACAAAAGGGTGTGTGCAGTGTGATTCCTTTCCATTCATTGCAAGAAAGGGCCAAACTCACCTTGGCTGACAGGATTCCACAGTGCCCCGAGGAGGGGCAGGAGCTGACTGGAAGGCGGCCTGCTGCAGGCCATGCTCATAACATGCAGTTTGTTGCTCTTGGGAGGTGGTGTAGCTTATTGTGTCTGCTTTGTGAAAACGTGTCCAACTGTTCCCTTAGGACTGGAGCACTTGTCTGTATTTACATCAGAATTCCATACAGGCTTTTAGAAATGACCAGTCTACTGGTCAATCCGCTTTCAAGCTGCACTCTTTGCTCCTCTGTCAACCCCCGGACACGGCATGGCCCTCTCTGCCGCCCCAGCAGCAGGAGGCGGACGATCGGCATGTTCCCACATGTGTCCCGACTTTGTTCTTCTACGTGCCAGCTCCTCTGTTGCCTTGGGAGTGGGGAGAAGTGAGAGGGACAGGGAAAACGTCTCCTCGATTAACTGGAAGAGGAGTCTGTCCTGCTCACCGGGCCTCAACAGAAGGTCTCACTTCCGGGACCCTTTCTATGCACTGTCATTTGAGCACCTGTCCTAGTGTCCCCATCAATGCAGCATCCTCTGAAGTCCCCTACTGCCACCCCATGTTTCTGAGGTCACGGCAAGCCTGCGGGGCCATCTTCCATTCCACCGAGAGGGAATGGCGGGCTGTCCTGGGTTTCTCACTCACCCACCACTGCTCTCCAGCTCTCCTTGCCCCTAATTGACTAAGACAGGGGACAGTTCCTCACATGGCCTAAGCAGACTTCAGCCTGAGAGTGAAACACCAGGCTCCCCTCCTTCCAGCACCCCTTATCTGAACTTGCACTTCTCCTGGAGCCCCCATCCCTTGGCTTCAAGGGACGAGGGAAGAGCCTTGCAGCACCCCCAATGTATGACATCCCCCTTAGCCCACACGACGAGATCTCACTTCTGGTAAGTGGGAGAAACAGGACTGAAATCCAAGGGCTGAGACTTCAGAACACAGCCTTTTCCGCTGTTAAGAGCTACTGGTGTTTAAATCCTGCCTGTCCTCACGGAAGATTGACTTGTCTAGAGTGTTTTACTAATATCTACCTCCTCCCTATGGCTCATGTGAATTAAACCAATTGTATCGCCTTCCACGTAGAACTCATTTTTGCTTCCCAAGCGGAAACAAAACCATTCTCAAGGAACTCACTTCTCCGATCACGTTTTTCAGCACTCTCTCAGAAGGACCTTGAAGCGCTTTCACACATATCCGTTTTCCAGAAAACTCTGCCAATGGGGTCTCTCCTGTTTTTCTAACTCTTATGCCCAACGCACAGTCTCTCTCTCTTCTCATTCTTGTTTTGAAAATTGGAGCTAATTGTGAGAAGTTCAGGATGGAAGTTATTTGGCAGCGACAGAGTTTTTCCATTCCTTTCAGGAAATATGCAAGCCAGCTCTCCAAATCAATGAATGCTTAAGTGGGAATCAGTCACTCTCTTCTAAGGCAGCCTATTTTTAATGACTTGGCAGAACGCCTATGTCACAGGGCTGCAAGCATGTCACAGGGATAGTTTACTCTGTGAATCTGTTTACTTGTTCCTGACGAGGTGTATGGAAAATGTTCAAGCGCTTCTCGGTCCCCGCTTTTGTTTTTTTTTCTCAGAATATGATTTCTCTCTCTACTTCTCAGATTCCGAATAACAATTTCATGACAACTCCGAAAACCATAGATTTCAATAACAAAATGGGTTCGTTGTTTAAGATAAAAATCAATTACATTTTTTAAGAGTTTTTGCAATGTTTACCCTTCCTAATTCCAACAAGCATTTGAGATTACTGGTTTGTTATTTTTTTAAGAATCCACTAACTGGTTATATAATCTCTAGTGCACATGGTACTATCTTTATTCTCTTTAGTCAAGTCCTAAAATCATACAAAGCAGTATCTTCTCCTGCATTTATCAAAGGAAAGAAAATTCAAAAGGAATTTCAATGTTGATCCAAAACACAGGCAAGGCCCTAGCAGAATTAATGATGTGTTAAATAACACAAACGTCATTATTTAAAAAAAAAAAACTTATTATAATAAATTTCCTGAGACATCTAAAATATTATAATAAAATTGAGTTAACATGCACACTCTCTAGAACACTCAGCTCTGGTCAGGAGATGAACACCTTTTTGTAGCGTGTTAGAAAGAAGGAGAGCTGAACTAGGTTACAGGTCGGGTGGCAGGGTCCCTGCTGAGGACTGGTTGTCCCAGCTTGGGAAAGCCAGCAGTGATACATAACCACTCAGAGGATGGCTGGGCCAAGGCTGAGGAAACAGCCAGAGAAACTAAACAAAAAGAGAAGGCTAGGCAGAGGACTGGGCAAGAATGTACCCAAGGCAGGAAACTCCTAACCAAATGGGAAAAATAGGAAGAAGGAGTAGGACTGATGAGTCAGGCAGAGACATGGCCATCAAATCAAGGTCACTCCTTTGAATTTAGAACAAGGACAACTAATTTTAAATGCAACACTTAGAACAGAATCAATCTTTTAAGATTTTGCTCAAAACAGCCCTTTAAAACAGGGGGTGGGGAGTTGGGGGGAGGGTGCGATAGTTCTACAATCTCACATCTGCCATTGCAAAAATCCCTCAAATTCTATAAACCAAGTTTTCCCCAAGGTTGACACAAACTCCTTTGGCAGCAAAACATGGCCAAGGCTCAGGTTAAGCAACTTATTATTTTTAATTTGTATCTTCACTTGGTGTGAATATTGTATGTTCACCCTGGAAATGGCAAACGTTTGATGATGGGAGGGGCCCTGCTGGGAGTGCTAAGTAATATTCAGTATGCATTCTGTATAATCTTCCTAGTATGCATCCAAACTCCTGAATCCTATCTGGTTCAAGGGTTGTGAAAACAGATTATCAACCTGTATCTACACTTTATTTATCAAGTTTGATAACCAAGTTACTGGACTAAATTACAGCTTCAATTCTGGCCAAATTAGCAAAGGTTGAAAAATCATACACCACATCTCTGGGGAGAAAGTGCCTGAGGAAAGGAAAATCTATGGCTCAAAGTAGGATCCAATGATTCCAGTGATCTGTCTGGTGTTCTAGATGTGATGTCAAGAGCCAATGACAAAGTTTCATATATATATTTAACTAATAAACTATGCAAAGTAGCCTTAAAAAAAGCAAAATAAAAATAAGCCAACCATAGCTTGTTTCAATCCTGATGAGTTACCTGCAAGTGTAATAGTTGAAACCACAAAGACGTATTGAATGAAGTATTCCAGAAAATGGAATTCCAGGGGTAAAAAACCCTTCCCCTCATCCCACCAAAAAAAAAAGATACTTAAGGAAAGATATGACGGGAGGTGCTATTTCCAAAAGGAAGAGAACCAGTACCTATGACAGGCTAAACTCTGTCCTGTCCTGGCTGAGTTTTTTTACTGCCTTCCCCTTGTTTTTGACAGCACCGATGACTGACAGCTTACAGGAACATAATATGCTATTGGAAATCAAGAAATATAACCTTCCTGAGACTTTTCTAAGTTAATTGGCTAACTTATTAATTAAATGTCACACATTCGCGCAACAAACATTTGTCCAACCAATAAACAGTAAAGGGAACTTCTGGTTTGAGTCGAACACTTGCACAAAAATTTGTTCTTGATTTTCAATATGTCTAGCTTTAAGTATCTAGTACCTGACTGTTAACAATGTCTAAAGAAACACCGTTAGAATCGTGTAAAAATTGCTGTGTCCGGTAGGTTACTACCTGTATTATTATAGAAAGCCTTATTTATCATATCTGGATATATTCTATTGTGTATGTGCATATATGCGTATATATACATGAGAAATTAAACTGAGAAATAAGCATGCACTCTCCTCCCAGCTGCCTCTTGTTAATGAGAATTAAAAAACAATGTTTTGACTTTTAAACACCACGCTATTTAAAAATTAAATGAATATTACCCTAGGAGCTTGAACAGATATATTTGAGCTAAAGAATAAATGAGCTCAATTTAAGAGATTTGTATCATGGCCCCAGACTTAAATCATGCTTATGTAGGTTCTGACTCTTATAAAACCCTTTTAAGAGTGTACTTAACTAAGAGCCACCAAGACAAAAATAATGCACTCAAGCAACAGGAAACATTTTTAATGCTCTTGCCAACACTGACTTTGTTGGACTTTACCTAATTTCAACCATGAGGATGACATATCTATGAGAACATCAAAACTGTTACCGAAACATTTAAAAAGCCCCTGCCCAGATTTACAAATCAAATTTTAAAAAATAGCTTTTTCAAATCATGCTTAACTTGAAACTAAAAGTTGTTTTTTTTTTTTAACCAGTCTAAGCAACATACCTCCCTGAAATGTGTGACAAATGTAATCCCCAAACGAAATCTCCTTCCACACTCCAGGCCTTCTTATACTTTCTGAAACGTCAAGATTCTTCTCATTTTCCCCAGTTAATTGAAGCATTCTGACGCTTTGTCTTTGGAGGTCTTATCTTTTTTTCGTGAATAAGACTGCTGTTATCCAGTGTCTTCAAAGTCAGCTAGTGTACTCAAATCACAGAGCTTCAGTTTATTCTGAAAGAGAATCCTGGATGCAAATAGAAATGGATATTAGATAGACTAATGTAATCTTGGAAGCCCTATGAACACCAAAAACACAGAGGGCAATTCTGAATTCTGCTATGAAGAAATACCCCTCTATTAAGTGACGATCCCGGCAGACAGGCTGTCTGATTCATTCACTACAATTAAGAGGAATTGTTTCTTGAAAGAAATTGAAACTAAGTTCTCCAAAGCAGGAGACTTCAAAATGTTTTACCCAATGTTGGCATTTCGTATTATAATAACCTTTGCTCGCAGTGCTTTGAGTGGTACCTCATATAAATGGGTTTAGTAAAAGGTTTTTCCTGACAGCGACAAGTGGCTAATCAATTCAAATTGCAGATGACAGCACCAGAATAAATACAGCTTGCCACATTTGCTGCTTTATGTCAAACTTCTTGGTCATTCCATTTCCTGAGGAAACTCAGTCTTGCTAGAAAGCATTGTTAAACTTTGATTGAAACTATTAACAACAATAATCTTAGGGAAGTAATTCTTTACTTTAGTAAAAATAAGGTTTCTTGCCCTGACTGGTGTGCCTCAGTGGATTGAGCACCAGCCTGTGAACCAAAGGGTCACAGGTTCGATTCCTCATCAGGGCACATGCCTGGGTTTGTGGGCCAGGTCCCCAGCTGGGGGCATGTGAGAGGCAACCACATATTGATGTTTCTCTCCCTCTCTCTAAAAATAAATAAATAAAATCTTTTTAAAAAAATAAGGTTTCTCAAAATACTTTTAGAAAGCCACTACTTCCATTGCTTCTTATATAACTCCTAATTAAAGAACTAGCTTGCAAAAAATAAAGCTAAAAATCCTTCACAAAATATAGTCAACACCATTTGCTACTTTAAATAATTTTTTATAACCACCCACTCAAATCCAAAGTATAAATAAAATCTGCCTTCTAGAAATATTATTCACATAAATTACCCAGGTTTTTAAAAAATGTATATTGAGACTCAAGGCTGTGTTCTCATGCATCAGCCTTTTAACAAAGGTTGCCTTTTTTACCTGAAATTCCACCATAGATCTCTTCTGCTGTCCTAGTTGCTTCTTTTCCATTTCCTTTGACAATACAGAAATGGGTTAGGAGAGCAAAAAAAAACTTTAATTAAAAGCTTGAAGAAAAAAAAGTAGCAAACGTGGTCATGAAAATGGTTTTAAAGCCACAGAAAACAGGGCCACCTTCCATTTGGGCTCACCCTCTGTATAGGTTCTCACGACTGCAGAATTTCACTGAGTTACCGGTATCATCTGACATCTATTTTAAACTCTCCAGCCCTCGGTGTCCTGTCACCAGAACTCAGTTTGCAGGTTCTAAGCTAACTGTGATTTGGTGACCGCATGTGCTGACATTCACAGCAAGCTTCAACGAACTAAACAAACTGCCTTCCAACCAGAAAACACCCGATAATTCCAGGCCTGCATTGCTCGGTGCTACCTAGCGAACAGGATGCACATCCAAACCTTTTTTATTCCCAAATCCCAACTTCTGCTACATGATGTTGGAAGCCAGGACTGGAAAGATAAAACCAACCTCTCAGAAGTTCATGCAAAGAAGTACAAATATATCCTATGCTCTTGGTGGGAAGTACTAGCCCCTGGAGCACTTCCTTTTTTTCTTCATTTTGAGGTTAATGGGAGATAAAGCCAAAATCTAAACTATGACTCATTTAAAAAGATCATTTACTCTAAGGCAGTATTTGTAAGAGGCCAAGCTTGGATGCCTCACCACGTACAAGTGTCATATTGGAAGCATTAGACGATGTACTGTGATCATTTTATCCATGACAAGGCTTCCAGTAAAATTTCTGATCATTCACTCCCCATTTCAAGTGTCACGAAAGGTGGTAACTCTTACTGGGAAACATAGGCTCTCCTTGATCATGGAAGAGTCATAATGAAATGGATGATGAAGATGCCCTAGGTTCTGGGTGGATTACCCAAAGATTGCATTAATCAATATCTTGCTTAGTTGGTTAGTTGTAAGGCTAACTGTTGAACATGCATCAGCTGGCCAATACAAGTGAAAATAATTTAATTTTCCACACATAAGAAAATTAGGTCTCCTCTTTCATTCTTGGCTATATTTTCTAAATTTCTACAACCAATCGGAAAAGGCAAGCCAAAAAAAAATCATAAGGCCCAGATGAAATAAGAAATGTTTTATGCAAAAATATGGGAGTTTCTCCTATAAATCAAATTAGAATGATTACCTATGTAAGAACTGTTTCCCTCTGCTTGGTTAAAAGGCTGATGCATGAGAATACAGTCTCGACTCTCACTTAATACACAGCACATCATTTCAATGTCAGAGAACCATAAAGGTCTTGTGTCATTTCCATTTTCAAGAATAGATATTAACACAGAGGGTTGGCTTTACCAAGCTTTCACTAATTACCTAGCAGAGGGCCAGTGTACGAAAACACATGGACGAACACAAGTAATTTAGGTCTTTCCATATCTCTTTCTTCGACTGTACCCTGTGAAGGTGATTACTCATGTCATCCCAGTGATGTATATTATCTTGTATAACATTATTTGGTCTTGGTTTTTATTTAAAATATGGCTGTACTTTGTTTTACATATGACAAAAGTCAGCCATATGAAGCTTAACTTTTTAAAGCTTCAAATGATGTCTATGAGGGGGGGATCCAAAAAACCCAGAATTACCTTCTGGAGGGCGGGCCCCTTAGAGTACAGGTCTCCCCCACTAGGTGGGTGTTCTGGAAACCCATCTGTATCAGTGGACCAGCTGGCATTGTTGTGAGAGGTTGCGTTTGGCTTCAATGAATTTTTCTGAAGACTCTTTCAACCCATTTGCCCATTTCATGATGGGTGATTTATGAGTGCACCTGCCCACACCACACTGAGTGTTCAGCAGTTTTTGATAAAAAATGGCATGACCGCTATGCCCCACCCTGCAGCAGTTTTTGTCAAAAAAACGGCATGACCCCTGTGCCCCCCCTCCCTATTCACCCAGTATTACCCCCAATGACTTTTTTTATTTCCCCAGATGAAAACAGGTCCTCACAGGGAAACGTTTTGCCGATGTGGAAGAGGTGAATCAAAAAATGACAGAAGCACTAAAAGGCATCAGAATTGACGAGTTCAAAAACTGCTTTGAGCGGTGGGAAAAAGGTCTCCATTTGGGTATTGCAGCAAATGCAGAGGACTTTGAAGGTGACGGAAGTTTAAACCTGTAAGAAGAAATACACATTTTTTATAAATAAATTCCATTTGGGGGGGCTCCTCCCCCCATATGCTATTTCTGAGAGACTATCTTTACATTGGAGGTGGGCGTAAGACTACTGAAGTAAGAACTCAATTCACAGTCTTTACAGGAGATGAAATCATCTACAGCACCAATGACATTCTGGGCCATATAATTCGTTGTTGTTGAGGACTGTCCCAGAGCGCTGTAGGGTGTCTAGCAGCAACCCTGATCTCTATGCATTCAATGCCAATGCCTTACTGCTATCCAGCTGTAAACAATCAGAAATGTCTCCACTCACTCACTGCCATTTGTCCCCATAGGGACAAAATCACCACCGCTTCCACTGCCGCCCACATCCAGCTAAGAACCACTGAGCCACAGCCAATACATAATGATAGAGAAAAATCAACTCCCCGAAGCACTGATAACTACAAATCAAATTCTGTATAGAACTTTAATTTTCAGAATATCATAATTAAAAAACCCAGCCACAGGATGATATAATATAACCACATCTAGGCAATTCTTTTGGGAATGGAGAGGATAAAGAGGGCTTTACAAATATTTCAAAAAAGTACATGCACACCAATTATACCAACTTGGCAAAAAATTAGTTTTGGTGTACGGTAAATCAGAACGTACCAACGTAGGTGAGAGCTTTCCATTGCTTCCAACACAAGGGGTGGGAGAAGCTGGGCTTCTGTAAAAAAAAAAATCAAAATTCAAATTTCTCTTAAAATAGCTCACTAGACAAAGTATAATTAAGTAATTCACATACACAACAATTAAGAGATGTATTCATTTGTCTCATGTGGTAACTCAAGCACAATACAAAACAAGGATTTGTTTGCATTAGGAAACAAAGGCACAATTGAACGTGCTATCCCACGAGTAAGAGAGAATGTATTCTAGAAAGAAAAGACAACAGAGTAATTCATCATCAGAAGGATATGTCCTGTTTTACTAAGAGACCTAGCAACACATCACATTGCACTGAAAAGATGATGTATTACAGAATTGCACACCTCAAACCTCTATGATTTTATTAACCAATGTCACCCCAATAAATTCGATAAGAAATTTAAAACCAGAAAGCATAGGAGGGAGGAGCGCTATCAACTAGGAGGTAAAATACTGGTCGTAAAAAAGACAAACTCAGGAAATGGTCAAAATGTCATTTTGGTCTTTATTTTTATAGGGCATGTAGCATGTTTTCATAAATCAGTTTTACATGTGCTACTTTTGTAACATCAAAAGAAACACAATACATTTTTCATCAGTTCCTCATCACTTCAAGTTCACTTTCAAATAAACATAATTACCAGGGCAGAACAATGCGCTTCCGCATACTGACCAGTGCAACACTGACAGTTACAAGTAGCGTAGCCAGGAAGCTTGAAACCTAAGATTCACTAGAACAAGCAAATTTACTTCTATTAGTTAAAAAAATAATTTTAATTTGCAAATTACATATTTTACATGCAAAAAGAACTTTAAATCCTATGTCCATTGAAAATAAATGACGATTTAATAATATTTTGAAAAAAATGCCAAGAAACCAAAATTTAAGAAAAAATAGTATCCCTTCTAAAATTGCCAAATAAAAGCAAATGTCTGTTTCTTGCTTCATCGTGACTATTGGCACTGTTTATTCCATTTTTATGTAAGTTGATTTCTGTGCATAAAAATCCCAGTAAGATTTAGTGATTTGGGTCAGTCCATTTTTCTTTAACTAAAGAACTCCTAACTTCTAGATTTTAAAAATTGCACTCTTTCATTTGTGTTTTAGTATGAAACACAAGTATATTTCTTTACATCAGTGGCAACTGGTTAATAGGCATGTTGATACTTTTTAAAAAGTTTTGTAAATGTTGTCATTAAAAAAATCCTGTACAGAACTACAATACTGCCAGAATGTAAGTGCACCCACACATTCCTCAGTCTTTTGATGTCGGTCCTTGATCACAAACTTCTTCGAAGGAGTTGAATAAGACAAACCATGTGGATAATTTGGGGTTTAAAAACCCATGGCTCTAGGCAACAATTACAGTTAATAACACATTCATCCACCAAGAAACTTATATTCCTAAAATTTTCAGACTCAATTCACTGAATAAAACGTTCTGGGGTAAAGACTTTTTCTGCACTCTGACAATACTTATCAGACATCAGCTAGGTCACAGGGGAAGGGACATGACATCCCTCAAAGGTACAGAGTAGCAGCTGAGTTTGAGATGGCACACCTCATACATTCTGCGCAGAAAACACGAAGGCATTTACAGAGAACTAAACTATGCACTGAAAGATGTGGAGGGTTTCTCTCTGCACTCTCATCAACAGTGATATCGGTCCCTGGTAATTAGAAAGACAAAAAGCATTTTCATAAACACAACCAAAAATGAAGGCTCTACTAGGAGAATGCGCATGAGCTCAGAGAAGTACGTACTTGGAGCATATCAGCAACTGTTTCCTGGCATTAAAAGCAGGAGCATTTTTGGCATGTTGAATATTTTACAATTTCACATCAACTGTGACTACAGTGAAGTGAGCCATTTCAGTGATGAACACTTAAATGCACCCTGGTCCTTCGTGGCAGGAAGGATGTAGTTCCATGTTCTACACAAAATACATGCTCAAAGCATGCTGGTAACTGACAGACCTTTTTACTCAAGAAACCTGCAGCTTACTGAATGTACCCAATAAATGTTTAAAAACATCACTTAAATACATAATAAGGGTCCATGTACACGACTTAAAATAGTTCATAGTGTTGTTGTACTTCCCTAAAGAAAACGTGTAAACATCTGGTGACTATCTCATTAATGGTAGAACATTTAAAATTGGCCAAGAATAAAAATAAAAAAAATGCCCAGAAAACATTTGGCCCTTCAGCACCTAAAGCTCCCAAAATATGTGAAAACATCTTTGCTAGAGGGATTTCAGTAGTCTGAAAAAATGTCATACCTGAGTAGCTTAAATAGGTTCTCTCCTAAATTTTAAATAAGTGCAAGGAGTTTCTACACTCAGGAATTGCATAAGTTATCTTTCCTCAAAATAAAACATCGAATGATAGAGAGGTAGCATAACTTACTAAATTAACTTTAAAAAAGGGGAAAAAAGCAAGGTTATTTTCAATTGTGTCAACGGAACTATTGCAAGTACTTAAAATAGTCCAATGCAGGCTTTTTTCTATCTGGTTTTAAACATCTCGTTATTCCTGCCCCGTTTTCCACTATAAGGATGTTGATGAGTCCAGGCACCCTTTGGCCCTGTGGCGTCTATTGCGATATCAATGACAGAATCTGGAGTCATCCATCTCAGGAAAGTGAGAAAAAGAAAGTTAAATACAGCCAATAAAGCAAAAATGCAGCCTGTTACTGGGCCACAGTGAGAGATGAGTCTGTCCAGTCGCTTGTCCATCGGTAACACAGTTTCTCCTGCCACGCGGTTGTATACCTGGTGGGAGAGAGGCCGAGAATGAGCACTCTAATCCACAATAGAGAACGACCAGGGACGTGTTAAAAATGTAAACAGAAGTCGCTTACATTTCATTGTTGTTATTATAGGAATTATGTAGTTAATAAATTCATTACATTAGTTACTGCCTTTTGATTCTACATTCATGGAGTGCTTATTTTAGACAAAAACACTAGGCTAGACGCCATGTGGTGTAAAGGCAAATATGCCACGGCTCCTGTCTCCTAGGGGCGGTCACCATCAGTTTTAGCCCAACTATGAGAATTCGAAAGACCTGAGAGGTTGGAACCGCTCCTCAGGTCCCTTCTGTGGAGGCCACAATTAATTCAGGAGTGACTCCCTGAAGCAGGACCGACCTTCTAAGATTCCTTGGCTTGGCCGAGCAGCTCTCCCTGCTGTGCAGTAGACACCAACCACAATCAGCGACAATCTAGTGTGGTTCTTTCTGGCTACAAAGCGGCTCTTCTTTCCACAGCCACATGAGGCTGTGCTGCTGAGTACAGACAGTGAGAATGTACAGAAACCTTTCACGAGTTCCGCATAAAAGAAAGGGAAAAGACACGGGGAACTCTTAGGAGATGGCGGAGATCAAACACTGGCAAAGAAAACACAGTTTATTGCTGATAATTGGTAGAAGGTGGCTTGCTCTTTAAAGCACTGCTAAGCACTGAACTCAGAAATATTTTTAAAAAACAAAGATCTTTAAACATACTTATTTGGAATATATCAAAAGGACCAGCATTAATTTTTCAATTGCATTTGACCGTTACTTCTGCTCATTCTCGTGTATCGGATCTGCAAACAATCCCTTTTTGAACTCAAGAAAGTTATAATGTGCAGTGCACGTTTGGTAGGCCACTGGCCTTTGAAAGGTCCAGGATGTTTTCCTTTAGTTCTTCTAACCCTGAAGACATCTGGAATACCTTTTAATCAGAATTATGTTGAGAATGATGCTGAGCACTGTTGAACTAAGGTGGAGGGGTTCAAAAGAATCAAAATGTCCTGTGTGGAACAGGTACAACTAAAAAAGCAACTACAAACTGACCCGTGTGTCCACCTTTATTGCTAGGTCAATTAATTTATGACCTTTAGTGACAAAATAACTTACTACTGTGAAAAGAATGATAGGTGTAACAACCCATTACAGATAAGGATTAACTTGTTTTCTGAAATGTATAGTATAAATCACCAGAGCACAACAGAAAAAAATGCAGATGTTTTACTATTACTTGAAGCAAAGCTAAAAGAAACTTGGTGGTTACAAAATCCTAATCGGCCCCTTTAACATATGCTAACATACCGTCACCAGAGTTCTTTGACCCAACCTGAATTATCTATAGTAGCTCAGACTTCCAAGGTTCACATGATATCGATCAAGAAGGTGAAGTTACAACTCACAGAGCTATGGTTCTCAAGCAGATAGAGTATCACTAAAAAAAACCCCCAAAACCTGTCTAACCAACCGTTCCCAAATTCTACCTCTGCTCCGAAAGGGTCATATTAGAATCTAGGGAGTGGCTGGAGTGGGGAAGGACAGGGCAGGAGGACAGGAAGATGGAATGAACAGCTCCTGAAAAGGTTTCCTAGGTGATTCTGACACGTAGACACGTATTCCCAGCAGGCAGTGAGCACTACACTCCAACTTCCAAAGAAAAAGGGTAGTTATTTCATATGGGTGGAGATATTGCAAAACATCTAGGTGTGTCTCAAAGATGTTTCAGTCAAAACTCTTCCCTCAAATATTTCGTATTTCAGTGGAAAAAGAAGAGATAAAAGAGTTTTGCTGCACTTATATTCAAATGTGAGTTCATCTTACATACGGGACTTAGAATTGAAAACGAGTCAGAGAGCCTCACAGTAAACAGCTACTCTGCACACTAAGCCACCCCATCCTGCTCTCTATTTCTGGCTAGAAATGAGCTGCTCCGCTACCTACAGAGAGAGCGTAAAGCACTAGTCTAAACTCCTCCCTTCTTGTCTCCATGCTCCCAACGGAATGACCTTCTGCTTCATGATTTCTGTATACTAAGAAGTAGAGCGTTTCCATCCAGTGTTAACAAGAGGCATGAAGCAGACAAAGTCATGAGATTAAACAAAGGACAAAACCGAGTAGAATAAATGAAGTCCCTAACTTGAAACCAGAGAGCATTTCCCACAATCAAACTCTCCCACCTAAGGGTATTAATCTATGTCCTGGACCTGGCCTTTTGGAAATTCTCTATTGCTGCTTTTTATCTGCGATCACACTTCCGACATTTGTCATGTGCAGTTTGAATTCTAACTTATTATGCTCTCGATCAACCCAAAGGTGCAAAAATCCTTTTCCTGTAGAAAATCACAGCAGTTAGCAAAAGTGATGCAAGGGTTTTAGGAAATAAGTCTGAATTAAGTATTTGCAAGTTAAAGAGTTGCTGCAATCAGACTAAGTAAATCCATGCATTTTCTAACAGACCTATACACATTAGAATTATAAACAGCCTCAAGAAAATGGCTCACAGTAGGTTTAATATTAGCTCTGCCCCTAATAGCTGTGACTTCTGGGAAATTCTGTCACTTCTTTTTGCCCTGCTTAACGAAAGGTGTAGATTGCATTACTGCTCCTTTCAGGTGTCAGATGCAATGATTTGATAAGAAATGTACAGTATACCACATACCAAAAGCACACAGTTCACTTCTTTTCTTTTGGAAGAGACTTTATAAACTTAAGCAATAGAACAGAAACGATAACCCTCTATAAGAAAAAGCTAGCATGTGCATGAAACATCAGGAATTCAGACACAATCTTCAAATACCCTTTTCTTGGCAGGTGACATACTTTTTCAGTTCTCTCCGCAACGTTCCTCCAGGTATAGAAAGTCTTTACTATGTTATGGATTTTTTCTGGAGCCGGCAATGCTCCAGACTTCAGCTGGGAAATCGCTTTTTCCAATCCCTCACACAAAGATTTCACAGAAGGCTCACATAAAATAATAAGATTTTCTGGAAGTACTTCAGGAATCCCACCAACCCTGGTACTTACAACCTTAAAGAGAAAGAAAAGAACAATTCATGCCTCAGGAAAATAAGCAAAACCAACTTAAAAAATTACTACAGAATGTGTCTGATTAGTTTTCAAAGTACATGTACAGAAACCCCAACAATGTAAGCCCTCAAAGCTTTTTACCTGTAAACCACAACTGGCCGCTTCAACAATCGCCATGCAGAACGCTTCAGTAAGGGAAGTATTAAGAAAGATATGTCCTTGAACTAAGACATCTCTAACATCCTTGTGTTCTAAGGCTCCCAAGAGACGCACTCTGATTTTTGAAATGAGAGAAGAAAGAGGACAGTGAAAAATCACACTACAAAAGAAATATAATTTATAAGCCAAGTGTGCCATTCATATTATACTTAAGATTCTTACTGGTTCTAATGCTTTCCACCTCAAAAGATTAGTACTGCCAAACTGATGTGAAAGAGACAGTCTTAGTAAGCTACTTGGTTACAACTCATATAGCCGACATAGTTCTAACTTTTATCACACACAGAAAATTTCACTGTTTCCAAAATGAGTTTGCAATTTAATGAAAATATTAATACTCTGATAAGTAAATAAATGTTAGTGCCATTTAAAAATAGGAGAATGCCCCCTTTTCAACTGCTGTTTCACAGGCCCGACCCTCACATGTTATCTCAGTAACTAAGGAAGAGAAATGCTCAAATCTGTGTGTGAAGAGGAACTGACATGATTTGGGCCATGCTATTTAAATCACAACTCAGTATAACTTGAAAATCTACAAATTTTCCAATCAAAGTAGTTGGTTTTTTGTACCTTCCAGAGTGCTTGCAAACACTGCCCCATAGAGCCAAGTAATAGTGGGCTAACAAAAAAATAAATAAAATTGTGAATTCTTTAGCTAGGGTTTCCCATTTTATATAAAATATTTAAAAACAGGCCTTGCATTACATTTTTACATCAAATACATGCAGGAGAAGCAGCCCACTTAATGTAGGCACGCAGCTAAAACCGAATAGGCAATTGGTATTTTCTCACTCAAGACGATATGGAATCCATCAATACCTGTCATGTAGTTGGTATCTTTCCCGTACTTCTTCCAAAACTATTCTCTTTGGTCCCTCTCCCCCAATTATGAAATTTAAGTCTTGATATTTCTGACAGAGTTCAGGTATTATACCACTAAGCAAATCGGTACCTGTAAACAGAAAATAAAAATTAAATGTTGGAGATATTTAAACTTAAACTTTTCTTAAAATCATCAGAACTGAGATTCCACTCACTTTGAAAAGTATTAGCTATGCCCTACCCCCCCTTACGTAGAGAAATGAGTTCTCTTAAAACCTTTCCTGGGAGTAGAATGTTCACAAACTGCCAGAGGTCCCCCAAGAGTTGCAGTTCTTGAAGATACACACACTGACATCCATTATTACCCTCCCAATATGTGTACTCTTTTGTTTCATTTCAGCATCACGTTCTTTTAAGTTATTCGCTTGTGTTTACACACTGCCACTTGTAGAAAAGGTATTTGAGGTAGCTAACATTTGAGTTAAAAGTTTTCTACAGGGCAGGACAGCTGACTGGAAATCTAGATCTTGTCCCACCCAGCATTTTAACAAGCAAGCTCTTTCTGATGGGAAAGCTTCCTAATAAAGAATATCAAGAGACCTGTGTACCCGGAGTCCAAGGTCAGCTAGAAAGTTCTACTACGTATGACTCCACTTCCTGCCACAGAAAAGGGCTATGCAACAAAATACAACTCTGTCAAGACTTCGTGCAGAATGCAATTTATACAGAGGATTATGCAGTGAATACATGGTATTAGCAAAACATTATGTCCATCCAAGTCCACTAGAGCCCACTTCCCTCAAGGAGGGTAATGAAGGTGGCAGGACCCATCAGCCAGGCCATTACATTCCAGAGAACAGAATGCATCTTTGTTCCTTGTTTTCTAACCAAACACATTTCTTACAACACTTAAATACATACTCAGGTAACGGGAAACAATAAATCACGTCCTATTGGTCTGAAAGTGGCTATCCAGAGTGACAGCAATGTTGACACCAAGATTAACTCATCAACAATTACAAACTATTATAGAGTCAAAATGCAAAACCACCCAGTTAGTTTATTAATTTAAGAAAATGCACAGACACACACACGAGAACTGCACTTTAAATCCACTCAAGTATAGGCAAATCAATCACAAAAAATATGGTGGAAGGTATCATATATACAGGTCATTTCTATTAAATAATTCAAGACAGGATTTAAGTGTGAACTCTGCTAGTATTTTCAAAACTATTCCATTAGCAAACATAAATCCATGTGCATCTTTTCTGAATTATGAAGACTTCTCATTAAAATCTTAGTTATCTTTTTTTTCAAGTCTATTACCTATTCTACCAATTGGATAAAAGCCTTAATGACTTTTAACATTTATCATCCTTTAGCGCTTTCATTCTACTTTTCTTCTCCTCTCTCCCTTCTAATACAAAGGTTAAGAACCCATTCTTCCAATGAAAACAACACACACAGTAATAATCATAATTGCTAATCACAGCCAGCATTTACTGAGCGCTTACTAACTCAGGCAATATACTTTAAATACAGTATGTCATTTAGCCCTGACTGGTACCTCATACAAAGTGAAACTGATTAATATTGTTAATTATCTATAAAATTATTCTAAAAATAAGGGTTTTGTCACCCACAACAGAAAATGTTCTAGTGCCTGTAAGGAGTCTTAACACAATGGACCATACAAAAACTTTCAATCTCTATAGTCACCCAAATGGACAAGGAAAATCCCTGATTTGTACCGCTTTTAAGGTTAAGTCTAACAATATTTTAAAGAATCTTCTGAATCTGTAACTAAGAAAATGGTGGCTGGACCGGGGGGTGGAAGGACCAGGAGACCTTCACTCAGGAAGAGCTGTACTCATGTTTGTCATCTCTGTTACCTACTGTGTAACCTGAGCAATTACTTACCCTCTCTGAGACTCAGTTTCTTTGCCTGTTACACGCAAATAACATACACCCTACAGTTGTTGGGAGGGTCAAGTGAAGCAGTGAGGCATGCACAGGGTTTATCAACTGCAGAACATAAATGTAAATTGTCGTTACCACTACAGCGAGTGGGGCATGCCTGCATTCACAGGAGCTCTGTGAAACCCTACCTGCACAAGAAGGGGCTCAAGAGAGGGAAGAAGCCATTCTGGAAAACCGGGTGATAAGAATTTTGATTTATCCTGTCCCTTAATACATTCCAGTGGGCCTTTGATATTTGGTCCAAATGAACACCTAAGGAAATTAATTTGTTAATCATTAATGGACCATTAATACAACTACTAACTTTGGGGCTACAGATGTGGCCACCCCTTTTCATAATGCTATTTTTTTGCATGGTGCCTGGCATATAGAGAGGGTTCAGTAAGTATCTGTTAAATTATCGAATTGAGAACAAGAAAGGCTGTAACTTCCCCTTGGTGGTGGTTAGCTCAGCTGGTTAAAAAATCATAATTAACAAGGTACAGGTTTAACTGATTTACAAATAGTGAATTTTGCTCTGATCCTCCACCATGCATGCATCGTACTTTCCTAGCTAGGTATCTCACAGAGGTATACTATGATTAAAAAAAACATGTTAAACACATTTTCTAAGTTACAACAGACGCATCAGCAATATCCCCAGGGATTCAGAATACGGAATGCTGGTCCGTTACATCTCCTTGATGCGAGAATGACAGCGTGTTATTGTTTCGCCTCATAAAACACAGTTCAGTAACAGTTTTCTCACCGACCTCTGCTCACGAGCCTGATCAACCACAGCTCTCCATTGCAACAGCCAAAGCAGATTTCCGGCCGCTCCATAGTACACTCCCTGGTACACTTCTGATCGCACTATTGGCTGTGTTGTGTACACATTTGTCTGCTACCAGTTGCACTTGTTACTAAGTCGGGTAATTTAAGTAAAAAGTGCAGAAACGGGCAAAATGAGTTTCTATGAAACTAAGCACAACAGTTTGAAGAAAATAAAGTCACAGAAAAAAGGTCTTGCTAGCAGGTATCCTAAACCACTGCACATAAAAACAAACGAAAATCTGGAAGCACGTTACTCCATATGGCTTTAGGTTCTCACCCCATTTAAAAGAACTAAATTGGAAAATATAAATGATGGTTTCTGAAGGTACCTGTGCAGGAAAGATGATGAGGCTCACATAAGTGGATCAGTGCTCTTAAGCCTCCAGGCCTACATCAAACTATTGGCAAATTTGGTGAATGTTAATATTTTGAGTTGAACTTAGCCCTGGCCAAGATGGCTCAGTTGGTTGGAGCACCGTCCTGTACACCAAAAGGTTACAGGTTCCATCCCCGGTTGGGGCAACATACCGGAGGCAACTGATCAATATTTCTCTCACATCCATGTTTCTCTCGCTCTTCCTTCCTCTCAAAAATCAATAAAAACATTCTCAGGTGAGGATTAAAAATAATAATTTTGAGTTGAATTCAAATATTTAGAAGTTATATATTATCTTTTAAGTGATTTCTTAATTTTGATTACTAGACAGGTTTACAAAGAGCATCCAGAACATTTATGTTTGAACTAACCAAACTGTTTCAGACAAATTCTACTGCAGTGTCCATGAAGTGCTGCAGAGGCACTAAAAGAAGTCCCTCTTAATAACAAACACCTAGCACAAACTGGTGTTACTTTTTAATGTTTATAATTTATTTATTTGTTTATTTATTTTTAGAGGGGAAAGAAGAGAGGGAGAGAAACATCGCTGTGTGGTTGCCTCTCACTCGCGCCCCCAACTGGGGACCTGACATACAACCTAGTCATGTGCCCTGACTGGGAATCGAACCAGCGACACTTGGCTTGCAGGCCGACGCTCCATCCACTGAGCCACGGCAGTGAGGGCAGCGTTAAGTACTTTATAGCAACCATCACTGAACCTTCACAAGATCCCCATTCTTGCCCAAATTTAAAAAATGAGACCCAGAGATGTTATGTAGCTTGTCCTCCATCACCTAACGGGACAGAGCTAGCCCGTTCCTTCATCACTTACCTGCCACTGTGTTACTAATGTCTTATCTATGATTAAATGAAATAGGCAAGCTACAAAACAGTAATGTGCAGAACAAGCTCCAAGATTTTGAGTATATGCATTAAAAACAGGAAAGCTATGAATTAAAATATTCACTACAGTCAGCCCTGAATAGTACAGTAACAGCTGATTTTAGTTTTCGCCTTTGTGCTTTTCTTAAGTTTTCAAAATATCTGCAAAGACATTACTTTTGCAATTAGAAATTGGTGGTGGGCTCAGCCCTGTACTTCTTACATCATGCGCAGGTCTGTTTTACTTTTAAAAAGACCTGACCTGTTAAAGGGCATCAGGTTGGTTTTATTTTTAAGTCACTATTAAAGCATCAAAGGTTGCGGGGGGCGGGGGGGGAGGCAGCATCCACCAGTTCCAAAAATTTCTTTTTGAATGTATAAAACATTCGATCTTTCTTTGCTATATTTAATGCCAAAGTAGTCATAAAACCATAAAACAAAATTAAAAAGCCAAACAATTATTATATACACGTATACAACAGGTTTCTACAAGAAAAAAAGTCTGTGCAGTGCAATTGTAACTAATGTTTCATTACCTTTTCTGTAAACAAGCCTGCTGACAATAACAATAGTTATTATACTATCATGCCTTCTAAATGGGTCTGGAGTGAAGTCGGTAGGATCTACAGCATTAGGAATGACGGATACTATTTCAGGATTCAGTGCTGCTCTTAGCACAGTGTTTTCCTTACTAGTATAAGAAACACAGATTATGTGGTTTGTGTCACAAAGAGATACAGTTAGAAGCTTGTTTGTAAGCACCGAGCTGACATCAGCAAATCCAAAAAGGGAATGGTCCGTGAAGACTGTATGGAGCCCCATTGTCTTGGCGTGGAAGAGAGCATCATGGGCCATGGCAGAAAAAGAACTATGTGAGTGAATTACCGTGACTCTCTCCCGAACAAATATGTACCTGAGCAATGGCAGACTGTGAAAGAGGGTCGTGGCTGTAGACTGGTTGTACATAACTTTCAGGGGCAAGTAATAGACTTTGAGGCCTTTAGTGAGGTAACGGATGCCTTTTCGATTTCCGTAAGCATGGGTGACAATTATAACCTTGTGTCCTCTTTCAATCAGGCACTGAGAGAGCTGGTAAATGTGGCTTTCCACGCCGCCCATATTCGGGTAGAAAAAGTCCGACACCATGCATACATTATGGGTCCGAGTTCTACATGTGAAAGCATTTCCAAGGCTAATGTGGGAGAGCACAGCTGAGGGACTGTGACCATGTCCACTTCGGCCTCGACAGGCCATGCTGACACAGTTCAGGCATTAGTCCTCACAGCAACTCACGTAAGATATGTGTCATCTAGTACCTGAAAAAGAGAGGAAAAGAAGATCTCAGCTCAGAGAAAATACATTCCATATTCCAAATCCTGATATACACTTTTAACGTTAATGCAAATTTGTTAGCTTTTCCCCTAGAAATAAAACAAAGTATGTCATGAATGTACTCATTTGACATTTACATGTTTAGCATTTACTATGTGCCATATAACAAAACTACATTCTGTAATGAATGTCCTTATATCTTAATTTTGCTTTAAAAAGGCAGTTACATATAATTTCAAAAAATACCAGAGTATAAGCCCTGGCTGCTGTGGCTCAGTGGATTGAGCGTCAGCCTGCGAGCCAAGTGTCGCTGGTTCGATTCCCAGTCAGGGCACATGACTAGGTTGCACGTCAGGTCCCCAGTTGGGGGCATGAGTGAGAGGCAACCACACAGTGATGTTTCTCTCCCTCTCTTTCTCCTTTCCCCTCTCTCTAAAAATAAACAAACAAATAAATTATTAAAAAAAAATACCAGAGTATGTAATAATTTTCCATGTTAGCAAACCAGTTCATTTCAATAATTACATTATTAGGGCTCTTTACAGAAAAAGTGTGGCAACCTCACTCAAGAACTTAGCCACTGATTCCATGGCTCTCATGAAGTCCTGCTAGTATTATCTTTGTGGTCCAAACTAAGAGCTGTCTTTTTGAGAGCAGCTTTTTCAAGTGCCACTGGTGGCAAATGCTGCAGACATCCACGTTCTCCTTCCTTATTCAAGCATGGTGATAATAAAGCTGCTCCCTTCATTTTATTGACATTTCTTTCAGTTACGTGGGCCTTTGTGCCACAAGTGTCCCTCCAGTGTCCTGGAGTCTGAAGATAAAAGACTGTACTAGAGATGGGGTGAATCGGGGGCCATTTTCTTCATCTAAAGTAGGAAATGTTTATCTCAGGGGACTCCTAGGTTCTTATCAGTGCAAATGCCCACTCAATATTCAGTACTACTAAATACTTGGACTTTTAAAGCTAGAGTATTGAAAACCTACTGCAACTCCTCCTCAGCTTTACAAATGAGATTTCCATGCATCCAGAAACTCAACTACACAATGGGAAGCCATCCTGTCTGTTTCCAATTTCTCCTGCAAACTCAGAAAATGCAAATGAACTGCAGGGTAAAGTCTTGCTTATTCTCGCCAACAAATTCACCTATATTTTAAATATATTCTCAGAAATATTCTATAATATTTGTTGACCTGGATTTACTAATTCCGATTCAACATTATCAAATATTGAAATGCTTCACGTTTGCATTTTTAAGTGGCTTCACTAACTAACTGTGGTTTGCTACTTAAACCTTAATTTCCAGTTCTAGTCAATTTAAAAAGATAAACGATAATGAAAAGTGAGTAACGAACCAAATGAAATCAGTTTTTCATCGACCTGCAATGCTCCGTGAGGAGTCTGCCTACTTTCATCGTTATCACACCTAACATCTTTATGTTGTAAGAGCTCAACAAACGGCACAATTACAAAACCTCAGCTTTAAAAGCTAGAGAGGCTAGGAGATCTAGTAAACACTTTTTATTCCACAAATCAAAAGCCAGATAAGTTGAGCAATTTGTCCAAAGTGCCCACCCAGCCACGTAAGTGGCTGTAAAATTCTCGACCCTGATTAAGAAGTCCCTGAGCAGTAATTACCAGCAGAGGTTCCCGAGGTGCCCGAGGGAGACGCGGCAGGAGCTTGTGGTCAAGAGGACGGTGCTTCCACCCACCACCCCCTGGGCACTGCCCCGGCTCCATTCACTGGGACGACACCGGGGAGCACCAGTGCCCGGAAGGGATGACCCCGCTCCAGCAAGTCCGCCCCGGGGCATCCTCAGTCCTATTTGACCAGAGACCCTCGGCCCCGACTTCTGCGCCTCAAGACGGGCCGGCTTCACCCCCTCCACTGCCAGCCACGCTCCCATGGGGGCAGTCCACTCCAAACCGGAAGCGGCTGAGAACGCCTGCACAGAGAGGTCAAACGCGCACTTACCGGCGAGTCCTATGGCCGCCAGTGTCCGGACCTCCCGCGGTAGCGGCTGGAGTCCCACCCCGCTGCTCCCAAACACCAACCCCGGGCGTCCGCGCCCGAGCACCGCGCCCCCGAAGCAGCCAATAACAAAGAGACGCTGGGATCACGTGCACGAGCGGCGCTCAGGCCCCGCCCTTTAGCGTGGGATGTAACATGAGCGCGCGTGCACGTGTCTCCACGTTGTTAACGGAACAATTGTTGTCTCTGTATTGATAGCATTACTCTTCGGTTTAACCTTTTATGTGAATTCCTAATATGTCGCGAATCTCAAAGTCAGCGCTGGTGTCTTGTTACACAAGCAGCCCTCCAAGGCCCTTCGCAAGGTATACAACCAGGACTCCCAGGGTGCCTCGCAGTTACCCTTAAGCGCTACTGGGAGCTGTAGTCTGGCGACCTGTGAAGGCGAACCCGAACTTAGAAAACTAACTCCCAGAATGCATCGCAGTTGTAACCCTGAATCTCGTGAATGGTCGGGTGGGTTCGAACCTTGGTTGCCTATTACAGCGGCTCTTTTCGGGAAGGCTTTTCGCTCTGCCGATTGTGCAAAAAGGCGGGGTCATAGAGACGGTTTATTTCTGATTATTTGTGCCACAGCGGAACCATACTGGTTCAACAACTCTGGTAGGGTTCCCTGATGTAGCAAATGAAAATATACAAATAAGTCAAATCAAATCAAAATTTAAAAAATTTTTAATTCAGATAAATTCCTTATGTAAGTATGTTCTAAATATTGGGGACTTTATAAAAATTATTCGTCATTTATCTTAAAATTTAACTGGGCATTTTGTATTTTATCTTGCAACCGTACACTCTGGAGAAAAAAAAATTGAGGTCTGACCTGAAATATCAACTCCCATTCAAACTGGTTCAGCTGGCTATGGTGGTGGTTGGCCAACAGGCTAATGAAACACTGGGAGTAGTCTGATAATACCCTGCGCTGTTGATACTTGAAGTTCCCCAGCCCGGCCCTGCATACTTTCAGGAAGGAATGCTTCCCTCAATTGACAGCATCACCAGCACCCCTTCTAAGCCTGTCGAAAACCTATTCATCCCTGAAGATTTCAGCTCCTTTCTGACGCTCTCCTCAAATCTTTAGAGAGAGTTAAATCCTCCCTCTTTCGTATTTTTATAGTACTTAGGCCATTTGCTGGTACAGCATTTCAGGTGATATTCAAATTGTTTGGCTGGCTGCTGTCCTCATTCCTTCTCAATCTGATCCTTGAAGATTTGTGTCTTCTTGGAATCTCACATGAACTTCTTTCTGAAAACTGACAATTGTATTTGCTTGTTAAATATCTGCCTCTCCAGCCAGATAGTAAGCTCAGCCAGGGGTTGCTCCTGGAAATAGACATCGAATAAGTTTTAGTTGTTCTAATGAATTTCTATACCCAATGCCAGCACAGTCCCTGACACATATTATATACCTAGTAAAATGTATTGAAAGTATTTTGTAAAGTGTACCTTATGAAAGTTACAATGAAGTGATATAATTCAAAGAGCATTTTGGTTGTAGTATTTGAAGTGTATTAATGAGTTAACCTTAATGAGTAAGGCACAGGTAGGAAGAGATACTTTGCCCTGTGTTAATGAAGAATCAGTGTAGAAAGATGATGGAGACTCAAGGATACTTATTCGAACTTAATCATTTGCATTTCACTTCACAGATAACACCAACAGTACCAGATGGTATACAGTATTACTTTGGTTTCCTTTTCAGTTTTGCAATAGGTTAAGACAAAGAGTGTGGTGTAAATGGGGGTTAAGCCCTCATTTATTTATTGAGCTCCTGGTTTGCCACCACCATAGTTTTGATCACAATACACTTTTGAAATTCTACCATGAATTTTCTAAGATCTTGATGTCAATACTTGAAAAGAGTTGTGATCTTTTTTACAAAACAGAACAAATGTTTTCTATCTTTATCATCAAACACTTACTGAGTGCCTTTACTCTGTAAAAGGCTTTGTGGGGAATACAAGGAATATGAAACATAGTCCCTATGTTTTAAAAACTTCCCTTTCCTAGCTTTTGTATACCTTTTACCAATAGTATAAAGGAATTCATTCTTCTTGAAAGGTTTTTTTTTTGTGTGTGTTTTAAATACCATAGAATAGGCTGGCCTTTATAAATATATATATTCATAAAGGCACACTATTGCTGAGTCTCTGTGGAGTAGGGGCTGAGAACACTTCAGGCTGTTCCAGCTAAATCTGAAAACATTGAACATTCATCATGCTCCAATCTCCAACCTAGGCTCTGAGTATTAAAAGGCATATAAATCATGATTCTGCACGTGGTTCACAATCTCACATGTGTTCAAGACTCCATTTATAATCAGTTAGACCTTAAGCAAAAGTCTCTATTTAATGATATTTTCTAAAAGTAAAAAGAAAGTTGTAGCAGAAGAATTAAGTTATAAATCTGGGGATAATTCTAATTATAGTGCTCTTCCTGAATGTATAGAATCAAGGTATGCCTTTAGATAATTTTCTCAGAAACCACTACAGATTGACTAAAATACTTACATGCAGTGTATTCTGATTACACTTAATAAAATATGAGGGCAATCAGTACCAATTGTAATATAAAATGACCTATAAGTGGAGAAAGTATAAAATAAATGTGGAGATCTTTGTAAATTCATATGTAACCTAACTCCCCTCGAAGTTGAAATAAGAAGGCAACAGGGTTGTATTGAGAGCCTGCTATCTAAGGCATAAGGCAAGGAAAGTCTGGCATGAGCTTTCTCCCCAAGGAACCAAGACAAGAGTTAAGGCATATGTAAATATCTATGATAAAAGGTAGCAAGTGTTAAGTACTATAAGAGAAACAAACAAACAAAAATACTGGGAGTTTAGAGGGAAAGAGCCTTTCTAGCTGTCAGCATTTGGCTGGTAGAGGTAAAAAGTACTCATGCATGTGTTGGGAGCAAGACCATTCCAAGAACAACATGATCAAGGTACAGAGGCAGGTACTGACTGTCCAGTGGACACTGTTGTATAATTATACAGGGGAAGGGAAGGGGAGTGGTTCAGCCAGGACAAGAGTGGCATTCACAGCGAAGATAGGAGCAAACTGGCAGAGGATCTTATTAAGGAAAATGGACTTGATGTTGAGTCAGACTTTCAACCAAGATGATCTTTTCAATTACTATTTTGAGACTCCTCACTCATCATTCTGCTTTAAATGGAAAAATAAGATATATAAGTGAGGAAAGTAAAATGTTATAGCTGTGACTTTTAAAAGAACATAAACACTTACCATGTATCAGAAACAGAACCAAAATGCAAAATGGTAGTCAGACCAAAGCCATGTAGGTCCTGGACTCTGTATGTGGAAGCAGGGTTCAGTTCTTGTAGAGTAATAGGTGAACAGGGCTCCCAGTGTGGCTAGAGACAGAACCGGCTTTTGTGGGAAATTTACATTGGTGGCCTTCAATGAACCACTTTCCAATATTCACATCCTTGTCTAAGCCCCTCCCACACTGACTCTGGGCTTGGCCATGCAACTTGCTTAGCCAATGGGGTATCAGTAAATGTTCCTAAGTGCTTTTGCACTGGGACATGTCCTATCGGAACCTTTCCACTCGAAAGCCAGTGGTTTTGCTGTAAAGAAGCTCTGACAAGACACTTAATGATGAAAAGCCAGACAGAGAGACGCCTTGGAGAGTAAGAGTTCATCTTGGGCATTCCAGCGGCAGATGAATTCCCATTCTCTGATTGCAAAATCAATGCAATACTTTATTACTTATTAAATAATTATTTATTAGGCCCCTACTATATGCAAAACATCATTCTCACATGGAGGATTATGAGTAAATTTGACAAAATCTAGCTCTTCTTGACCAAATGACCAAATCCATTAAGCTTACAATTTTCACCAATCTGTTGCTTCCCTTAAAAGCCTTAAAATGGATTATGTGTGTCATCTCCTTTATCAAGTATCTCAGACAGCATTTTAATCTCACCCGTCTCCGACCATTATGCTATCCAATCTGTTTCCATCTCTAAACGGCCTCCCACCGCGCTGCTTAGTCACAGATTTATGACCTGCGCTGTTATATTAATAATTTTCTGGCCTTGTGGCTTAGATAATTAGGAATATCATACATCACTGGCATTTATTGTATTTGCTTTAAGCTCCTGGGGACTTCTTACATATTTTTATTGTGAAACAAGTTGAGAATTATCAGCCCACATACCAAAGCTATTAGTATGACAAATATTCCTGTACAATGACCAGTGAATTCTAATAAGGCTATAGGCTAGTTACCCCACCTCCCCCCTCAGGACTAGCCACACCCCAGGTCAGACCCAGCCTCAGAATCCAAGTGCAAATCTCTTGGTGGTTATTGGGGGTTGAGGAGGAAAAAGGAGGAGGGGTTTTATTGATAGAATGCAAAGCCAGATCGTGAATAGTTTTGTCCTAGCTCAGAATTCCTGATAATAGTTCCATCTAAATGGCAATTATGAAGATAGAGCCACAAATCATGTTTTGGTTTTAGAACAGATCCAAAGATGTCAGGGGCTTCAGTGGACTCTCCTTCACCATGGGATGAGGGTCAAGTCAAGTTAAACTGAATCTCAAAGAAAAGATTGCTTTCCAGCTGATTCTTGGGTCACATTGATTTAACCTTGTTTAGCATCTAAACCTTCTGAGAGTTACTCCTTGGGTTTTCCAAAACTGGTGTTGTTTTGTCTCTCTTTACACCCGCCACTTCTGAATTCCTTTCTCTCTTCAAAACAGTTTTTTCTTTTAGCATAAAATTTAGAGTGGAAGCATATTAAATAACACAAAATTCTATGGCTTGAATAATGGTGTTTAGCTTGAATAATGGTGTTTATTTTCTTTAAATACATTTAAATATAAAACAACAGACAGGAGTTCAGTAAACTCAGAACCACAAGCTGGACAGTAATCAGAAAGTCAGTGCTGATCATACAAATTAAAATCTGCATAAGAAAGAATTAGGATAATTCACAAGAGAGTTGCAAGGAGCAAAGGACGCAGAGATTATTCAACTGCCTCATCTGCTGTGAGTAATCAGTCACATGGCACTTGTCATTCCATTATGACCAAACCTTTTTCATCCACTAAACAAACAGAAAGGGTTACACAGGCTCCCTCTTCCCCACTCCTTGGTGTGCAGAGGCACCTTTACTTAGAAGACATATGTCAGTGAACCAGGGAATCCTCAGCTGGTGTTTCATGGAGGGTTGGTCTAGATTCATCTGGAACTATGAGAAATGAATTTTTTTCCAACACCTGGAAAAAAAAGTGACAGCAATTTGGCAAAGCGGCATGCTGTTTAAAATGACAGGGATGGGGAAGTTGGGATTAAAGCTGAATCAAGGATTTTCTTGACTATGGAGCCCATGGGCAGGCCTTTTCTCCTTTAGAAAGCGGCAATGCTTTGTACAGGCTGGTCTTGCATTTGTACACATTCTGGTGTGAAAGGGGCATCCATCCTCACAACTGTTGCAAAAGAAAATAAACATGAAAATTCAGAATCCAGGACTATATTCAAAGGAATAGCTCTGTTCTGATTTGATTAAGTTTTCAAAGTAAATTCTTCAGATATGTATTTAAAATGTCAATATAAAATCCTGAATAGTTATCCCACATGGATTCCAAATCCATTAAAGTATACTTGCTAACCTCTAACTGTTCTAGCCATCAATAAATTTTTGCTACATAAGGTCAGTGACATCCCCTTCCTCAAAGGAAAAAACAAAACAAATAAATATATATGAACATATATTGAGAGAGACAGATTGATCTGCTGATCTGAAACCCCCACAAATAATTGTTTATATCTCATCAATCTAGTTTTGGCTTAAGACTCATAAGCTAATAAGAGCAGGCAGGATTTTCTTGATTTCTTAATCATCACTCTATATAGTCTTGCTTATTCTTTAGTTGCCAAATCTGTTTTACCATCAAAAAGGGGCTTGGGCACTGAAAAAACATGGCTTAATAAGGAAGCCCACCAAATCAAAATGGCATTTACATTAAATGTCAATGAGTCAAGTTAAGGTGAAAGTGAAAAAGCCATTCACCTGCAGGTGTCTGGGTGAAATACCTTGTGCTTCCGGCAGCAGCTTTCCATGCTCTCTCTGCACTCAATGCAACTGCAGTTTTCTGGATGCTGGATGAGATCTCTGGGACAGGGTGTTTTACACACACACTCACAACGATCTTCATCAAACTTCATGTGCGGCCCACAGAGAGCCAGTTCCTGAAGGTGAGAGCGGTCTAAACAGAAACAGAAGAGTGGTGGTCGAATAGCTGTAGCATGAATAACAGGATCCCCAACGTGTACACTTTATATCATTCTCAAACAACTTGGATTCACAAAATCTCCTTTCTTATAGATTTTTGCCCCTAATTTTTGCACAGTGAAGGAGATTCACCTCTAATTTCACAACACAAATACAAAATTCATGTGTCCTTTTAGTTTGTGATAAAATGTTATAAGTGGAATGTTCTTGGTAATATTTTTTACAGGTTTTTAGCTTGGTGACTTGTTAAAAATGTAAATTTTTTACAACCAAATATGAGTAATAAAATATAAGATGTCTAAAGCTTATGAGTCTAGTCCTTCCAAGTTTTTAGACGAAGGTTAAAAGGAGAGAGGAACAGAAGAAATATTGGCACTATAGAAATACACCTCAGACTTTCCGGACTGTGGGTAGAAACAATGATGTATTTTCTCACTACAGATCAAAACACTGTTATAAAAAATACAACAGTAAACCCTGGCCAGGTGGCTCAGTTGGTTGGAGCATTGTCATGTACACCAAAAAGGTGGTGGGTTCAATTCCCAGTCAGGTTGCAGTTTCGATCCCTGATTGGGCCATATACGGGAGGCAACTGATCTATGTTTCTCTCCCTTTTTCTCCCTTCCTCTCTAAAATTAATAAAAAAGATATTCTAGGGTGAAGATTAAAAAAAAAAAACATACAATAGTGATAATGAACTTGGATTCCATAGACATCTGCTGGGAGATATGTTCAGCTGAGAGAGGAAGGCCTAAGAAGTTTTTGACACACGTAAGTGACAGACACTTCTAGAAAGTGTACAAGACAATTGGGTAACTGCTACTCCATATCCAATTCTAATCATCAAGTTAAAATTCATTGCAAAAAAAATGAAAGAGAAACTCTGGAATAACTTGACTATGTAACTTTAGCATTCTTGAAGGTTTTGGAGCAAAGTACATGTTTAGTTTCTTCCCCAAATCTGCTTCTCTCGTTTGCCTGATTCAAAGAATGGTTTTCATCACTCTTGACTCAACTGCCATATTGGGCCTAATCACCATATCCACCCAGTTCTGCTTCACTGAGTGTTTTTTCTTCTCCATCATCACTACCACTGCCTCAATTCAGTCAGTACCTTGTCTTTTTTATGTAGATGGCTGTTACTCATTTGCCAACACAAATTTATCCCGTCAATCCATTCTCCATGAGGTTATCCAATACAAACATAATTTCACTAGTACTTTATATACCTTAAAAGGTTCCCCTCTCTTTCAAAATAAAAGCAAAATTTCCCACCAGGGCATACAAGACCCTCCACGAACTAAAATGAACCTTTCTCATCTCTCTCTCTCTCTCTCTCTCTCTCTGGCCCTCTCCCTCCCTCATTTAGCCTATGTTTCATTCATACCAATTATAGTACTTTTTGTTCTTATGATATGCCAGGGTTTCTCAGACCCATGCCTTTGGCCTTATATTTCCCTCTGCTACTACTTCTTTCCCCAAATATCTTTCCTTGGTTCCATAAGTTTACCAAGTGCCCTTGCCCTGTGCATATTTCCATTCTATCCTTTTCTTTTTTCTTCTTTACACTGCTTACATTTTTCTGTTTATTTCTCCATTCCATCCATTAACTAAAAAACCCTAAGGGCAAATAGGGACCAGGTCTCATTGTTCTGGTATAAAATAGACACTTGATTAATGTGTGTTGAATTTATTTGGTGTAACAAAAGGGTCCTGAATCCAGCTGATGTATGGAGACTGAAGAATCCCATCCAGCATTTCAGGACATTGGGTTAAACCATATGTTCTTGCCAATATATGACCATTAATGATATACCAAAATGGCAGTCTCATGTCATGCAATCTCATAGTTTTAACTGCTCTGTGATTGATGATCTTTGAGGGATAATATGAAACCAGTGTTGGAAAGTTAGATCTGGTGTAATTTTATTCTGAACTGTACAAAGAGGAAAAAGATGAGCTTTCTAAGCCATATGCCAGCAAAGCAAATGTCACTTGGGGGCAAACTGAGAATAGATTGTTAAAGGATAGTGGAGAAGCACAGAAAGATTTACATGGATCACAAGGTGGCAGTAGAGACTCATTCAGAACACTTCAGGTTGCACCAACTCCATTCTCAGGGGGTTCAGGGAAACACAGCCCATTAGTTGTTCACTGAACTTCAGCAAGGTAGTTGGCAGAGACTGGCTTCAGCTCCTCTAGACAACTTAAAAGTAACAGACACTGGATAGAGGGGAATTGAGTGAAGCAGCAACCAGCTAAGGGCAATACTATGAAGTATTATATATTGATTTTAATCCTAGGGAGGCTGATGATGGAATACTAATGTGTTCTGTTCTCAGTCTCATTCCATTTATCATTTTAATCAATAATCTGATGGAATTTTTCCAAGTAAATTCTTGAAGTCGTGCCTATCTTGAGGAATATAAAATACAAAATCAAGACTCCCCAATTTGGGGGGATGGGTATATTTTTTTACACTTTAGAGCAATGACCTGAATCTAACAAGATGAAATTCGATTAGACTTGTATTCACTAACTCAAATGTGCTCATTCGTGGGAGAGGTCATTGTACAAAAGGCAGTTGGCTTGGCAGCCACAAGTGTGAAAATGGGTGTTTGGCAAAGAGTAAGTTCAGTATATCTCATCCATTGGGTGAGGCCATTGGAGAAGTGACCAGGAACTTGGCCCATATTAACTGAATTATGGGACATGAAAATTAGAAGTGCTTGCCATCCAGGCTACCCCATGCCTCTCACTTCCATCATTGCTACAACTTCCCGAAAGGTCCCCTGCCTGCTTTTCTGCCATGGGTCAACCCATCCTCTTCAATACTGTCACTGGGTTGATTTTGCTAAAATTCTAATTGGTGCTGTCACTCTCCTACATGAACCAATTGAGTGAATTCACTTTGCCCTTAGTATCACATCTAAGCCCTAGGACAAGATTCATAAAGTACCCTGTGAGTCCCTCGTTTCCTCTCTCATATCTACCCAGGCCCCTCTCATTATCACCCACAACGCTGAACTTCTTCCAGCGTCCCAACACACCATGTTCTCTCACCTCAAGTGGTGAGCACGCACTTTCCCCCTGCTCAGAGCACTTTACTCTTTCCCTACCACTCTTCCCACCCTCAATACTCATATGCACCAGCTGAATCCCTTCCCAGGAATTATCTTCAGCAGAAAGAGACCACCTCACCCAAGGTTACATCCCCTCCCCAAGGCAGCCCGTATACAATGAATGACCAGTCCATAGGACTCAGTCCCTTTGCCTCCATTTGGGACATCCTCCCAAGGACCATGCCAGCTTCAATTCCTCATAGGATTGGCTGACACCTCTTAGCAATTGCAACACGGTACAACTTCTCCCTCTGCCCAGTCCCAATTCCCTTTCACATTTCAATGCATTGTACCTGGATGCAAACCTCCTGCATACAAATATCTCTCTCAGAAGCTGTGCACCAGGGAAATACCTAAAATAGCCTTTAAGTTCTATTTGTATTGCCTCCTACAATAACTTTCTAACACTATTTAAAAATGACTCACATGGAGAAAGAATTATATTTGTTTCACATGACTCTGAAGGGTAAAACCTGAACTAACGAGTCGATGTTCTAGAGCTGGGCTGTCCAACATGGTAATACAGGTCATATTGAGCATGAAATGGCAAGTCCAAATAGAGATGTGCTGTAAGTATAAAATATACACTGGAGTTTAAAGACATAGCACAAAACTTCAGGATGTCTCATTAATAAATTTTATGTCAATTGCATGCATGTTAAAATGAAACAATTTTTGATATGCTGGATTAAATAAAATATATAAAAATTCATTTCATCTGTTTCTTTTTTAACTTGAGTACTATAAAATGTAAGTTATATATGTGACTCTCAGTGTAATTTCAACGGACAATACTATTCCGGAGAGAGAGATTTAGGTTCAATATAGTTTACTAGCAATAGGAATGTCACCAGAATAACTGGGCTGTCTCAGTGGGTGATGAGTTTCCCCATGACTGATACATAGTCTAGCAGAGGATTGCTGAACACTTGATGGGAAGGATGTAGACAGCATTCAAGATCTTCATGAGCATTTATACTACGTGAACATTAAGTTTCCCTCAAAAACTGGGTTGAGCTTTCATGGTGAGAGACAGAAATATGGGAGGTGGGATGTCCCTTATGGCTTCTAGGGACTGATTCCTTAGAGCTGAATTCTTAACCAGTCTTGCTTGCAAATCATAGTTTAAAACAATGAAGGTTCAAATTGCATGATTCCTTCCAACTTTTTTCAGTGCAATCATATCAGGTTGTCTGGGAAATAAACAAAAATGCATTCATTCTCAGCCAAATGTTCATCACCCAAAATCATAGCATTATGAGTTATGAGCAGTGATGGTTGCCTATCTCATTTGGTTCCCAACTCCCCTTAGCCCAATAGCTGTGTCGTACTTTTAGTTTGTCCTGGTTTCAGAAAAAGGTTCCTCTTGTTCCTCCCTTTTTTTAAAATTATTGAGATGTTTTTACATGACAGTAAAAAGAAACCAAGGAATCCAAAATTACTTTATGTTCTGGTGAGACTTTCATACAAATAAATCAGGAAAATGTGGTTGATTAAGTGTTTAGTTCTGAA
Organism: Furipterus horrens; assembly: GCF_987537825.1. NCBI lineage: Eukaryota > Metazoa > Chordata > Mammalia > Chiroptera > Furipteridae > Furipterus > Furipterus horrens. Next base: position 112,076,460 of record NW_028327187.1, on the reverse strand, counting down.
GTGGCTTTCATTAAAGGTTACTATCTCCTTTCAAATTCAATGTTTTGGAATGCTCTAATTGCTCTGGGCTTTTATTTATTATTAAAGAGCATA